>NC_140967.1:30385025-30447525 GCF_056783735.1 Eptatretus burgeri | reverse complement strand
GAAACCTATTACACTTATTTTGTAACCTTTCAAACAAATATTTTGCTCCTGAAGCGATTTAGGGTTAATGAGACATAGGGTTTGAATCCTTATGCAACTGAGAATCATCTGATTTTCAATGTTAATCTAACTTATTCACATTTTATCTACATGTTTTAGCTTTATCAGTTGGAGTAGTTTGTGAAGACTATATATTAAGTTTGATTTGAAAGCATCATGAAATAAGCTCAGGTGGGATGAAAATGTGGAAACTTTGGAGGGGGTTGGGGGGAGGGGTTAATACTTTTGCAGGCCACTGTATAATGATGTAATTATGTGTGGACAGAGGCATATCGGTCGACGGCGTGACGTCGAAGATTGCCGTTGTAGTTTGTTCCAAACACCCACTCCTGACGGAAGCATAATTCCCTATCCCTTTAGCAGGGGTCAGTAAAAGCATTTGTACTATGCCAGGTACATAGTGCAAAATTTCACTTCATCTTCACAGCTGACTTGTAATACAGTCTCCCACCACCACCAGGTGGAGCTACACGATACATGTTTATATGGAGAATTTGCTTCCCCCTTGTGAACGTGGTGGGGGAGGGGGGGAAGATGAAGGTGGCATCAGAGGTGGTATCAGCCAGCATCAGATAGCTCAGAACCTTGGCATTCTGCTTTCTACGGTCAATCAGGTGATTGTGCAATTCACCAGCGAAGGCAAGGAATCCACAGCTTCCCGTTCTGGTGGATCTGGGCCCTCAGAAAGATTTCTTCGAGCTGTCAAGTGGTCTATTGAGAAAACTCCCTGTTGGAAGGCAGCAGATGTTTCAGAGGAGGTCCAAGTTAGCTCAAGAACTGCCATGCGGTACCTTCATCAACTGGGCTACTATGGGAGAGCAGCAAGGAGAAAACCTCTTCTTAGACCAGCCAACATTCAAAGGAGAAATAAGTGGGGTGACGCGATGGCCAACAGACCCTTGGAATTTTGGCAAACTCATTTTTTTCAGATGTCCCAATTTGCTCAATTTTCTAACAGTGGACGCGTACGGTCTGGAGACTTCGCAGTCAAGAGTTTTCTTTGAACCTATTGCAGCCAACTGTCAAACATGGTGGTTTTTCAGTGATTGTGTGGGGAGCAATCTGGAGTGCTCGAGTCAGTCAGAGCTTGTGGAGTGTGTTGGCAACATCAACTCTTGGATATACATTTCTATCCTTGAGGATGGACGTCTCTCTGTCTTCTCCATTGGTCATATGGTTAAAAAACTATGCTCTATTCAAAGAAGATGGAGGTCCATGCCACACTGAAAAAAAGACAAAAGAATGGCGGGACAAATGGAATTAAGTGACTTCCATGGCCAAGTCAGTCTCCTGACATGAATCCCATTGATAGTAGAGCGGATAAGCACAATAATTGTGCGTTTTATGAGAAAAAGCATGAATTTTCTGACAGTTAGTGAATACCATAAGGTTTATTTTCAGATGTGGAGGGAAGTCAGATTTGACCTCTGAGGACCGTGACAGGTCAAATCCAAGATGGTCACCAGTCTACCAGGTCTAATGTTCAAACGCGTTTAATTTTGGAACTAAACACTGTAAAAAAAAAAACATTTAAAGGTGTCATTTCCAACTAAGTTTGGAATGGCCATTCGTTTGGCGATACTTTTGAGATCACCAGGAGCCAAGGAAATGCATTTTTTATCAAGGTCCACGTCAAATTACATTAAAAACTTTTGGACATTCTTTTGGTAAAGACAATGGATTGGACCTATGCATTATAGTGAAACTTCGCTTCCATTTTGACACGAAAGGGATAATAATATAAAAATTAACAGAATAGTCCCATGCTGCTAGTCTATTTAATACTTTATTAATAGCAATGATGATGATGGTAATGGTAGTGATCAAAATCTAACCGCCTCCAGAACAGAAGCACAGTGCAGTGCACTTGAGCACAGCCTTGGCACACTTGCACCATCCAGTGCATCCTTTCTCACAGCGACAGCGGATCAATTAATGGCACGATTTTGATGCTTCGGGGAGAGTGGTCCAAAGCGGCTGCCACCCAGTTGTTTCCTTTGTCCAGCCCCAGTCAGATGGCTCTGGCATCACTGGTCCAGGACCAATGCCTGGTTCCAACAGTTGGCCTGGTAGCAAATGTACTTGATGTGCTGTTTGAGTGCTGCCTGGGTTGGAGGAATGTTCTCTAGAGTTCTAGACTTCTGTGTGAAGAGCTGTTTCCTGGCATGATTCACTTTCGTGCTCTCACTGGTTCGGTCGTACATTAGCACCACAAATCGCTCCAGCAGTAACATTGATCCTTCACTGACCTCACTTGACATGCATAGGAGTTCATTGAAAGCATCATTCACCTCTGGGAAAGACTTCCACGTTTCCCAGGCAGTCTTCTTTCCTCTGCCAGCGAATGCAGATACAGTGTCACACCCGGTGAAAGCGTGAAGGACTGGGAGAGTCAGACAATGTGTTGGATTCATTGTGGCAACCATTTCGTGAACAGCTATGTAACGAAAGCTTGACCCGACACCAAAGGCAACCCACAGTTCATTTGGAGCTGTCTTGCTGAATGATGCTACAGCCAGTACTACCACATCAGTATCAACGGTACGTATGGTCACCTTCTTACACCCCTTTTGCACAGCATCTGCCACATGCAGAAGTAGACGAGTGTCGGCCTCCTCCTGCGAACATGGGGCAAGGTAGGCCAAGTATGACTCAGCCAGAGAGCAAAGGACTCCACTTCCATCTGTTGCATACAGTTCCTTGCCCTTTGCTAGAGGAAGATGAACAACTACACGTGACAGGAAAGCAAACAATTTGGTTTTGTTATCATCGCATCGAAGGAAGTCCTTCCAGTACTTTGGCATCACAGTAGAAGGAGCCACTTTTCCTTGTGCCCTTTCCCCTCTTCTGTCTTGTTGAGGCTTTGAGGCTGGCGGTAGGTATACATCCCAGACAAGGTCGATGTGGCTGCTTTTCTCAAGTTGAGCAGAGATGTATGGTGCAAACACTCTTTCTCCATACTCTTGAAATGTTCTTGATGTTCCTGGATTTAGCATTTGAACTTCAGCTGCACCATCAGGAATTGCTGCATCAGCCATAGGCACACTATTCTTTTTTTAGCAGATCTGATTCCAGGCAGCGAAGTAGATCCGATTGAACCCCAATCCGAATTTTCCCTCCAGTTGACAGAGCTGGTGGGGCTGCCTGGTTTTCATGGGAGAAGAAATTGTCCATGTCTCCATCTCGTGTTTGACAGGAGATGTACAGCCTCGAAAAGAGACCACAGTCACTCTTCAGTGCTGCGAGCTGTGCCTTCTGTTTTGACTTAATCTTGACCGATGGCCTACTGAACAGTGGCAACTTGTTCTTTGGAAGTGTTTGTGCGATAGGTGTTGTACATCGTTCCAGCCTTTCTCTCACAAACTTGGTGTACTGCTCCTCACCAAGAGTCTCGATCCTTCTCACAGTTTCAGCCACTTGGGTGTCCACGATGTCCCTTGTGTCAATGACTAGTAGGTCTTGACTGTGTTCTAGAAATGGATTCCCCATCTCTTCCAGCACTGTCATAAGTGCCTTAACCTCCTTCAGGAATGCTGCTTGCACTCCAGGTTGCTGATCATGGTGATGGTGTACAGCAGGGGTCGGGAACGTGTGGCTCGCGAGCCAGGTGTGGCTCTTTTGATGATTGCATCTGGCTCGCAGATAAAATTGGAGTTTGAAACTTTGAAAGCCCAATATTTCTCGCGGAAGCTTTACCTATAGTTTGAATGGTGTCGTGCTTCATTCACGTGCACAGCTGAACTTGCCAGAAGGAGAGAAGAAAAAACGCCTCCGAATTGGCTGAAGCGGTTTTTGTTTCGTCCAGTCATGCGGCCGAGGTGACTCGTGATTTCGGTTCCTCCGATGACGTGCCGCCGCCGACACGCGTAGCGGAATTCATCTCGACCAATCACGCGCCACCGCTGAGGTGACAGCATCCCAGAGTCGGCTGGCCGCGCCGCACCTCTCGAGTATATAAGCCCGTGCACAGGCCAGCCAGACTCACTATTTGCCAAGCCTCTGTTGGGTCAACATCTCTCTCTCTCTCTCTCTCTCTCTCTCTCTCTCTCTCTCTCTCTCTCTCTCTCTCTCTCTCTCTCTCTCTCTCTCTCTCTCTCTCTCACTTGCTCAAAGCTAACCCTTCGACGAAGAAGATTGCGAAAAGAAAAAAAGATGAGGAGCATCGTACATTTCAGGACGAATGGGCCGAAGAATTCGCCTTTGTGGAGAGAGCAGGTTCTGTGGTGTGTCTAATTTGCAATGACAAAATTGCATCGATGAAACGGTCGAATATAAAGCAGCACTTCAACACACGCCATGCTACCTTTGCATCAAAATACCCTGTGGGAGACAGCAGAAAGAAAGCGTGCCAAGAGCTACTGAGCAGGGTCCAAGCCAGCCAGCAGCAACTCCGCGTATGGACCCGGCAAGGTGACTATAATTCCGCTCGCTTTGCTGGATCTTTAGCAATAGTGAGGAACGGAAAACCATTCACAGATGGCGAGGATGCTAAAACGTTCATGCTGGATGTCGCCAATGAACTTTTTGATGATCTTCCAAACAAAGACAAGATAATCAAACGGATACAAGACATGCCTCTGTCGGCAAGAACTGTTCATGATTGTACCATCATGATGGCAAACCAAGTGGAGGAAACGCAAGTGAAGGACATAAATACAGCGCCGTTCTTTTCCCTGGCTTTGGATGAGTCAACAGACGTAAGCAATTTGTCGCAGTTCAGTGTGATTGCAAGATATGCTGCTGGTGATACACTGCGCGAAGAAAGTCTTGCTGTTCTGCCAATAAAAGGGTCCACAAGAGGTGAGTATTTATTCAAGTCTTTCATGGAGTTCGCTCTAGAAAAAAAATCTACCTATGGATAAACTTATCTCGGTGTGTACTGATGGTGCTCCGTGTATGGTGGGGAAAAACAAAGGATTTGTGGCGCTTCTCCCTGAACATGAAAATAGACCCATCCTAAGTTTCCATTGCATTCTACACCAGGAGGCACTTTGTGTTCAGATGTGTGATGGGCAGCTTGGCGAAGTGATGTCGCTGGTCATTCGTGTGATCAACTTTGTTGTTTCCCGAGCCTTAAATGCTCACCAGTTTAAAACACTGCTGGATGAAGTTGGAAATAACTATCACGGTCTGCTTTTGCACAGCAATGTGCGTTGGTTGTCAAGAGGGAAGGTGCTTAGCCGTTTTGCGGCTTGCCTGAACGAAATCCGGACTTTCCTTGAAATGAAAGGGATTGAGCATCCTGAGCTAGCCAAAACCGAGTGGCTCCTCAAGTTTTACTATCTCGTGGATATGACTGAACATCTGAACCAGCTCAACGTGAACATGCAAGGCATTGGAAATACAGTGTTATCCCTTCAACAAGCCATGTTTGCTTTTGAAAACAAGCTGGAGCTCTTTATCATGGATCTTGAAACAGGTCGTTTACTACATTTTGAAAAACTGAGACAATTTAAAGATGCATGCACAGAAAGTGAGCCCACTCAAAACTTTGATCTCCACCAGTGAGCTGGCTTCACATCCAGTCTCCTACAGTCATTCAAAGCACGCTTTGGAGAATTTCGTGAGCACACTCGTCTTTTTAAGTTCATCACCCATCCAAACGAGTGTTCACTGAACACAGCCGACCTGAGTTACATTCCTGGTGTCTCCGTCAGAGATTTTGAAGCAGAAGTGGCTGACCTGAAGGCCTCAGACATGTGGGTGAATAAGTTCAAGTCACTGAATGAAGATTTGGAAAGAATCGCACGACAGAAAGCGGAGTTGGCGAGCAAGCACATGTGGACAGAAATGAAAAAACTTCAACCCGAAGACCAGCTGATTATCAAAACTTGGAACGCGCTTCCTGTCACATACCACACACTGCAGCGTGTGAGTATTGCTGTATTGACCTTGTTTGGATCTACGTATGCATGTGAGCAGTCATTCTCGCATCTTAAAAACATCAAGTCCAACCTACGATCACGTCTAACGGATGAAAGCCTCAACGCTTACATGAAGCTTAACCTCACCAAGTACCAACCAGGCTACAAAGCCATCAGCAAATCCATGCAACACCAGAAGTCCCATTAATGGTGAGTATTATAACAACATTATTTAAAATAATAAATTCAGAGGCTTATTATACTCACATTTAGTTGAATTCAGTCTTAAAATATATTATATGGCTCTCACTGAAATAGATTTCCAAATATTTTGCTTTCATGGCTCTCTGAGTCAAAAAGGTTCCCGACCCCTGGTGTACAGTGTCACCAGCACCATGCTGTTGCTTTGTGGCCTGTTGCTCAAACTCTGTAGTGATCCTTGCAATTTCTGGCCCTGCTACCATCCAGCGTCTGAGTGCTCCAGGATTGCCAGGCAGTCCAATAGCCCCACCAGAACCTTTGTCCATTGCACATCCGCCTGAAGCACACCCTCTGAGGGGCTAAATAACTAAATTCACCACAATGACACCACTCGGTATTCATTTGCAAATTTCAACTGATTGCTTATTTTTTGATAAATTTTTACCTTGACCTAAATTCATTTCCTTGAATTCTGACATTCTCAAAGGTATCACCAAATGAATGGGCATCCCCAATTTAGTTGGAAATGACACCGTAAATGTTTTTCTGTGCAGTCTGGTTCCAAAATTAAGGACGTTTGAACATTAGACTCGGGTGACTCGTGGCCATCTTGGATTTGACCTCTCACTTTCCCCTCAGGAGTCAAATCTGACTTCCCTCCACATTCGAAAATAAACATAATGTAATGGCCTAACTATGCTAGAAATTTCATGCTTTTCTCATAAAATGCACAATTTGTTACAATATGAGAGCTTATCCACTGTTCTTTGTCCCAAAGTCGAACTCTTAACAGAATCCTTGCACACACGATGTTATGATCACTTGTTAGTAGTTGCTGTCCTGTGTCACCTCCTTGCCCTACCATATTAGGATCTTCTTCTTTCTTTAGCAGCCAAAATTATTCCCAAATTCCTGTGTGGTTGGTCCAGAGGAGTTTTTGGCCCAAGTCTTTCACAAACTAACTGGCCAGGGCTGACATTTGATGAAGTAGTCAGGGCAGGAATTTGGAATTTGGCCATGGCGATAGCTCACCTACTCTTCGTAAAGGACATCATAGGATCTATAACATCCACCAGGCACCAACTAATGCCAGTAGATGGGACACCAGTTTACGATTAATCAGGGATGACACACACATTAACGAATCACCCTGCCTGTGAAACACTGAGATGGCAGTTTATAGCCGAGCCGAGATTCGAACTCATGCTAGACAGCTTAGAGGGGAGTGTGTGTACCTCTACGTCATCCTGCTAACCCCACTACCGTATCACGATCATTACTTCAAAAGAGGTCGAACATTGCACTCCCTCCCCCCTCATGGCCTTATCCACAAACTGGTTTTAAAAGCAATCTTGTACTAGATGTAGGAAATCCTCATCTGCTCCACCCTTCCTCTGTTCATGGACCCAATCAATTCCTGGCAAATTAAAATCTCCCTTAATCAACACAATTCCGTTATCACACACCTTTCTGGTATGGGACTTCTTTCCTCATACCAGGAGCCCTCTCAAAGCATTCCACAAGTATTATGATTATATATATATATATATATATATATATATATATATATATATATATATATATATATATATATATATATATATATATATATATATATATATATATATATATATATATATATATATATATATATATATATATATATATATATATATATATATATATATATATATATATATATATATATATATATATATATATATATATATATATATATATATATATATATATATATATATATATATATATATGCAAAACAACGTAAAACAAGTGGAGGTACATTCAAAGTACACCGCCCCCATGCCAAATAAATAAATAAATCCTCCAGCGTGCGTCATTGCCGGGCGCGAAGGTGCCTGCTGATACCCCCGTGCAGCACATGGAGAAATAATTTGGAGAGAGAGTGGTGTACAATAATTAATCAATTAATTGATTAACTGCAGAATTAAAATAAATAAATAATAATCGTAAAATAATTAATTTCGAAATCAATTGGCTAATAGCATACTTAAACCATCATTATTTCAACCCGAACCTGTAAGTTTTTGAAAATCAAGCAATGAATAGAGTTTTTTTTATTTAATACCCTTTTATCACCAAATCATTCGTTCACCGTCATGTCCAAATATCAGTTTCCAAGCTCAAAAGTTGCCTGAGATATCTGCATTATGCATTCTTGATTTTTGAAATATTCTATTTAAAATTGTGAACATTCACATCTTTCAGCAACAAATGCAGGCTTGCATAGTTTTGCGCCATTGTCATTTGAGCCACCACCACCACCATTATGTGCAAGGAATTCCCATCAAAAAGTATATTTTCCTTCCATCAAATCAAGCTAGGAAAGGGCTCAACATTCAAATGGCGTATCAGCCAGATTTTTCTTTTCTTTTCTTTTCTTTCTGCCAAAATGAAGATGCCAATTGGGGGTGATATCCCTTGATTTTTTTTTTATGGTTCCCGGCAAGAGCCATTAATGCGTTGAGTCTTGGTGTCTGTGGTGTCCCACTATTTAAAGAACAATTCTTCCACCATTTAATTTTTCTGTATTATTTAAGGTTTTCAAATATTTATTTTTTTGAAATTTTCAATTATTTAATTTTCAATTATTATGGTTTCTGGAGGGAGGCATTAAGCACATTCCGTCTTGGTGTCCACAGTATCCAGATTTTTGCATAACAAAATTGTTTTTTTTATTCATTATGAGGCAGAATTTCAATTGCAAATTGGCAAATATTATGAGTTGGGTATACCGGGAACCATCAGCAATTTCCAATACTAAGTTTATTTTTCATTTCAACATCAAAATATAATTTGCCGTAAATATGCTTATTTCACAACTTCCAGGAGTATCTGCATCCATTTAAAATATTTTAAACAGGATTAAGTACTACCGCCTCTTGTTTTTACTTTCACATATATAGGAGATTGGCTACAAGCTCAGGGGTATATATCAGGGCATTTTTCCTTGAAGGAAAACCATTTAACATCATTCCCCCTTCCTCCCCATCCCTTAATATCTTCTTTGAGTTTAGTTTGCCTGCGTGGCACCAAGCTGCGCAACAAATGCCTGCTTCCATTCGCTGAAGTCAAACGCTTCCACGAGGCCTCCGAGACATGCTTTTCACGAGGTGGAACACTAATATTTCCTCGTGATGAGGAGGAAGATGAAATGCTCCAGAAGTACATACGTGAAGCACTACCAAGTAACTCTTTTTACTGGCTTGGGATCAATGACCTGCAGGATGAGGGTAAGTATGTGGACGTTGCAGGTGCTGTTGCGGAATACACACCATGGGAGAAAGGTGGGGAGCAGCCAGCTAATGGGCGTAAACTCAACTGTGTGCGTGGCTCCCTTGAGAACGATGGTGGATGGGCAGTGGAGAACTGCCGTGAAGAGTACCCCTTCATATGCGAGTTTACCATTCCATGAGTGGTTGTTGAATAAAGTGTTGGATTTTAAATGCTGGGCTAGCTTGGTGAGGCGGAGTGCATCCTGCAACTACAGCTCTATTTGGTGAGATCATTTCAAATAAGGTTGCATGCACCAAATGCTTGATGCAATATCTATGGTAGTTGTATTAAAACAGTGTAACGTTTGTAATCAGGCTGCTTTCGAACCCCGAACATTTGAGCCTCACACTGCCGCCGATATTGACATCTGGCTTTCCATTTTTTCCATGCCTGGTGAGAGGGTTGCTTCTGATCTTGCCTCCAACACAACCATCTGATTATGGAAAAAGTTTGGAAAGGAATGAAAGCAAGGTGGTAGAAAGTTTATAAATTATAAAAAGGTGTGAGATGGAATGAAAAAAAAAAAACCAGTGTATCTTAGATAAAAGCAAAGGGGTTTAAAATTAATGTCAGGTTGTAAGGGCCATAATGTGTTGACATTTAAAGTTGGAGGAAATTGAGCACTTCAAAAAGGTTGAAAGACAAACCTAAAGATATATATCAAATGCATACCTACGCAATAGAACAACTTTAATCACGCCCCTCCAATGCATTTAAGAACCTTCCGTACTTTGGACATAATAATAAAGGCACAAAACACATAGGAACGTAATGAAAGCAATGGTACAGACTTAGTACAAACAAAATCTGAGATAGTTATCAAAATTGTTTTTTTATCGATACTATTTTATGTATTAAATACCAACACCACATTGTTATACCACAAGTAAAAACACCAGCTGAGTAAGACTGCATATTTCATGAAAAATAATACAACTTTACATCATACAAATGTGTTTGCATCTCGTGCTGTATGCTTGGCGCTCTTGAGCAGTATGCAATAAATACAACCCTGTGCATCTCAGATGGTCACCTTCTTTTGACCTAAAGATAAATTTACAATTCAAGCGATTTAAAGCTACTGCAGTGAACAAACGAAAGAGATATACCTTAATGACAAAACTTATTCCATACTGTACTTGTCATTAAATGAGCTTCAAAAAGAAAGAAAGAAAAATAAAATAACCATGAGAAGTAAAAAGACTTTCTGCTGAACAATAAAAGTTTTGGAGCCTGAACCGTAACTTTTATTCCCATTGCACCAGGAAACTCCCAAAGAAGTAGAACTACTACTCGTTTCATGTCTTCAGATGCATTGGTGAAGCAAATCATCCTTGGCCAGGGGGCACAATCCTGGATGGGTCGCTACTCTGACGCAGAATAGTGAATGACTCGTTCTTTGCAATAAGTTGGTACTCATTTTGCCAACTTCTGAAGGATGATAGGCTGAGTCAACCAACCTGGTAGTATTTTAATGGCACGACGAGCTCAAACTCAGGATCCAAATATGTTATGCCAGCCACCTTAACCATAAAGCCAACACCAGGTTTCAAATCCCCACAAAGATTGGAAACTACATTGAAAAAGGACCGATATGCACAAAGTTTCACCAGAAGGCCAGTGGAAATAGAGAGAAAAGCCATTCAACTCCCCGCTACATTGCATTTAGACTGAGAAAAGAAAAAGAAAACAGCGTAACATGCCAGCATGTTGGGTATTGCAATGATAATCCATGCATTTTAATTTATTATTTCCATAGGTAAAGAGAAAACAACATAGCACTATTCCAAGTCTGGCAGAAATAAAAGTACCTTCCTTTGACCTCATCTCCCAAAATGCCGGCCAAACTCGATGAGCTTGCAAGGTGGAGTTGTCACCAATAATGGTGTCTTCCATTTGTAACTAAAGCAAGCCCTTTAGTCCATGTTGTTGTCAGTTAACTTCACCTTCATCCTACTGAGAAATGCCTTCCTCAACAGGTGGTAAGTCATATAAACCCTGTTCATCCATGGGTAAATCCTGAAGCTCACAGTCTTCGAAGACGTTTCCATTCACTGGTGAACGGATAGATGCCCTTACATATACTCCGTCATCATCTATCACCTGGTAAAATACACACATGTACATGACATGGTATGTGCTGGTCACTTGTTACAAATAAAAGACAATTTTTTTTAATTACTTTTACGTTATGTATGTTTGCATAGCATTAATCAATCGCTATAACGGTTGTGCCGACAATTTTTTTTTGAACTGGTGAAAGCTCAATACCCTGATTTGGAGATAATAGCTGCTTATCTAAGTGAAATAACACCATGGCCTACTCCTTTCAAAAGTTTTCAATGTCTACAAGAAGTACCAGCTGACAGGAGAGCAGGAGAGTCAGCTTGACATCCACTCAGAAGGATGGTGTATATCTTGTAATGCACAGTCCTGTCTGTGAAGCACCAGGATGACATTTTACAGTCTTATTCTCTTGTGTCACAAACTGAACCCAGACTATACATCTCGATATCCCACCATCGAGCTACCCTGCTACCTTTTGCCATTTGCATTGATGGCTATATAATTGTAATAAAGTTGTTACGATGGTGCAGTAGAAGTGCATTTACCTTTGGACTCTTTAACCTGGGTTTGATTCGCGACCAAATTACAAATTGTTGGACTGGTTGTTTCACAAGCAAGGTATTGCACAACAAAATGCACCGTACCTTGAATGGGTATTAAGCCGGGTGTCCCAGCTGTGAGTATTCGTCGGTTGACGTAAAAGAGTTAGACGACTTATCGCCGACACCCTGAACAATTCCACATTAAATCGGCTCATCCAACGTTACGTCCGGCCAACCAGTTTGTGAAAGATTGGGTCAAAGCCTTTCCTTAGCCAACCCGACAATCACAATCAAAATAGCACTAGCATGTTCAATTCCAAGTCATTATACAAATCTTCAACCTGCAAGATTGGGTTTCAATCCATGAAAATGGTAAGGTTACTTTTCATCCTCATTTGAAGCCGAAACATCTTTCACTTCCTAAGAATAAAAACTCTTGCTTTTGATTTGCTTGAACTCTTCACCTCAATTGGTTCAGATTCATGAAATGGTTTCGTACACAAATAGATGGTCTTGGCCTTGCTCTTTTTCTTCTCGTATACAAAGTCGAGGCTCACGGAAGAGCGAGAACAGAATGGATGATTCACCGAAAGATGCTATTTGATTGGGTGCTCTTTATTCAGAATCTGATTTTCATGTTTGCAAAGCATTTTCTCAAGTTTTTGCAAAATTGCTTCGTGTTTATTCTGGATACACCTGCTACTTGTATAACTGTAATGAAAGGTACGCATCAAATTCAGAGCGCTAAAGGAAGCCGAGAGGGAAGGGGTTTCTTTCTTCCAACATATATCGGTTACAGGCATCTTCTTTTTTCCTACAAACTCTGTTTGTGATTCGTATCCATGGATGCATATATGTTTATCAATTCCATATGTCTGGAAAATATCAGCCATCTCTTATCCAGTTATTGGATAATACAAGAAAGGATGCCAAAAGAAAAGGTTATGTGGTCCATCTCTGATCAGCGATAAAATTGTCGGATTGCTGCTTCGTCGTCGGCACTCATCATTGAGTGGCGTCCTTCGGACGGACGTCAAAACTGATGTTCTGTCTGTTCCCATTACTCAGTGGACATTAAAGATCCCAGTCTGTCAATAAGAGTCAGCGAGTTAGAGACGGAACCCTGAACAAATTTCTTGCTCTCACATAGAGGGGGCACTGCAACAGCAATGCAGCCATGCTCTCAACAATGATGCAAACCAGCAGCCATGTGTTGCACGAAAATAAATGAATGAAGTAATTGTTACTGTGAAAAAAAGACATCCCTGAACAAACCAACATAATTCAAACAAACACACAAACACTTACTTCATATATACAAGAGTCCGTTTCTCCATCCATGCTTCCATGTTCACCGGTACCTTTGGGATTGTCCAACCAACCACGGTAAGTACTATTATTCACCGAGGTGGGAGATTTTCTGCGCTTCCTTCACACATTCAGGAATGACAAAATCATGTTTATTTTTTGTGATAAAAAAGTGCTTCAATTTGACAAGATGGTTGGCCAGGTTTTTAAAGTTGCTAACATCGTAAACCTCCGTGTGGATTGAGGTTAGGGATTGCAAGAACAGCAAGATACAGTACTTGTTGGATGTGCTTAGAGTTTTGGCATGAGGGCAGGAAAGTGGGGGTTATGAATGGATCAGAAAGGAATGTGGTAAGACAAGAGTAGGGATAGATTGGGTCTGTGAACACGGAAAGGGCAGAGCAGAGGAAGATTTCCTAGATCTCATCATGCTCAGGAGAGCATTTAGCGACAAATGGCCATAAAAGAGTGCAACGATACCATTGACATTTGGAGTAAAGGATAGTAGTACAAGGCTGTTAGTTTTAAAAAGGCAAACGTTGAGGGTGTGATAGGAGTAAGGTGCTCTAGATTTGGATAAACTAATGAGACGGCAATCTGCATCAAAAAAATTGGGCAACCCTTCAAGGAGCAAATGTTCAGCAACACAGAGCAAGTATATTCCAGCAAGGTACAGTATAAATCCATCATAGGTGTAAAGAGATAAGGGTGGTTGAGCAGGGGGTCAAGGACCGTTAAGGTGAAGCAGAAATTATAATTTATTCGGTATAAAATAACATGACTCGAGTCTGACTAATATCAGTATAGGACCTCCAGTTCGGGGGTTGTGGCACATGGATGTCTGATCGACATTTGCTCATTCCAGTTCATCTAAGCTACATTCCCCAGACCTGATGCATTTTGTTTTTATTTTAATTCTTGTTTTTCTGGTTGTGTTTTTCATCACATTTTTATGTCCCAGACCATAATATCTTGTGTTTAATTGTCGAGTTCATGTTCCCTGGCATATTCGGGCCTACTGGTGATAGTCGAGTTGTGCTTCTGACAGTTTTCTTTGTTTGTTTGTTTGTTTTAAATTATTATCCCACAAGCCTCGTTTTCGCCCCTTTTATCCCAGGTATTGTTACTTCTGATGCCTCAGCTCAATAATTTCCCTCAGCCACAAAAACACAAACATTTTATACAAACAAAATACAAACAATATCTTAACTCTGAAAAAAAAACAAGAAAAGAAAGAAAGAAAAAAAAACAGCAACAGCATCAAAAAAACAAACAAACTATATTTCCCATGCTCAGTTACAGCTAATCCTCTATCCCTTCTTTTCAATATTCCCAAACGGAATCTTCACTGCATAAAATATCATCATCATCATCATCATCATCATCGTTTTACGGCCGTTTCCATGCTTGCATGCGCAAGCCGCAGTTCACCTAATGGCTGCTTTCCAGGCTGCACAATCCCTTGCTAGCCCTCTTACTTTAAGATCATGTTTCAGCAACACATCTGACATTTTCCTCAGATGGCCTTTAGCTCTCCTTCCATTCACATTTATACACCTCTACACATGGCTGCTCGCCCCCATCCTTTCCACATGTCCGAGCAATCTCAACTTACCCCTACGCATAACCTCAATAATGCTTTCTTTACCTAACCTATCTCTTCATTCCACAATTGATTTCCTGTCCTTCAGTGTCACATCACACATCCACCTCGCCATTCTCATTTCATTTCGTTCACACCTCCGTTAATCCTCCTTTTTGATCACCCATGTTTCACTACCACGCAACATCACGCTTCTGACACAAGCTGCATAAAGTTTTCCCTTTAATCGGAGAGAGGTCCCTTTTAATGTCAATAGGGGTAACAACTCCCGAAACTTCCTCCAGCCACTTCTAATTCTTGCATTCACTGCTACCTCCACACCACCACCGACACCAATCATATCACCAAGATAACAGAATTTATCTACACATTCCAGAGATATATCCCCATAAACTCACCTTTCCGCTCTAACTGGAACCACTTGTTTCCCTGCGCAAACAGCATATTTGAAGTCAGGAACCACCTGCAGTCCATCCCTGATGCCACTACACCTCTTGTGCACCCAGTAGTTGCAGGATTTACACAATATTGAATTGCTACCAACACCTTTTCTACAGACAGCACAGGGCCACCTCCCTCTTTTTTCCACACTTCCTGCACTCACACCACTAACAAGTACTTTTGTTTTCCCTGTATTCACTTTCAGTCCTCTGGCCTCCATACTGTATATTTACCCATTACCTCTTCCACGCTGTCAGATATCAGCACTAGGTCATCAGCATACAGAGTTCCCAAGGTCAGCCTCCTCTAAATTCCTGTGACACAGCCTCAAGAACCATCATGAACAGGATTGGGCTCAAGACACCCCCTGATGAACACCCACTTTCACTTAAAAATCCTCACTCTGCACTCCATTTACCCTCACAGAGGTTTTTGAGCCATCATACATTGCCATAACTATCCTAACTAACCAATCCTGTGCACACAACTTTGTCATAGACCATTGCACCACTACCTGAGACACCCTAGTGAATGCATTCTCCAAATCCACAAATATAAAAGTGCAGTTGTCTCTTCAAGATATTTTCCCTGTAATTGCCCAACTACAACAAATGCCTCTATCATGACCTTCCTGGCATGAAACCAAATTGCATTTCATGTATATCAACACTGTCTTATCAATTTAGTCTCTTCCTTTAAAAGCTCGTCATAACATAGAAGAAAAATACAACAGCACTCGGTGGAGTGCATACCTCCACCAGGGTGCACAGTTTATGTTTTGTATCTCACCGATAGACGGATCTGGATCCGGACCTGAGCCAAAATCGAATTGGCTTCTTCTTGCCACCTACCCAACTCGTCCATCAAGTATGGTTCGACTCTGTACACAACTTTTTGAGATATCCTGCTATATATTGTTTTTGGCCTTATCTCTCAATGTTGAAAAATCACTTTAAAAATTACAGTATAACAAGACGAAACATTTCGTCCTTGTTACACACCCAACCTGATCCTTCCAACTTTGTCGGAATCAGTCCATGACTTCTTTGTCTGAATCCATGGGATATCCTGTTCATAGATAAACAAACAAGAACAAGACATCGTGCAGAGCACGATACTTGCAAAATGCACCCCCTCTCCAATGGTTGCTATGGATACATCAAATTGTCCATTTCATTAAGATTAAAATGGACAATCTTAATAAAAGCTCAGGTCAATCAGATGAAAAAAAGATTATTTTTCAGATTGAAATTTATTTTAGAATTTTGACCTTGAGTTGACCATAAAAATAATTGGTTTCCCAATTAAGTGATGCACTATTCAAATCTTGTTAATATTGCAAGTCAATCGGATGAAAAATTATGATTTTAGAAATTTGACCTCAAGATGACCTCAAAATCAATAGGCTTCTCAGTTGAGACGACCTCTACTATTTGGAAAAAAGTTTAATGACGATTGGTTTAGAATTGTGACCTGCAGGCAATAAAGACAGACAGACAAACAGACAGAATAACAAAATTGACTGACCAACATACTTGAAAAATCTTCTATTTTGCATGAAACAAACAAGAAAGATGCAAAATCTGAAAAATAAATTTGAAATCAAAAAAATAATTGGTGGTCGAATTCAATGACCAAATATGCAACTCTTCAAATTTCAAGTCAATCGGGTAAAAATTGACAATTTTAGAAATTTGCCTTACGTTGAACTCAAAAACAATTGGTGGTTTAATTCAGCAACCTGGAATTAAAATCCTCTTCAAATTTCAAGTCAAATCAGATGAAAATTGAGGATTTTTGCAATTCCCACCCAAGTTATTGACCTTTGGCCTATATCGACCTTTTGACATCAAAAACAATTGGCTTCTTGCTTCTTCCATTTGGAGAAGTTTAATGAAGATCGGTTTTAAAATGTGACCTACAGGCAATTTGAGAGACAAACAGACCGAATAATACACGTATTTTATATACCAATATATATTTTTTAATATATATTTTTTATTTTAATATATACCAATATATTTTTTGAAAGCTTCGATTTTCACAAGTAACAGACAGACAGAAGACAGACAGACAGGGATGAAAACATGCCTTTGGTAATAAACGCTTCAAAATGCATTTTGAAATGCCTTACTCTGCTTATTGTTCTGCCAGGAACAAGCCATTAATTCTTCTTCTTAATAATCAAAACATCTTCCATTTCTTTTTCACATGGCTTATTTCCCAAAACGTCTTCACTCCTAAACACTTAGTTCACCCAGCCTCCTCTTTCACCTATAGTTGAATTTCCCTCTATTTCTTCGACTAAAAACATTCTTACCACCTCACCCATGAAGTCTATCACGGGCTATCCACTTTGGGAACACTTACATGTCCACTTTGCAGACGTTGTGTACACATGACAACAATTCCCCATTCAAGTCCATTCATGGTGTCAAACCCCTCCATGTCAATATCCTTCCTCCACCATCTGCTTCCTCCTCATCCTACTCTGTCTCTGCTTCTGCTTTCCCTTTGTTGAAACCACCCCCTCTCAGCTTCCCCCTCAAGGGTTCTTCCCCGCTTCTCTCACTCCTGGCTTCGCCCCTTTCCTGCTTCCTTCCACGCCACACACTCTCCTTGCTCCTATTCACATTCCTAAATCCCATCAGGAGCTTCTCCTCACGTCCCCAACTGTATGGACCTCAAACATCCGAGGTTTCTGCTGCAACATGATGGATCCCTCAATCCAGGCTGCTGCCAATAAACCAGACATGTCTTCAACAGAATCCTTCCTCCAACTTCTTTGCATCTCTCCCTGGGTATCGTCTCCTCCGATTTGATTGACCTCAACCCCGTCCTCGCGGCAGTGTCACACTGAACATCAAGAACTCCATTTCTCACTCTTACACCTTCCAAAACCCAGGAGTACCTCTGGCTGGGACTTCCCCTCCACTCCCAACTCATGTCTATCCATGTTGTACGATCCTCCAAACAGTGATAACTCCATCAAGTTCTCTCTCAAACATGGACCAACTTTTAACCACTCATTCGAACACTCTCTCTTTCCTCACATGTGGTGATTTCAATTGTCACCATGTTAATTGGCTTGGTGTTGGTTCCCCTCCCACCAGCCATGGCACCTCAGCAAAGGACTTCTATGACTCCATGGGACTCACTTGATCTGTAAACTTTCTCACGCAAATTTATGTGTTTTGTAAATCTTCCCTTCTGGAGTTTGTGATGACCAACTTCCCCACCAATGTATCTTTCTCTTCCTCTGCCACAATTGGTTCAGCTGATCATGTACTTGTGAAGGTCAACATCTCTCTAACCATCTCAGACAACTTCAGTGCCGGCGAGCCTGGCAGTTCCATCAGGCAGACTGGCAGGGACTGCAAGCAGCCATCTCTCTTCAGGGCTGGTCTCCCGCATCTACTGCCCCTGATATCAACTCAGCCTGGGAATTCTTCCACAGAAACTTGCTCTCCCTTCTGCACAGATTAATCCCATCTCATCGTAAGTTATCCTACCCTTCTTCGGTCTTCCCACCCATAGTACAAGGAATCGTGTGATGAGGCAGTTTCTCTGAAATAACTTGCCTTCTCTTCGTGGAAGGTTAATCCGACCGAAGGCAATCTCAGTGCATTCCAAACAGCCTGAAACAAGTGTGTGTCCACTCACGAGAGCCAGAAAACATCTGTCCAACCTCAAAAATGAACTTCCAAACTTGTCTCACCTCTAAATCCTGGTGGCACCTCAAGTCTGTCTTGAGTGTACGCTCCCCTTCCATTCCTCCCCTCTCCTTAAATGGCACCCCAGTCGATTCTCGACTCTGCTCGTGAGATTCCCTCATTTTCTGTCTGTCATTCCCTCATTTTACCCACCCTTCCCAGTCACACCCAACTGCTTAGGGAGTCTGTGAATTTTGCACCTGATAAGGTACAGATGTTTCTGACAACCCTCGACTCTGACATTGTAATGGGACCAGGCATTGGCTCATGGGTCTTAAAAACCTGCTCCACTGCTCTTTTTTTATCAATATTATTTTTGTATACATAGTCTCGGTTTGTGGAAAAGCTAGTACACAGAACGGATCAAGACATAACAGCCAAAAACATGACGCATGCAACGATGCAAAACAAAACAGGTTGCAAAAGGAACAGTAGTGAGAGGATGGAAACACAAACAGCAGAGTTGAAGGCCAAGATAGAGGCAGACATCCACAACCAAAGGGTGTGGGCAGAATGGGGGAGGGGAGAGGCAGGAGAGGATGCATGGGGTGGATAAGATGAATACAGAAGGAAACTTCAACAAGGAAATACTGGAAATTTGCATGGAAGGATTGGTATTGGCTGGGGGTTAATGAGGGTAGAAAAGATCATGGTTTTGGATTGGGGATGATATAAGATGGTGGTGAACAGCTGTCTTGAAGACCTGGAGGGAAGAATGAGATTGAAGAGTTCTGCTCTCTTGCACTCCCTCTCTGTGCCTTTGTCACCCTGTCATTGTGCAAGGTCATCTTCCATCTGCTTGAAAATCCACCATCACTGCATTCCATAAAAATGTGCAAAATGGATCCCCTTGACAGACCGATTTGCTTACTTCTATTCATCAGCAAGGTCATGGATTCCATCAATGCAGTTGACATAAAATCATTCCTTTTCTCAAATGACCTCATCTCAGATCACCAATATGGATTTTGACCATCTACCTTGGACATGCTGCTTCTACTCTCCAAACGATGGATGGAGGCCTTCAATACCATACATTGGATCAGGCCCATCCCTGGATATATCTCGAACTTTCAATAGAGTCTGGCATCCTGTCTTGCTCTCCAAACTATCTGCCTATGAAATCCAAGGGCAACTCCAATCTTGGATCAATGACTTCCTCCACTTTCGTTACCAACATGTGGCCATCAACAGAATCTTTTCTTCTCCTCTCCCCATCAAAGCTGGAATGTTCTAGGTCCCATCCTATTCCTCATCTTCATTATTGATCTCTCTGACTCTCTGGAAAATCATCTTTGTCTCTTTGCTGATGACTCCACCCTCTGCCGTGACATTCCTCATCCTTCAGACGTACTGGCCGCAGACGCTTCCCTCTCTTCAGACCTTGACAAAAATCACAAAATGGTCAAAGCTACTTTCTCAACAACCCTTTTGAAGAAGTTCAGTCAATCAAACTCTTGGGTCTCGCTCAGCCATGATCTCTCTTGAGCAAACCACATTTCAAAGTTGGCCTCCAAAGCCAGTTGCTGGTTGGGTGTCCTCCATCATGAAAAGTCCTTCATCATCACACCTGAACTCCTGTTCAACTACAAGGCTTTCCTCCGTAGCTTGATGTTATACTGCTCTCTTCGCTCAGCTGGCACCGCTGCCTCACACCTTGCTCTGCTTTACGCCTCACATGTTAAGGGGAACATGTGTCCCCGTCAGGATGTTCTCTTCTGCAAACTGACAGATTCATATACAGCACACACTGTACTGTTTGACAAAGGATGACTGATGGTTTCAATGACAGTTTTCTTTTGGATTAACATTTCTCATGTTCTCCTCCGAGGACGTCCCTTGGGATACTGTAATCTCTTAAAGCAGAAAATCACACTGAAGCACACAATTTGGTGTCAGTCTGTCTGACCACGATACATTCGGTCGCTTCTTATCCAATCTCAACCAAACTTGCCATGGGGATTAAAGGTCACATGCCAGAGGTTGTAGTGACTTCATTTGCTCCCTTCCCCAAGGAGGATTTCCCGCTTTGGACAAACTCCATGTTAAGGTGTAAAAATATCTCAACATGGCTTTCATGGGGCACACTTAATGGGAGTTAAAATTATTACAACCACAAACTAGTCAGTCAATTTCATCCAACGCACGATTACCCTTTCAAACAGTCGCTAAAAACTGGAAGAAGTTTGGAGGCTACCCGACTTTGGAGGCTTAAAGCATTCTACGCTCATCGTGTCCCCCACAGAGGAACAGATTAGAGCAGTCTCAACCTGCTAGGCTTCTAGGTAAGTGGCAATGATCTTTCGCGAACAAAGCTGCTTAAATGAATCTTTCCACATGAATGATGAATCTCATTACCTGTCCGATTTTTAAAAGTCATCAGGTTACATGTCGACTGTATTTGGATTGTTTACAACATATCTCAGGAGCCCGTGTGTGATTTCTCCTGGTCATGGCTTCAAGTGTGATGTGCAATATTGCCACGGACACCCTTACAGCCCAATTACAGCCTTTGTTTTACGTATCATTAGCATTGCTCAAGACTCAATGGAGAGAAATTTGGAGAAAATTGGACATATTTATGCATGGGCTGTGTATCAGCTGTCAGTCACTGGTCCACACACCAACCGGAAGTAAAAAAAAAAATATTATAATCAGTTGTCCACTTCACTTGTCAAGTTGTGGCCAACTTCTGGTAACATTCATGAACAGACTTCTCCAAACATCCCGATGCTGCACTGCTTTCCAAAGCTCTGGCAGAGACAGCTTGGTTGCAGCATTTACCCCATCCATCAGGGGGGGGGGGGTGTTCCATTAACAGATTGCTATTGCTTGCCAAGCCAGCCATTCCTCATCATCCGTTTCGTTGGAGTGCTTAACATTAAGCGATCCATTTGGCAAGCACTATACAAACCGATTGGTAACAGAACACACCCCAGGTGTGTACAAGGTCTGCCTCCAACCATACCCAGCTTGGTTGACTTCTCCAGACTTTCGTTTCCTGCACGTATGATGAGTCCAAAGCATGACAGTTTCCGTTTTAGCATCAGTGCTTATAATGTGCAGTGGTGCAATTTCTTCAAGCATTCATTCGTTCGTTCTTCTTGCAATTAAAATTAATCTCCAACACATTAAAAAAAAACTGTTAGTCTCCTTTCCTTCCTTCATCGCTGTCCATGACTCACAGCCAAACATTGCAACTGGAAATACCAGTACATTCACCGGGCTACTCTTGGTTTGTTTTGTCACATCTTTGTCTTTCCACATTTTTGTGCATCCTGACATTGCTGCTCTCGCCCCCAGCACGAGCCGTGTATTCACTTCCGCTCCATATTCTCTACCAACGTCAACTTTCGAACCCAGGAAGATGAAAATTTCCACACGATAGCTTCCCAATATGAACACGTTGATCTTAATCTTTCTTTTTTTTCTAATGTTTAAAGAAAGACCATCTTTTTCACTTTCCTTCTTCACTATCTGCAGCAGTCAAGTCCTCCATACTTTCTGCCAACAGAGGAGCATCGTCACAATTGACAACAGAGTACCTTAGATTGTTGGTACATCTTCCTCCAATCCTGACTGGATCAAAGTTATATATTCCTCGATGTCATCAAAGTTACACGTTTCGTCAAAAATTATTATAACCACAAATTAATCAATTCCGTCTAATGATCGCGGCACAATGATAATGATACCAACACGGGTTGACAGGATGGCCGAAATGTACACACACTACCCTCGAAGCTGTCTCGCCTGGGTTTGAATCCCGACCAAGCTATGAACTGTTATTCTGGTGTTTCACAGGCAGGGTGATTCATCAGCGTGTGTGCCGTCCCTGGGATCCACATGATACTGGCATCCCATCTGCCAGCATAAGTTGGTGGACCTTAAAGATCCCACTGTGTCATTCACGAAGAGTAGGTCAGCTGAACCCTGAACACATTGCAAATTCCTGCCCTAACTTTAGTCGAACATCAGGCCTGGAGGAGAGCTCCAAGAAAGCAATGCAAAAAAAGCACGCGACTCGAACGATGGAAACTGAGAGATAGGGGCCAAGGTAACTGTCCATGAAAGAACCAAGACAATCATCAGTGAAAGTGCAACTATTGTATTCCAAGGAAAAGGAAAAGGAAAAGTTGTGAATATTCTACATGATCAAAGTGTGGGGAAGGGAAGGTCATGTGGGATATAACTACACAAGTCATGTGTTAAAGTTGGCCTCCAAAGCCAGGGGCCGACTGCATGATGGAGGATGCCTGGAGTCTTGGAAGCTGCGAGCAGTTCTGAATTTTCAAGAAATTGCTTGTCTATGAAATGAATGCCCAGTCAGCAGCTGGCTTTAGAGAGCAGCTTTGCTAAGTGGAAAGAATATGGATAAGCACCACTTACACATTTTTAAAAGGATGACTTAATCGGCTGATCATTGCATATGACGCGACAAACAAACCCAAAGAAATCAAGATGGATTGGAAATATAGACTTGTGAGAAACTCTGGTTTATAATCATGGATATATTTTTAGTTAATCCCAGTTAATGTGAGATGAGGTTTTCTTTTATTTCACTCAATGAATGACGGGACGTTTGCACGTTATGCCACACTTGGTAGCTTATGTAATCAGAGCAAATATGGGGAAAATATCTTACCTTCTTTTGAGGCAGAAAATCCCAAAAAGGATTAACATTAGTACGAGCAAGCCGACCAGACCTCCGATTATTCCACCAATCAGAACCCAGTCTGTGTCTACAAAATGAGAGAAAAAAAACAATAATAATAAACCAGAGATTAAATGGTAACATTCAATGGAGAATGCTTCGACTATTAATTTAAATAAACAGCCAAAGCAACAACAAGAAAATGGAGAAAAAGTTAGCAGCAGAACACAATATTGAACGAAATGTGTTAGGTATTACATAAAAACACAGGAAGACGAGAAGGGCACTCAGTCGAGCACGTACCTCCACAACGTAATACCTGATCCATGAGAACATGTCGGGCCCAAGACATTTTTGAAATATCATGCTCTACAGCACGATATAGTTTTTGGCCCCAACTCTCAATGGTGAAGAATCACTTAAAAAATTAAATAATTCTCGTATCCAGATCCAGATTCGGTTTGGATATTCACTGCAATCAATTATTCACTATTCTTCCTTGCCAGACCCCCAACCTGTCTACCAAGTTTCATCCGAATCCGTCTACAACTTTTTGAGATATCATGCTATATATCATTGTAAGCCCTATCTCTCAATGGTGAAGAATCACTGAAAAAAATTCTAGTAGTCGGATCCGGATCCTCACCAAAATTGAATCAATTCTTCCTTGTCACATCCAACGTCTCCACCAAGTTTCCTCTGAATCCGTCTACAACTTTTTGAGATATCATGCTATATATCATTGTAAGCCCTATCTCTCAATGGTGAAGAATCACTGAAAAAAATTCTAGTAGTCGGATCCGGATCCTCACCAAAATTGAATCAATTCTTCCTTGTCACATCCAACGTGTCCACAGAGTTTCTTCTGAATCCGTCCACAACCTTTTTGAGATATTCGTGCTATATATTAGTTGAGCCCCATCTCTCAATAGTGAAGAATCACTTTAAAAAAAAAACAATAAATAATTCTCGTATCGAGATCCAGATCTTCAACAAAATCTAATCAGTTCGTCTTTGTCACACACCGAACCTGTTCACAAAATTTCATCCGGATCCGTCCACAACTTTTTGAGATATCTTGTACACAAACAAACGGACAGAAGCGGGTGGAAACAATCTCCTTCACCTTCGGTGGTGGAGGTAACAAATAAATGGGTCAGAGAACAAACCGAATCTCAGGCTATCTTAGAAATAATCAAACTCAGGAAATGGAAATGGGCAGGACACACAATTATCAAAAAATCAGATACCAGGTCAGGTCAGGTATGGGAGCATGTGCCAGAACAGCACGTCGCTGCGTCCACTTTCCGTCGGTACTCCAGGGGCCTCCGTCTGGCCATCCCCCAGGCAGATGCCAGGCCCATCCCCATCTCCTTGAGATGGTGGTCAACCTGCTGCAACCATGAGGCACGTGGTCGGCCCACTGGCCTCCTCCACTCATGAGACTCCCTCGCTGAGAGAATCTGGTGAGCAGGATCAGCATCAGGAAAACGAGCCACATGTCCATACAGCCACAACTGACGCTCACGGACTATGCAGGTAACAAATCTCATCCGAGTCTCTCTCAGCAACCGCTCGTTGGACACAAAATCCGACCAGCGATAGCCAAGGATTCTCCGAAGACACCTGGTACCAAAGGAATTAAGTCTCCGTCTCAGATCCTTGGTCAGAATCCAAGTCTCGCACCCATAGAGCAAGACTGGAAGTACCAAGGACCTGAAGACTCGGACTTTCGTCCTCCCGCGCCACACCCCATGATCCAGTGAATCCATGACTCCCCAGGCCCGACCCAGACGTCTATTGACCTCTGACACGCAGCCAGCAGAGAC
Source organism: Eptatretus burgeri (assembly GCF_056783735.1). NCBI lineage: Eukaryota > Metazoa > Chordata > Myxini > Myxiniformes > Myxinidae > Eptatretus > Eptatretus burgeri. The sequence goes on along the minus strand of NC_140967.1, from coordinate 30,421,928 downwards.
ATGAATATCACTGCCAAGGTAAGTGAATCTCTCCACGACCTCAACATCCTCACCACAAACAGACACAGACAGGACAGCAGCATCCAAGATGTCACCAAAAGCCTGGATCTTAGTTTTGACCCAAGAAACCCATAATCCCAGCAGCTCCAACTCTTCATTCAGCACCTCGTGGGCCCCCAAAAGGACGTCTAAAGTCTCCGCAAAGATGACTGCATCATCTGCAAAATCAAGGTCCGAGATCTTGACATTCCCAAACGATGCACCGCAACTTGATCTCTCCGACATCCTCCCTAAAATCCAGTCCATACAAGTGCTGAAAAGTGTGGGGGCAAGTACACATCCCTGACGAACTCCAGTAACAACTGGAAATAAGTCAGAGGTGGTACCACCACACTTCACAGCACTCTCAGAACCAGAGTAGAGTTCAGACATCAGATCAATCAGTTTTGGTGGCACCCCACGAAGACCAAGAATCATCCAGAGGACATCCCGATTCACTGAATCGAACGCTTTACAGAGATCAACATAGGCTGCAAGCAGCCCCTGCCGAAACTCTCGTCTGCGTTCAGTGAGGACACGAAGAGCAAGGATACGGTCAATCGTTGACCTCTTTGGTGTAAAGCCTGACTGCTCTGGACGCTGGTGCTCAAGCAGATGGTGGCGAACCCTATCGAGAATTATCCGAGCAAAGACCTTGCCAGTCACTGAGAGCAGCGTCACCCCTCGGTAGTTGTTGCAGTCTTGGCGATCACCCTTCCCTTTCCAGAGAGGGACAACAAGGCCCCTCTTCCAGTCAGTTGGGATGATGCCTGTGCTCCAGGCAGAGCACAAAACTGCATGCAACGACACGAGTGCAGCATTTCCACCAGCCTTGAAAAGTTCGGCATGGATACCACAAATCCCTGGAGCTTTGCCCCGTTTCAACTGGTTCACCGCAGCCCGTTTTTCCACAAGCGTAGGTGGACCACAGTTGATTCGAGGGTCAGCAACAGGGATTGTAACACTCTTGATGTCCAACTCGACAGCTGGGGGATCAGCCTGGTACAACCGCTCAAAGTAACTGGCCCAGCGGGCCTTCACTTCAGACTCCTCTGTCAAGAGCCTACCACTCTCTGCTCGAACTGCAGTGCTCCGAGGGATGGGCTTGGATGAACGTAATGCGCGAATTCCCCTGTAAGCGGGACGAGAATCACCTGTCCACAGGTGATGCTCTACCCCCTCACAGATTCCTCGCACATAGGCCTCCTTGTCCACCCTCAGTGCACGTACAGTTTTACACCTCAGCTCCCTGAACAGCTCAGCTCTGCCATTCAGCCTGGCCCTGTGACTCTGGTCAATGGTATCCAGTGTCCCTTGAGAGACAAAATTCTTCTTTGCCCTGCGGTGAGTTCCAAGACATCCACCGGCAACATCAAGGATGGTGGTCTTAAAGGTGCTCCACAACTCTTCAGGACCCCCCAAAGCACCCAGACCCCACAAGTGTCAACTCAGCCTGTTCGCAAACTCCTCAGCTACTCTCTCATCCCTGAGCTTGGCAACATCCAGCCTAGGCTGGGATGGTACCATTCTCCAGGATTTAAGGTGCAGCTTTAGAGTTGCTACAACAAGCCTGTGGTCAGTATTGAGGAACTGAGCACTCCGGTAGACCCTGCAGTTCTGTATCATCCTCCAACGACCGTCAATGAGGACATGGTCAATCTCCTTTGCCACACCGCCAGCGTTGGAATACCAAGTCTAGCGATGAGCTTGTGGGCGCTGAAACCATGAACCAGCCACCCCAAGTCCATGACTTCTTGCAAAGTCAAGGAACTTAGTGCTATTCTGGTTCATAGTTCCTGACCCATGGGGACCAACACACACCTCATAACCATCCCTACCAGTTCCAGTCGATGCATTGAAATCCCCCAAGACTAGAAGTGTATCTCGTCTGGGGCACTGATCAACCACAGACTCGAACGTGGCGTAGAATGCATCCTTCACGGTGAGATCACTCGCCTCAGTCGGAGCATAAACAGAGACCACGGAAATGACACCTAAGGAGTGACGAATCCTTAATCTCATAATACGCTCGTTGACCGGTGTTACCTCAATTATCATTGGGGTCAGCTTATTGGACACAGCTGCAGCAACTCCTTGGGTATGGTAACCATCAAAGCGACCAGACCAATAGTAGGTGTAACCACCCACCATTATCTCGCCGCAATCCGGTCTCCGAACCTCAGAGAGAGCTGCAATCCCGATGTCCAAACGCTTGAGCTCAGATGATAACAGAGACAGGTGATCATCCTCTCTTAGGGATAGGACATTCCAGGCACCCACCCGAAGGGACCGCCTCAGGTTAACCCAAGGAGACCGCCGTCTGGTGGACGACACCTCAGCACCACTCCGACACACTCTCCCGCAATCTGACCCAGGGATGTTACCCCGTGGTTTCCCTCGTATCAAAGATTGGGGGTCCCGAAGGCTTTGCCCCAATCCCGTCATCCGGTGAGCTGCCCTGCGAAGGGAAGCTGCACAGGAGGTACTCCCACGGAGTGGGTTTTCAGATTTTTTTTCGTTTTGCGGAATGAAAGGTTTTACGGTGGCCGGAGTGCAAATCCTGCCACCAACCTCCTAATAAGAAGTGACCCAACTGCAGGAGGACGTCTGCAGACACAGTTGGGCACTAGATATGGATGGCCGTTGGCTCACAAGGAGCTCCTCCGCCCTTTGATAGGTTTTGTTTTTAATCCCGCTGGGTGTCCATATCCAAACACCCCCCCTCACCAGAAAACCTGGTGGGGGAGACGGTTTAGTCGCCGACAACCCGACCATGGAACAGGTTAGTACAGGTTTACATGGTACCTGTAGCAGGTCACAGATCGAACCTGACCTGACAAAGGTGGACAACAATCAAAACATGGAGACCTATGGATGGCAATGGGAACAGGGGAAGGCCATGCCAAAGTTGGAGGGATAAAAGACAAATATTAGGGAAGAGTAAATTGGAACAAATAAGCCAGAGACAGAGCAATAGGGCATCAACATTTTGTGGCTTTCGTCCAGCAGTGGACTGAAAATAGCTGACGATGACGACACGGCAAAACATTCTGTCATTGAGGAATGAAACAATGGATTAAAATTGAACTCAGGCTATCAAAGCAAGCTTTGGGGTTGGGCAAGTCACAAATTGAAATGATGGTTGGATTATGTTATTGACACAATGTCTTAATCATGTTAGCATCGTTCTTTGTCAGACAGGTAGAGCAATAGATCCTCCTCCTCCTTCGTATGCCGCACAAAGCTGCGGATAGCATCATTGGCTGAAGGCGTGGCTGTGCTTCTGATGCTGTGCCCCCATTACCAGTACACTGGTACTCATTTCAACGACTTCAGAAGGATGACTGGCTGAGTTAACCCCACCTAGTGTCAATTTAACAGCCAACATGGGCTCAAACTCAGGACTCTAATATCCGAAGCCAGACACCCCAACTGCTAAGCCAACATGAGGCTTGGAGCAATAGATGAAATCAACAGAATGGTGATCACAATAATGACAATGCAAATCACTGTGGGAAGCAAGGAAAAGCAGATGTTTCAGGCATTAACCCTTTAACAGGTTAATTGATCATGCAAATAGTTGAGTGATTTGGACGAGAAACCAAAATGTGGGAGGCAACAATCACCATGATCTGGAGCCAGAATGGTTTGGAACAAAAGGGTTAATGCCAGATTTTCTCTGATGAAGGGCTTGCACCCAAAAAGTCAGCTCCTTCCTTTCCATGGTAGTTAACATACTTCGATCAATGCTCTGCTGATTCCATCCATGTTATTGACCATTTTTAAGCATTACTTATAGCATCATCCTCCACAAGAATTATCTGGAAATGCCAAAAAAAAACAAAATACCCCCAATCTGGTATCTCATAGACTGTCCTGAACAATAGGAACTGCCTTTCCCAATGCAGAAAAGTTTCTGGAGCTGCGATTGTAACCACAAACCCCAGATGCAGCCAACAACACGTTTTGATCATCCAACAAAAACAGGGAATTTTCATTGGATTGCATGACTTTACTCCTTTTGGGATTTTCAGATTGGAACAGACACTGACTTTTGCATATTGGTCCGAGAAGGCAGGCGCAGCAGGGCAAAGGACTTTCACTGGATGAAAAATAATTCCATCGACCATAAATAATGCTGAGCAAGAACAACAACCTATAGTTTATGGTTGCGATAACTGTTACAACCATTTCTGGTTTGGAAAGTCTCCATAATTGTGTGTGTAAAAATGGACAATGGAGTCATTTACAATGTGCAACCCAAAGGTGGAAGGCAACGACTGCAATAATCTGGGGCCAGAATGGTATGGTACTTCTCATCAGAACCAGAACCAGCAACTTGTCTTCAGGAGATACTCTACACCTCATAGTAACCTCTCTAACTGTGATGTGGTTTAATATTAATGTAGCACCAGAGGAGATGATTAGCCAAACAAATTCAATATATTTTACAAATTCTCGTTATGTGAGTGAACTACTGAAAAACTAGAAGGGCACTCGGTGGAACGCATATCTCCACCACGTAATACCTGATCCACAAAAACATATCGGGCTTAACGCATTATTGAAATATGCTTTACATTACTATATCGTTTTTGGCCCTAACTCTCAATGCAGAAGAATCACTTAAAAAACTTGGAGTAGTCTGATCCATATCCAGATCTTCACTAAAATCTAATCAGTTCGTCTTTGTTCCAACACCGAACTTGCCCACAATTTCATCCGGATCCGTCCACAACTTTTTGAGATATCCTGGACACAAACAAATCGACAAACTGACAGACAAAGACAGAAAGGGGTGAAAACACAACCTCCTTCACCTTTGGTGGTGGAGGTAATGGCATACTTTCACTTCTGACTTTCACACGTGGAAATAATTACTAATATTTGATGGAATGAAGCAGAAAAAGCAACAAATTTGAAACTTGAATGCAAGGCACCAAACAAAGGTTGGTTCTTTCAGAAGTCAGGTCAAGTCAGGTATGGGAGCATGTGTCGGAGCGGCGCGTCACTGCGTCCACTTTCCGCCGGTACTCCAAGGGCCTCCATCTGGCCATCCCCATCTCATTGAGATGCTGTTCAACCTGCTGCAACCACGAGGCACGTGGTCGGCCTATTTTCCTCTGCCACTCACGAGACTACCTCGCTGAGAGAATCTGGTAAGCAGGATCAGCATCAGGAAAATGAGCCACATGTCCATACAGTCACAGTTCACGGACTATGCAGGTAACAAATCTCATTTGAGTCTCATCAGGATCTGCCCCTGCCAAAACTTTCGTTTGCGTTCGGTGAAGACCTGAAGAGCAAGGATACGTTCAATCGTTGACCTCTTTTGGTTTAAAGCCTGACTGCTCTGGATGCTGGTGCTCAAGCAGATGGTGGTGAACCCCATCAAGAATTATTTGAGCAAAGACCTTGCCCGGCACTGAGAGCAGCGTCACCCCTCGGAAGTTGTTGCAATCTTGGCGATCACCCTTCCCTTTCCAGAGGGGGACAACAAGGCCTCTCTTTCAGTCAGTTGAGATGACGCCTGTGTTCCAGGCAGATCACTGAACTGCATGCAAGAACACGAATGCAGCATTTCCACCAGCCTTGAGAAGTTCAGCATGGATGCCACAGATCCCAGGAGCTTTACCCCATTTCAACCGGTTAACCACTGCCTGTGTTTCCACAAACGAAGGTGGACCACAGTTGATTGGAGGATCAGCAATAGGGATAGCAACACCCCTGGCATCCAACTCAACAGCTGGTGGATCAGCCTGGTACAGCCGCTCAAAGTAACTGGCCCAGCAGGCCTCCATTTCAGATTCCTCTGACAAGAGCCCACCACCCTCTGCTCTAACAGCAGTACACCGATGTCGGGCTTGGAGGAACGCAATGCATGAATTCCCCTGCAAGCTGGAAGAGAATCACTTGACCACAGGCGATGCTCTACCCCCTCAGATTCCTCGCACATAGGCCTCCTTGTCCACCCTTAGTACACGTGCAGTTTTACACCTCAGCTCCTTGAACAGCTCAGCTTTGCCATTCAGCCTGGCCCTGTGACTGGTCAATGGTATCCAGTGTCCCTTGAGATAAAAATTCCTCTTCGCCCGACGGTGAGTTCCAAGACATCTACCGGCAGCATCAAGGACGGTGGTCTTGAAGGCAATCCACAACTCTTTTTGGAAGAAAGGACCTTTAACCCTTTGAAACCCTAGCTGCCGTTTTACCAGTTGCTATTCAAACGTGCATATACCCAAGTGGTTGGTTTACCGTCCGTTACTCAATCCTGCATATACCTGAGTGGCCAGATTTTTGTCCAGTGAGCCCAGGGTGGGAAAGCCGAAAGCCCCAAGAAGTTCAGGGTTGAAAGGGTTAACACTGACAATGTATTACACATTTGTCAGCAATGCCTGTAATGGTGTGTCAACTGATATATTTTAGCTTGCACACGACCTGAAAATTACCTTGGAGATTGGAGGCAAATGTTTAATGTCATTATGCAGATAGAAAATCCGTAGATATCAACATTATTGAAGCCACATACATTCTTGAGATTTTAATATGACAAAAATTGACCTGGCCACACACCAACTCGACCCAGGAACAGAAGGTCACAAACCTTCAGGAAGCTAATTGCATCACACAGATGGCTGGCCTGGTTATCGATATATTATCCTACGATTAATTTGTAATTGGTCAATGACTTTAACATCAACACAAGTTTTTTATGATGGACCCCAGGCATCAAAAAGCTACATACACCAGACATACGTTTTCAAATGGAGCACCTTACTGCCTATAGAGCATTCAAACAGCATCAGATGTAACAATAAATGCGAATTGTTGCTCCCAGCTTATCAGCTCGATGATGGAAGACGTCATTTGCATTTTTGCCGCCGACATCCCTACCCCATTTGGAAACCCATGTGGGCACTGGCAACTTGCTCGCAATAATGAAAACCAATAACCATTCCTTTTACACCATGAGGTGCATAGGGCTGCCGAGGCAGTTTCATTTGGCTAAAGGCCCGGTCACACCTTGACGTTTTAGCCAATGTATGCCGATTTTTGAATTTTTTTTCTAAAACGCTGGCACACGTTGAATACGTTATAGGTAAGTTTTGATAACATTGAGAGCATGCTGAAAACACTGCCATACGTCGTTGTACGTTGGCTTTAAACGTTGTACTTTTTGGTTGTCCTCAAATTTTTTTATGCTTGAAATTTCACGACGTATGCCGGCGTATGACTCGCACGTTCCGCTACGCTGGCCACAAGTTGTATGCATGGTCTGCGATCGTTGACAGACGTCAACACATGCTACTTGTAAGTTTATCATAAGTTGAGACACGCCGAGGTAATGTTTAGCGCACCCGAAACTTATTTCTAACCTATGATTAACGTGTTGTTGGCACGTTACGCGATCGTTGCCACACGTCGACAGACGTTACTTTTAAGTTACTCATAGGCTGAAAGACGTCGGTATAATGGATCGTCCTTGCGTCAGCGTCAGCGTCCACGGCCAGGACACTTATTTGCAGCATTCTTCAAACTTTTCTTCGGCATGACGAGGATGTTCACACTTCGATGTCTAGCTTGGCTATGATTCCAATTGTCCATCGGCAGCGTCTATTTAAAATAGTCGAATTTGAGCGTTTTAACACGTTCAGAAGAAACGCTTCAAATTTCCAAACCCCAGCGTCAAAAAACAAAGGCGAGTGACAGCAATTTAAATCGTTCATTGTAAACAATGAAAATAGCTGAGTGGTACCGTTTAAAAGTCGTTGAGTGTAAAAAAAATCCAATTGTTGAGCGCAAGCGTCTACTTTCAATAGTGGAGATGCAGCCATTTAAATCGTTGAGTTTATCATTTAAATCGTTAAACGCAAGGACGATCCATCATAACCCACACCCTCCCCCTCACACTCACCTACTACTGCCAACATGAACAAACTACTACTAATACTAATACTAATACTGATACTGATACTTATACTGTTACTGCTGACATGGACATTGACTCAAAAAGGACTCGAAAACACTGTTGGGTTCCCCTTTTATGAACACCATTTTTATATACCAATTCCCAAAACCGCTGGGAACACGTCTTTATATGGCTGTTGTAAGCTAGAAACACGTTATTTTTTTTTTTTTTGTCGACGGGAAGATGTCATTGGAATACGTCTACATACGTCAATGTGTGTTGGGACTACGTAAAGAATTGGTTCAAAGCACGTCAAACATAAGTTAGAAATAAGTTTCACGTAAAAAAGACATTACCGCGATGCGTTTCGACTTATGAGTAGCTTATAAGTATCCTTTGTGGACGTGTGTAAGCGTCCACATATCGTGTGTAAAACTTATCCCTATCGCATGCGGAACGTGTGTCATACGCCGAGTACGTCGTAAAATTTTGAAAATGTTTAAAATTTCTTGACGTACTCTACTTACTACGACGTATGATAGCGTACTTTAGCGTTCTACTCACGTATACCAAACTTACTCATACCGTATTTGACGTGCCCCAACGTTTTAGACACATTTTTCTTAGGTCGGCATACGCTGGCAAGATCGCCAAGGTGTGACCGCGATGTTGACACTTCCATTTCTACGGCAGTTATGATTCGAATCATTGTGCGTCAGCCTTTTAATAGGCTACGTCACGACATCGTCGGCGATGCGTGCAACGCGCTATGCCTAAGTTAGACTATCGTTGGGCATCGGTTGTGTAGGCCGACAACAGGTTCAGCATTCGTTGGTACAAGTTATCCATAACACAACGAAACATTCTGTGTCCGTTACCAATGCGTTATACATAAGACCAAGTCGCTATGAATACGTCCGAATCTTGAAAAAAAAACATCAAAAGTTCAACGTAAGCCAGCGTTTTACATACATTTTAATACGTTGCCATCGCTCGCTAAAACGTCAAGGTGTGACCGGGCCTTAAGGAGTAAAATCCTGGATGGGTCGCCACAGCGACACAGGATACTCGAACGGCTTATTACCCCAGTAAGCTGGTACTCATTTTGCTGACATTGGAAGGATGACAGGCCGAGTCAACACACCTGTTGTCATTTCAACAGCACAACAGGGGCTCAAACTCAAGACCCTAAGATCTCAAGCTCGCTACCTTAACCCTTAAGCCAACACCAGGCTTTTAACTGCAATCCGACTAAAGAATGACAGCACTGAGATGGAGGTTATCAGCACTTTGCTTACAGTAAATAATGAGCTTTGATGTGACTGCAAAGATAGTTGGAGGTGGATGCTGCAGATTTAACAGCTTCTTGGAGCTTGAATATTAAAAAAAAAAATTCATTGTTCTGGTGACAGCATTGATAAACGACACCCCCAGGTAGCATCGTTGGCAACAGCTCCACCAATAGTTGTCCATAATGGCCCAAAGCAATATTTTTGGATGACAAACTGGGAAGGCACTGCTTTTCTTTTTCATAATTTAGATGCTGAAACACTCCAAAATTACGAATTTATATTTTCATCACTGCTTCCTGTGGTTAACCCCAACTGCAAGGTGGGTTCACGAGCTGGAATAATCTTACCTTCAAAAGCCTGGAAGATGGCAAAGAATTGCAGCGTCTTGGTTTCCACGTTGCAGTTGGAGAAGTTAAAATACACATCCCCCGACCCTAGATATTGCTCCACAGGCCAGTACTCATCTTCTCGCCAGCTCTCTTCATGTCCTTCGTTCATTCCCAAAAGCATAGTCAAATGTCCGTTCTCACACTCTGGTGCACTTTTATTGTAAAATTTCACCAGGACATTGCTTTGTGATTGCACCAGCCAGCTACCAGAAACATGGTTAGGCACTCCATCTGGCCAGTTAGGACTCATCACTGGGACAGACGAGCCATCATCGAGATCCAGAAAGATGATAAAGGTTTCTGCAAAGGAAAAGGAGGAGATAGAAAAAAAAAAAAACTAAAAAACTAAAACGGCATTAGGTAGAGCACATACCTCTCTGCCAAAAACAGGGATGAAAACATAACCTCCATCCACCTTTAGTGGCGAATTTACAAGGCGATTATGATGCATTACAAACCTGTAAACACTTCACAAGTCACCAAGGTGATGAGATGCAATCAGAGAGAACAAAGACACTCCTGTTGTCCAAATATTTGGTTTTTAATTTAGCTTTTAGTGTAAATCAAGATTGTCCATTTTTGCTTTCCAAATTTGGACTCTTCCATGAGCCTTCTTGGTCGAATTTTAAAAAAAGTTATCAATTTACAGATCATCACCTCAAAGTATTTCAGGGGTGTCATTATTTATGGCATTACACGCAGCAAAACGATCGACTGCCAAGTTAGCATAAAATGTTTGTCCAAAACCTACAACATACTTTCAGGCACATGGATAAATATGAGACTCGCTCATGTGCCACTTGCGCATAATGGTTGCTTGTGCGACGGCATGTTCAGTAGTTGGTAGGGGACATTGCCATCATGTCAAACTGGCTTTAAGCATCAGATGCAAATTGAATGATCCTTCGCTGTCAATACTACGATGCCCATAGTTAGTCAAGGACCAATTTTTCCTTACGATTCCAGCACATTTTTGATGGTTCTGGCAGGAATTGAACTTCTGAGAGGAGCATGGAACAATTTTTTCACTTTACTTGCTAACTCAGCAAATAAACTTGCTGTAACTTTATCAAAATGTTCGGAACCTCAGTAACGATGCCAAGAGTATAAATAATGCATATTCTAACCTTGTGGTTAAATTCTTTTGACACAAATTGTACACAACCCTCCTGGTCTGGCATTGCATTAGCAGAAAAGTGGCAACCCCTCTGCTTATATACAATGGAGACCTTACAATGCTTAGAAATAAATTCCAGCAGTTTGGCCGCATTGATCATTTCGATTGCAAAATGACCGAGCATGAAGAGCTAAATAGAACTTCTGCAGCCAAACTCGATATACAGCCAAGTTCCACTGGAGAATATCCAATTCAGTCTGGTTTACATCTGCACTGATGGAAACCATTGCTGTGAAAGCAACAAGTGAGATGCAGTTTGGCCACATTGATCCACATTGAATCAATGTGGATGTGGTCACATTGGCCAATCAATGTGGCCACATTGAAAGCAGCAAGTTTGGCCACAATTTTTTATTTTTCCCACCATTTCCTGAAAAACCTAATATAAACAATATGCACACACATTTATTCCTTATATTGGGCTGGGTTGAAAACGCCTTTGATTTCTTTTCAAACCATCAGCGTTTGAAAAATAAATGAAAACAATGAAGAACAACAGACATATATGGCACCATTTTAGATTTTTTTTCTTTGCTTTTTTTTGGTCAATGCCTCAATTTTATGGGTAATGTTATTATTTCATTGGAGAAATTGAAGAAAGGGCACTAGAGCCAAGAAAAACAAAAAAGGCACAGCCAAAGTGGCCGAAAACCCAGTAATTTATACACCGGCATTGCGACCACACAAGAGAACATCAACGGCAATAGCCATGGTTGCTTGTTAATTTTGTGCCTCGTTTAGAACTTGCCTATGGCATGGTTTGTGTGTGTTATTGAAAGCATACACAGTGGGGTGAAAAAGCACAAGTCCACTGAAATTAATGGCAAGCTTTCTCAAATCATGATTTCAAACAAATTTGTCATGATATTGAAGATATTGTTATGGTTGAAGGGGTAGATGGAGGAATTTCAGAGGAGAGTGAGGATTGAAGAGTTGTTTGGCCCGTGGATGTGAAAGAGACATCTGGATGTAAATAAGTAGGGAAACTGTGAGCTTAAGTGTTGGGTGGTGCGGTGTTAATTAGATCGGGATTGAGAATAAATTCCCCCAGTATGTGATTGCCCCCCTGTAACCTATGATTTTCCATTTACAAGCGAGCCAAACATGCCGAGCAGGCAGAAGCCCCACCTCCAAGGGTGACGGCGAGCGAAGTCATGCCCCTGAGGCTGATTGATGAGCATGACATCAGAAGAGGCAGGCGTGCTGAACAGATAGAGGCCCTGCATTCCGAGGTTTACTTCCGAGCAAGCCAGGGCCCGAAGGTGGAATGGTGGTTTGGTGTGACATCAGATGGAGTTCAGAAAAGAACGCCGTGTGCAGAGCGAGGGACGCATGCAGTCGAGAAGGAACATAGCCATGAGATGGCTTGTAAGAACAGGCCTTTCTGGCTAGCTTTCCTTCGATGCATGAAGACGACAGCACAATTCTCACATTCGTGCTGAGGCGATTTGGCTCGCATACTGAGCAAGACACTGACTATTGACTCTTGGTTGGTCATATGGAACGATCCTCGAGGTCTCGTGTGTGCCACCAAAGGGGATGGTGCGATTCTGCAAAGCCGCGGCATCAGAGAGGACAATCGACAAAGAAGCTGCACGGGGTCTCTGAGCCTTGATGTTGAATACCACTCACAAAATGCCTGACGAACGTCCCCGCTGCGAGAGAGCAGCTTGGCACCATTTTACACATGCAAATCGAAGCACCTCGATTCCACGTTCCTTAAAGATCATCTCTGGACCAAATTAAGTGCCAGAATAAAGGATTTTTTTTATTTCGTTTCCCCTTATCTGTATTAGAGTCGGTGTGTAGAGGCAGCTCGACTTTACACTTTAGTTTCTCTCACGATTATTACATCTGAATTATTGTCCTTTGTAAATATTTGGCCATTTTCATTAAATTCCGTGGTTAAGTTAAGTTGATGTTAATGCGTATTTGTTGTGGGGTTCGAGTATAAACCCCCCCCCCCCCCGTGTTGTGCATCCACCCATGCCTTCATCACTCCGCCATTGTGCCTTGCCCTTCTCACGCACTTTATAATTTCTGAGGATTAACGTGTCCACCTCCTATTAATAAGGAACCACTCGACCATCCGGGCTCACGGTGTTAACCGCCCGAAACCACAAATTGGGTCTGGGAGTTTAACCTGGACCGCCAGCACCGCGACAATATGTATCCATATTATTAAATTATATAGTTATTATTGACCGACACTCTTTCTTAAAAGAATAGACTATAAGGGTGACTACATTTGAGAGAAAGATTAAAATTAGGTGAACAATCTGACTATGTTCTGGAGTGCATTCCGACACTGTTGGGAAAACATCGACTCAAACATAATCCATAAACTAATTAAATCAATCTCAAAATGGAGTTGAGGCAGTTCTCAAGGAAAAAAGGGTCACACTGATTATTGAATGTAATGACAGATTAGATTTTTTCTGATAATAAATAACTGTGATGTCCTTAAGGGTTCACGAAAATCCCTTGAAAGTACTTTTGGCTTCAAATTGAAACAATTTCTTTTGTTATCACATCTCAATTAATCCATTACCTACTGTGACTCATACTTCTGTATGAATGTGTATATATATATATATATATATATATATATATAATTGTTATGGTTCTGCAAACTATAGCGGTTCTCGATGTCATTATTTCGTTATTACTTGATACAGATAGGGTCCTCCTTGTGTCCAATGGGCTACAAAGGGAATATATGCTGTTGTAGGTTTAGCCAAGTCTTTCCCCCTTCATCCAACTCTCTATCTTGCGATCCACACTCCATCTGTCTTCCGTACCATATTTCCGTGTACCCACTGCACTTTGCTCCTAACCTCGTAATTCCACGTAATGCCTTCACCCTTTGTCTTTCCAACCCCCATTCTGCAATTCCCTGTAATGCCTTCACCCTTTGTGTTTCCAACCCCCATTTTGCAATTCCCTGTAACACATTCACCATTTCCAGTTCAAGTTCAAACCTCACCACATGGTCAAGTAAACTCTTCATCACTACAAACCCAGTTCAATCCTCAAGTCCTTCTATGCCTTGTGTTCTCTCTTGCTCACCATGGTTGCACCGACGTTCAGAGCCAGCACTGGCTTGGTAATCGTGATCGTTTTATGCTGCCATCATGTTGCGCAGTTGACACATACAGCACAGCAGCTGCACTCCGTGACGTCACACTGCGGCAAGGGATGGTCAATCGAGGGACACTGCAAGTGGAAGGAGCAAATGTTCGAGAAACGGTCGCTTTGCCTCGCCACCTGGGCTAAAAGGGACAGCTCGATCTCATGACAAGAGAGTCATTGTCACCTATCAGAACCGCTGCCTTGTGAGCTGAGCTACTTCAGAGTTGAGCCACAATCTGGGCAAAGCTGCCTGTCCATCGACCAAGAGTCACAGGTGTTGCGAGGGTGCCCCCGTCGAACCATGAGCTTTTGGTGAGCAATCGGGGTGAGTTGCCCTGTTACCAGCCTGACTTGAAAGGACCAAGGACAAATGCAGCATGCAGCTCCACATGCGGCAGCTCCAGCAGCTCCAGCAGCATCGGCACAGCACCAACACACCCTTGCATTCCCGTTCTCCACCCTCCCACCCCCACCTTTTGGATCATCACAGACCCACGGAAGGTAAGAAAGAGGTCGCCAGCAAGCCTTGCTGTCTGTCTATCTGTCTGGCTCTCATCTTCTAGCTTACTTTTCCCCAGAATGAATCTGACAGTGCATCACGTCTTATGTTTCATCGTAGATAAGATTGTCTTAAGTGGGCTTCATAAGTGTTAAGGGTAAAGGTTCTGCTCTTTGTCTCAGTCCGATTCACTGCATGCAAGTGTCGTACCCTCACGAGTACCCTACACATGCGTTTTGCCATCCCTTGTTAATGAAACCTTACAGCAGTGGTTTTCAAACTTTTTTTAGTGTCGACCCAATTTCAGAACCTCTCTACATCGCGTGACCCAAATGATTCAAAACCGAATTCATAATATACAAGAGAAGATTTAATATGACACAAGAACATTTACTGTTTACTTTATTCACCATTGTCATGTTTTCATTGACGAGTAAACGGAGAATAGCCGACAGTATCCAAATAGTACAGTTGAATGTTTCAGAAGTTTAGTCCAAATGACATTTAGATATATCAGTGAGAAGGATGAGCCTGTTTTTCAGAAACCAACTTCTCTATTCGTGGAGAAGTAGATGACAATGCCAGGATCATATCATGCTCCATTTCTAGGTGATTTCTGTACTTTGTTTTAATCACCACCATGGTGGAGAACGACTGCTCACAAAAGTATGATGAAGAATATGGCATGAGAACCTTAATGGCGTGCCGTGACAGGGTCAGGTACGACGACAGCATTTTGCACCAGAATGTCGACAACGAATTCGTCCGTGCAAGAGCCTGCGCTCCTGAATCCTGCTGGAGCTGTACAAGCTCTTCCTGCGCTGTATCATCTTCATCAGCAATTGAGTCCAGTGGAGCCGTGAAAGGGTCCTGAACCACAGAAAAGGACTGCACATCCAGCTCAGGGAAATAGTGCTCGAACTGTTCAATGAGCGACCGAAGGTGACGTACTATCTCCCCAGAAAGACTGTCGAGCTCAGCATCATCATACTGGCAGGTCGTTAGATGCTCCACCAGATGGGGGGAAACGCTGAAGCACTTAAGCTGCTTTGTCTGCCAGTAATTTTATAGTCGCCAGAAATTCGCTCATTTTGTCGTGAAAAATCATGAGGTTGGTGTCTTTGCCTTGGAGGGAGCGGTTGAGGACATTGAGACAAAGATGTCAATGAGATAGCACAGTTCTGACAGCCAAGATTCCAACTCAAGCAACGCGACCCATGCTGTTTTCCCTTGTGTGCGTAGGAACTCCTTCAGTTCATCTTTGAGCTCGTAAACGTGCAGAAGAAGGTTTCCTCGAGATAACCACCTGACTTGAGTGTAGAATAGTAAATTCTTATGGTCGGCGTCCATCTCCTGGCAGAATAGCCTGAATAACCTCGTGTTGAGAGCACTCGATTCGATGTGATTCACCATTTTTACGACTTCTGAGAGCACGCTCTGCAAGGTTTGTGGCAAAGTACGAGAGGCGAGCGCTTCTCAGTGAATCATGCAGTGTATGGAGGTCTGAGGAGCCACCTCAAGCAATTTAGCCTTGAATCCAGAACGCACTCCTAACATTGCTGGCGCGCCATCTGTTGTCGAACCGAGCAACTTTCCGAAGTCCAGATCATGGTCATGATAAAACTGCTCTACTTTCCCAAAAATGTCCTCGCCTTTGGTGGTGGCCTCCAATGGTTTGATGAGCAGAGGCTCATCGACAAAGTTATCAGCTTTGATGAAGCGGACCCAGACGATGAGTTGCGCATACGATGTGATATCAGTGGACTCGTACAACTGTATGGTGTGCCACGGCGATTCCTTGATCTTCTGTATGACCTGAGCCATTACGTCCAGACTCATATCTTCAATTCTGCGTTGGATGGTGTTGTCAGAGAGGGGTATAACTGCCAGTTTCTTCGCCGCTTCCTCCCCAACCATCAGAGATACCATGTCCTTTGTACATGGCAGCACGAGTTCTTCCGCAATGGAGTGAGGCTTTTTAGTCTTGGCAAGATGGAGCGACACTCGATACGAGGCCTCTAATGCCCGAGAATTGGTCTGATTGCATGTATCCTCTCTGTCAAGACGCATATTCTTGAGTGCAAGAAGTTTCCACTCAAAGAATGCTCTCTCCTTATCCTGATAAGGTGCATGTTTTGTAGTCAAATGCCTCTGCAACTTATTTTGTTTCATGGAGTCCATAGAAAGCACTTCAAAACAAATCACACACTGAGGCCTCTGTGCCCCACTTTTATCCACCACGTAGTAAGATCTAAGGTCCAGAAATTTATCCTGGTAAGAACGTTCTCGAGATTTGCTGGTGGCCGGTGCTGCAATCACAAATAAGGTCTCGAGTCGTACGTGGAGACGTGAATAGACGTTAATGATAGAGTCAGAGTCTGAGTCTGAGTGTCCGTGGATCAAACCACTAATTTCCCGCCAAAATGAACCGTCCTTCAGCAAGACCACACATTGGCTGGATCCCATTCCAAGCGTCATGTTGCACCGGTTCCCATACTTTGAACGAACCGATTATATTACATCCCGTAAAAGCGAACACCGATTGAAAGTAAACAATTTTTTTTTTTTGCTCTAAGCGGACGCCCGCGACCCCACAAAATTTGCTCGGCGACCCCACTTGGGGTTGCGCCCCCGGGTTTGAAAAACCAAGCCTTACAGCATACAAGTGCCACACAAACCCCTCCTCCTCTTTATGATCCTTTACTATAAATAAATCCCAAAATGTTCTTCCATCCTGTTGATAACGTCTTTTCCCTATTGGTCCAGCCCAGTCCACACTTAGTGTTAGCCTGGGACATTTTACCCCACTAATTGGCTCACGTGACTAGCTGGTGCTGCACATATGTTCCACTCGGCAGAATGTCACCAGGTGCTGTGCCAAGGGTATGGCCTCCAGTTAGGTTGCTGTGCCAATAAAGGCATCCCGGAAACCTCGAAGCATAACCCTGCCAGACCGGTTGTCCAAGTCAAGTGACTACGGCTGTCTAAGATCTGCAGTCATTGGATCACGGAGTTTTCTATGGTAGGTGGCCTCAGGTCTAGAGATCGGGAAGATAATCCCAGAACCACCCCATGTGGTAGCCCCGAACCACAGTTCCATAGATCATAGATTATATATATATATATATATATATATATATATATATATATATATATATATATACATATATTAAATACATACATACACACAGATACAATTAATGTCTAATTTCAAACATAGGTATGCAATGCTTTGCCTGCAAAGCACCATTCTGACAGTTTATAGTCGGATCTGGAATCAAACCATTCAATGTGCCACATACTTTTCCTCACTTGATTGTAAATAAATGTTGTTTAGAAATGTTCCCAGCTCGTTTTCATGTTTTCTTCCATTGGTCCAGCATGGCCCGCATCCTAGTTTAGCCAGGATCCTATCCCCCCCAACGATCTGTTTCCTAGCCGGTACACGATTGGCAGTTACGCTCGGCTGCATCCGATCTGGAAAGGTGATCCTGTTTGAGCCAATGGGTACCGAGGGTGCATCCCCCGGTAATTGGAATATGTGACCATTAGGTAAATGGTATTTATTAGATGGAGGAACCTAAGTCACGTGGTCGAGTTATTGATGTTCGCGGTCGATTAGCAACCCACCGCATCACAAAGTTATTCGTGTGTGTGACGACCTGCGATTTCTGAGTCTGGTGGGAACCCGAGGTAGGTCTCCCCCCCCCCCCCCCCCGTGGTCTTCTCACCCCCGACCCTGGATCCGCAACAGTATTACAGTACTGTATTCAGTGTCCATCTCCAAAAGCCATATTTGATACTTTCTCTGTTTGGATTGTTCTGCTGATATCCAGACCACATATCAGAAGTCAGATCAACAGCACATCTTTCTGGCCACAAAACAGCACTGAAGTAACTAAATATTGTCGCCTCTAAATGTAATAACTCCAATAAAGTAGGATGGGAGTGTTTGAGCGATTGTCTTATTGCATACATGTACAAGCATAAATATTTGTTGCTCTGATCAATATGTAATGCATGTTATACAATACATGTCCCTCATTCTATGATGAATATCAAGGTTAAATGAATGTGGTGGTGCTATTGATATATATATATATATATATATATATATATATATATATATATATATATATATATATATATATATATATCTTCTTCTTCTTCCTCTTTCGGCTTGCTCCCGCTAGGGGTCGCCACAGCGGACCAACTGTCTCCATTTTGCTCTATCCTCCACATCTTCCATTGACACTCCAACCACCCGCATGTCCGCCCTCACCGCATCCATGAACCTCTTCTTTGGCCTTCCTCTTCTCCTCCTGCCTGGCGGCTCCATCTTCAACATCCTTCTCCCGATATACTCCGTTTCCCTCCTGTGCACATGTCCAAACCATCGCAATCTCGCCTCTCTCACTTTGTCTCCAAACCGTCCTACCTGCGCTGTCCCTCTAATACACTCATTTCTTATCCTATCCATCCTCGTCACTCCCAACGAGAATCGCAGCATCTTTAACTCTGCCACCTCCAGCTCTGCTTCCTGTCTTTTGTTAGCGCCACCGCCTCCAAACCATACAACATAGCTGGTCTCACTACCGTCTTGTATACTTTCCCCTTCACTCTTGCAGCTACCCTTCTGTCACAAATCACTCCTGCAACTCTTCTCCACCCACTCCATCCTGCCTGCACTCTCTTTTCACTTCTCTCCCACACTCTCCGTTACTTTGCACAGTTGATCCCAAGTATTTAAACCAATCCACCTTCCCCACCTCAACTCCTTGCAACCGCACCATACCACCACCCTCCCTCTCATTTACGCACATGTACTCCGTCTTTCTCCTACTGACCAACATTCCCCTTCTCTCCAGTGCGTACCTCCACCTCTCAAGGCTCGATTCAGCCTGCTCCCTACTCTCCCTACAGATCATGATGTCATCCGCGAACATCATGGTCCATGGAGACTCCAGTCTGATCTCGTCCGTCAACCTGTCCATCACCATTGCAAACAGGAAAGGGCTCAGAGTCGATCCTTGGTGCAATCCCACTTTAACCTTAAACCGGTCCGTCATTCCTACCGCACACCTCACCGCTGTCACACTGTCCTCATACATATCCTGCACGATCCTCACATACTTCTCCACCACTCCCGACTTCCTCATACAATGCCACAACTCCTCTCTTGGTACCCTATCATAAGCTTTCTCTAAATCCACAAACACACAATGTAACTCTTTCTGGCCTTCCCTATACTTCTCCATCAACATTCTCAAAGCAAACATCGCATCAGTGGTGCTCTTTCCTGGCATAAACCCATATTGCTGCTCACAGATCGTCACCTCTCCTCTCAACCGAGCTTCCACTACTCTTTCCCACAACTTCATGGTGTGGCTTAACAACTTTATCCCTCTGTAATTTCCACAGCTCTGCACATCACCCTTATTCTTGAAAATCGGAATCAGTACACTTAATCTCCACTCCTCCGGCATCCTCTCACTTTCCAAGACTTTATTAAACAATCTGGTTAACAACCCCACTGCCATCTCTCCTAAGCACTTCCATGCCTCCACTGGTATTCCATCTGGGCCAACCGCCTTTCCACTTTTCATCTTCTTCATAGCAGTCCTCACTTCATCCTTACTGATCCACCCCACTTCCAGATTCACTATCTCCACCTCTTCCAACCTTCTCTCTCTCTCATTTTCTTCATTCATCAGCTCCTCAAAGTACTCCATCCACCTTCTCAACACACTCTCCTCGCTCGTCAGCACATTCCCATTTGCGTCCTTTATCACCCGAACCTGCAGCACATCCTTCCCAGCTCGGTCCCTCTGTCTTGCCAATCGGTATAAATCCTTTTCCCCTTCTTTTGTATCCAACTTCTCATACAGCTCATCATATGCCTTTTCCTTGGCCTTTGCCACCTCTCTTTTGCTTTTCGACGCCACTCCTTGTACTCCTGCCGACTTTCTTCATCTCTCTGACTATCCCACTTCTTTTTAGCCAACCCCTTCTTCCCTTATACTTTCCTGTACTTCCTCATTCCACCACCAAGTCTCCTTATCTTCCTTCCTCTGTCCAGATGTCACACCAAGTACCTTCCTAGCTATCTCCCTCACAACTTCTGCTGTCGTTGCCCAATCATCCCACCCATCTTTACCACCATCCAACGCCTGTCTCACCTCCTCCCTAAATTTCACGCAACAGTCTTCCTCCTTCAGCTTCCACCATCTGGTCCTTGGTTCAGCCCTCACTCTCTTCCTCCACCTCACCTCTAAATATATATATATATATATATATATATATATATATATATATATATATATATATATATATATGTTACATATAGTGAAAATAGAGGGTCCGACAGGTGTGTGTGTGTGTGTGTGTGTGTGTGTGTGTGTGTGTGTGTGTGTGTGTGTGTGTGTGTGTGTGTGTGTGTGTGTGTGTGTGTGTGTGTGTGTGTGTGTGTGTGTGTGTGTGTGTGTGTGTGTGTGTGTGTGTGTGTGTGTGTGTGTGTGTGTGTGTGTGTGTGTGTGTGTGTGTGTGTGTGCCTATAGGGTGGTGACACAATCACCCGATGGGTAATGTGCTCGTGACACTGAAAGTGCAGCAACTCCCAGAAAGAACAGACCTGAGGCATTTCCTCAGTTTGGACTCCATAAGACATCAACACAACTCAACGCAAACTTGTCATTCAGCTTCTCCCCCCCCCCCCATGCATTGTGCATGTTAATGTACTATTAGTTCTCCACCACCACCCATTGATAATTTCCTTCCCTCCGGCACACAACATCTTTGGTAAGAGCTGTTTGACATGGCACAGATTTTAGGTGCAAATGAGGTATTACAAGTCGGAGAGTTTGCAGGATATAAGCAAGATAAAACTGAAGTTCAAATAATATTCACAAAGCAATCCAATTTTTGTTTTTCCCCATAATGTTCCCTACCCTGACAGCATACAAGTTCGCAACGTCCACACCTAACGGGATATGTCATACTTTTGAAAGTTTTTAAAGTACTTTCAGAATGCTGCTATTCAAACATGACTGTGTTAGGAATGCAATTTAAAGACATTTGCTGGAACAGCAACTAATACCTGTGATATTACAATTTAAATTGGCAATTTTTCATACCATTGGTGTCCTAATATTTTACACCCTTTAAACCCTCTTATTTTACTCTGTAAGCCCTGCCTTTTCTCTTTCCTGTTCCATAACTGTATCCACACCCCCACTCTACTCTTATCGACTGTCCTTTCAAATCCCATTCGGGCCATCATTTTATTTCTTATGTAAAACAGATGAGGTGGAGTGGGGGGGGGGGGGCTGGTGTTTCAAATGAGAAAACAAAAATATGTGGTGAGGAAATGGAGTGGTGATAAGAGATCAAGGAAGTTCGGATAGTGTGGAAGAGTGATGAGAGAAGTGAAACAAAGCCTGAAACAAGACCGGAGAAGGACATCATGACTACTGGGGAGGATGGAGGGTGGAATAGTGGATTAAAATTCGGACATTGTGGATATGCAAAATGGATGGCCACTACATTTTACCCAACTTAATTCTCCCACATCTGTTTTGTATGGAATATGTAGATGCCCCTTCTTGTCTTAATAGACTGTCAATCTGGTAATAAACCTAGTGGTAATTAAGATAATAATTTCTTCTTTTCCAGAGCTTTACGCACGATCTACAACTGCAGTACAAAAATCTCACCGGGGATTTCTTCGCCAACGTATGTGGCATTAAAGAGCTCTTGGGGCAGTTGAGATGCAGCATCATTGAAAGGCAACAGCTGCAGCTTCATGAAGCTTCTATTTCTGAGAAGCATTTTATATAAACTGCCATTAGTCCTGGAGGAGAAGCAGAAATCACCCAAAGAGAAGTTGTGGTCAGCAGGATCCAAAGTGTTGACTTGAAACACATTGCCTTCTGAATGCCCACATTTACAGACGTCCTTGGTTGCATCAACAAATGCACAACTGCAGCAAGCTGATGTGTGGGTCATCGATGGCGGGGCCAGAGGTGAGGGACGAAGAAATGGGAATGCAAGCTCCAACGTTCCTTCTTGCATCAGGGTGAAATTCCAGTGCAATGTTCCAGGCAAGGGTGGCAGTGAGGCAAGCACCTTCAAACTGCCAAGAAAAACATTCCCCTGTACTGTATTTGGAAAGGCTGCAAATAGGAAGATAAATTAAATAAAGGAGTTTTCTGCACATTAAGATTTCCACATCAAATGACTAATTGTTTTCATACAAGGTTTTGACAAAGCGTAAAATGCAACGCATGAAAGTATGACAGTTGTGGGCAAAACAACCAAAGGAATGAATAAACAGGAGAAAAAGAGGGGGGGGAGAGAAAAAGAGGAGGGAGAGAGAGAGGAAGTGGAGGGGAAAAGAGAGATGAGGAAGGGAAGGCAGATGTGCAGAGGAGTGTTAATTATGATTCATACAGTCTCTTCAAAATGATTCTGCATGGAATAACATCGAAGATGGAAACAAAAAAGGTCTGAAATTCATTTTCTACCAGTCATACTATAAATACTGCACAGAGGCAAACACCGTCCGGACACATCTGGAGACAAAACATGTCGTACGCATCAGGAGCCAGGCCGTCCAGAGACAGAGATGTGTGGGTAAGAGTTAATCAACACAGTCTGGCATCCTGCTTGCTTATCAATCTCCTTGCATGCAGCATCGATGACTCACTTGAGTCCTGGATTTCTGACTTCCTACACACATGACACACACGGAACCCTCTCCTCCTCTCCCAGTGCAGATTGGAGTTCCCCAAGGCAGTGTTTGGGCCCAGTCTTGTTCCTCATCTATATTAATAATCTCTCTGATCCTCTGTTAACCCTCTCTTCCTTTTTGCAGATGCCTCCACATTGTGTTGTCTTGTACTCCTTCCCTCTGCAAAGCAGACAGCAACTACTGCTGCATCCATCACCCTCTCCCTCTCACTCAAGAATTAGACACTAGTCTGACAAATGGAACAGGTTCTTTAATCATGGAAAATCTCACAGTACCAATCGATCACTCAGGAAAGAGCATCAAAATGAACGCATCTATCTATTTCCTAAGTCACCAACTGGAAGAGGTTCAGTCTTTTGAACTTCCAAGCCTCAACCTCAGCCATGACCTTTCCTGAGCCAATCGCATAGCAAAGCTGGTAAATCGAACTCTTTCTTTGAAAAAAATGTGCTACAAGGCCCTTGCAGCTTAATGGAATACTGCTCTCCACTATGGGCTGGCTTTGCAGCATTACATCTGTATCTCCTGGATTCTGTGGAATCTAAAGCTCTCAAAATTACTGGAGTTTCCTGTGACAAGGATGAAACACAATGTCTGTTTCCCTCACATTACACGCATGTCGGTGGCCTGTTTTCACCTGTCAATTTTCCGATATTGCTCCCTCGACTCTCCCTGTCCTCCGAGTCACCCCATCTACTCCAGGATCAAGCATTCTTCTCGGAACTCCGTTCTAGTGAAACATCGAAAATCCAAGCTGAGAGCAAACCTCAAATCATTTATTCCTCACTTTTCCCTTGAAAGGAACCACATTCCAGAGGCTTTTCTGTCTCAAACTCTTACCTCCCTGATTTCAAGCAAGCAGTGCACAGCCATCTCTGTCATCCCCAATTCTCTCTCAGGATATTTATTACCCCTATTAACCTTTTCTAAACTAAACATCTCACTATCTAGTATTAGTTTCCTCCCCTCCTCCCTTTCCTGTTCATTAGTTATACCTTGTTCTTCCCTGAGCCTCACTCCTGCAAAGAAAAATAAAATTTGACAATTGAGTAAAATCAATTATTTTTCAACATTTTATTTTGAAACATCAGCAAACACGTCGTCCTCAGTGTCCTCGGAAGTCCTCAGAAGGGCACTCTGTGGAGCACATACTTCCGCCACAAAAACATATCGGGCCCATTACATTTTTTGAAATATCATGCTATGGATATCGCTTTCAGCCCCATCTCTCAATGGTGAAGAATCACTTTACGAATTAAATAATTCTCGTATCCCGATCTGAATTTGGATCTTCACCAAAATCTAATCAATTCTTGTCACACACTCAACGTGTCCACCAAGTTTCACCGAATCCGTCCACAACTTGAGATATTGTGCTATATATCATTTTTTGGCCCAATCTCTCAATGGTGAAGAATCAGTTAGAAAAATTGTAGTCGGATCTGGATCCGGATCTTCACCAAAATCTAAATCAGTTCGTCCTTGTCACACACCCAACCTGTACACAACTTTTTGAGATATCCCGCACACAAACAACGACAGACAGAAAGGGGTGAAAACAATTTCCTTCCACCTTCGGTGGCAGAGGTAATGAACATAAATTTGTGCTCAGTTCCTTTATATTTATACATGTTGGGTTCTGACCTCTGATTTACAATGTATATTCAGTCAGAGCACAAAATCTATTTGGCCAACCTCTCCCACCACCATCCACCCAATCCCCCCTCCACATTTCCCCCTCCCCCTGAGAAAGCAGACATGATCAAATATGCCTATGGCTCAGCAGCGACGTGTGGAAAGGTGCACGCAACACACCGATCCACACTAGTTCCTCTAATATAGCACCATCAAATGCAGTGTGTGCAACGGGCAACAAATCAGCTCAACTGCAGGAAGGTCAACCGGTGGAATCATGTTCTTTTCAACAATGCATTTAGATTCTGCCTCAACCTCAACAGTGGATGTGCTTGAGTCTGAAGAAAATGTGTGGAACGATTTTATCATCACACCATCGGGCAGCATGATCGGTTTGGTATGTGCAGCTCCATAGTAGGGTTTGGCATTCAAGTTGGCAAAATCTTATCATTCGGAGAGGTGCTTTGACTGGTGTCAGATGCATGGATGAGATTACTTTACCCGTCATCATGCCTCGAGCCCCAGATCAAGGTTACAATTTAACCTTTATGAATGATAATGCACATCCACATGGTGCACTTGTTGTCAGTGCTCCACCTCAAGACCAGAACATCATAAGAATGGACGAGCCTGCACAATCTCTGGTCTCAAATCCGATTGAACATGTTTGGAACGTCCTCAAGGAGGTGCCTTTGTGGTCACCATTTCTGCCACCACAGGCTCATCATCAAGTGGCAGTGGTGCTGGTAAAATAATAGCACAACATATCACAGCAAAAGTTGGATCATCTTCTGTGGCCATTGGCCATTTACAATTTCTTTCTTTCTATCCATCACTTTCTATGTACATCAAAAGTTAGAAAACTTCAAAGTTGCACAAGGACTTTATGGACACCCTGTATATGGACTGACGTAATGAGCGAAGTGCTCAGTTGAGAATCCCAAACAAGTGGTTTCCAAGGTGACCTTACAAGAGGATGTCCTTTAAAGAACGCATTATCAACAATGTGGAATGAAAAAATAAATAAATAAATAAAACACGACAAAGACAAAAGTGGTTTCCAAGGTTAAGATTCCAATAATTAATCTGTTCATTGCTACACCGGATGAAAATATATTCCCAGCAGACAACTAAAACAAAGCATCACTATAGAATCATGAAAGACTTGAGTGAGAACAGGTTGAGAAAATAAATATATATAGTCACAATAAAAATAAATCTTTTGAAGTTTCAAGGAGGAACAAAAACTTACACACAGTCCAGTGCAAGTCCAAAAAGTAATTTGATCCATTTGGGAGGCAGGTGAAATTGAAAAATTGACTGTCGACTTCTGTCAGATTCAGGCTCGTTGTGCAAAATGTAGAGCCCACCAGACACAGCTGGCATGAATCGTCAGAGGCCTTGATGTTTCCCACCACAAACTCTCCTGCAGGCAGATCAACCTTCCACCGGCGTGACAAATCCAAACCTGGCAAAAGACCAAGTGTAAGCTGGTATTCATGGTTACATGCCTGCACATGAGCATCCTGGTCACTGTACCCATCAAATCCATACACCCTATTAACACATTGGATTGTATCAATAATCACCTAAGAGCTGAGAGGATGGCCTGGAGGTACACACACTCAACTCTTAGCTGTTTATCCTGAGTTTGAATCCCAACCCAGCTATCAACTGTCATCCTGGTCTTTCATGGTCAGGGCGATTCATCAATGCATGTGCGCCATCAACCCTCGGATGGACATTGAACTGCCATCCCGTCTGGCAGCATTTGTTGGTTGATGTTAAAGATCCCGTGGTGTCCTTTCTGAAGAGCAGACAATCCATCGCCAGCACCCTGAACAAACTACCAATTCCTACCCTAACCAGTAGAGGGCATTGCATAAGCAACACAGCCACACCCTCAACCAGTATTGGCACTCCACAACTGTGTGCTGCAGATAAACAATGAAGAAGACACACATAACCCCTTCTATGGAAAAAAAAAAATAATAATCTCCCATTTCCCCAAATCAATGCTCTTGCCAGATGTCTCGCGAAACTCCAGCGATATCTTACTAGAATGGGGCAAACGTGGACGTCACCGAAACTCGAAAATGGACATGTGATGGAAATATCACCACCTTTGGTGGTAGCCGGTATTACACGTCAACTTCATCTGATATGGAGAACCACATGTTATGATCAATAAAAATTATTCATAAAAATAACAAAAATTATAAAGTGCATTTCCAAGAATGTGCAGGAGCACACTGCCCACCGAAGGTGGGCCAAGAAAGGCACTCCCACCAGAGGGACTGCCTGCTAATCAACCAAATTCAATGACTAGTTTTAATCAGGTTACAGATATATATATATATATATATATATATATATATATATATATATATATATATATATATATATATATATATATATATACACATCATGGATCATGAGGTTGCATTTTTTAAACCAAGAGTCACTTTGGCCAATTGATGATTACTAAACTGACTTTTACCAAATCTACTGGGACAGGAAGGAAACCTGCAGGATTCGTTACTTGCAATTAGACATTCACAGTGGCATGCACCACGGTCACCAACATTTTGGACAAATATTTGCACATACAATGTGTCGCATTACACCATGACTCCTTCAGACTAAATGCGAGCCTCAGATGGAATTCCAAAGATGGCCCAAAGTGGTTTATTTGCTCAGTTTATGTCAGGGTTACAGGTTGACCACTGAAGATTTTTTTTCAACATTGTTGCCCTTGAACCAGATCTTAACAGATGACAAAATGGCAAGGTGTGTTGGCAAGCAGGTACAAAGAAGGGCCCTCACCATAGTATTGCATTATCTTTAGAAACACAACAATAAGATTCCTTTGTTATTCATTGATAGTGAGGGGGAGGGGGAGGTGACCATGCCCAGACAGGTTTGGAGGATCCCTCTCAAGGTTTTTGTGAGTCTCCTATCACTTCTGGTGAAGTCGTGTACAAATGCTTGGTCACACTGTGGGTCGCTGCAGCTGGTGGGTCCCCTTGGTGCATTTCGAAGCAAATTCAACACTTGACGAAGCAATGACGTCATATTTCATTTTGATGACGCCTGAAAGTTTATTAGTTAGGATGTCAAAATTATCTTGGATTGAAGGAAGAAGTGTGACTTCGATACCAGGTACGACACGAATAAGCACCCAAAGGCACGAGTAGGTGTACATAACATCACAATTGATTATATTTATTAAAAGCAGTCACTCTTACCTGCTAAAGAGACTATCCTGGCAATAAACAGCCACGACACAACGGAAAGGAATCCCATACCATCGAGCTGCTGTGGTGAACGAGAAAAAGCACGCCATGAACGTAGGTAGAACGAAGTAACGACACCGCACGATGTAATGAAAGCGGGAGCACGAATACAGGTAACGAAAGCACCGGTAGCTCGAATCGGAAGATTATTAAACCTGATTGAGGTCCAATCGAAGATGGAAGCGTGAAAAGGAAATGACTGAAGTACAAGCATGGAATAATCTGTGTCGATGAGGCAGAGCTGTGAGAGATAGGCCACGACGTGCCTGGGCGTGGCACGCTCACCTATCGTGCCTGGGCGTGGCACGCACACCTCACCTGGCCACCACCTGGCGGTTTTCTATTCCACATTTGAAAGTTGTGACGTCATTGGAAATGAGGAAGTGATGCGGTTTAATAGATCATGTTTTTTCCGGAATTGTCAAATCGATAATTAACTGAAAAGATGTCAGCTTACTTAATTGCGGAGTTGTCGGAGAGAGAAAGGAGGACGGGGAGTTTGGGAGGGGTAGAGAGAGTAGATAGGTAGAGAGGGAGTAGAGAGGTAGAGAGAGTAGGAGAGAGTAGTAGAGAGTACGAGAGAGTACGAGAGAGTACGAGAGAGAACGAGAGAGAACGAGAGAGAACGAGAGAGAACGAGAACAGAAAACACACACAACACGAAGTTGGGAAAGGAATGGCCACAGGATGTGGGGGAAAAAAAACAATTCCACATTTTTGCGAACGTAATAGATAGATGTCCCTTTGCCGATATTTTGTCCGGTGTTTGTGAAAGGACACCTTGTAATGAACGGTTTCACATGGGAAGTCTTCTCTATTAGTCGTGTATCGACGACAGGAGACTTTTCAGCACACAAACTCGTGAGGATCAGACAGCCGGCTTCAAGACTGAACCATTGATGAAAACAAACAATGGGACGTCAGTGTTACAAGATGACGTCCGTTCTTGGTGCTGCACGAACCCGATTCTCTTGATGTGCAGCCACACGAAGCAAAGATGCTCAGCATACACGGAGTTGTCAGCAATTGCATATTGGACTGGGATTCAATGATGAATTCGGCTCGCCGGTTACATCATCACTGAGGCGCAACTGTGCCATTGATGCAGTGCCCCCTGGACATTCGGGCAGGAATTTAGAATTTGTTCAAGTTTCGAGGCGTCAGCTTCTCTTATTGCTGAAGACACCATGCGGGGATTTTTAACCTCCAAGGATCAGTGCTCACTGCTGGCAGACGGGTTCTCTGGCCGAAACGTCCTTCAGTGGCAATGACTTCTCTTTAAAAAAAAAAAATAAAAAAAATCAAGGCTCGCATAACAACTAACACACGTGACATATAACAAGGGGAGCAGGAGACAAGAGGGACGGGAGTGGCAAGCACAAACCAGTGGGGAATAGACACATGACGAGATCTGTAGAAGGGAGATGGATGGGGTGGGGTTACACGGGCTATACAAGATGGACACTACAGGGACTTTCTGCAAGGAAAGCAGGGAATTTGAAGCAGGTGGGTTTGGGATGGATTAACGGGGATAGAAAAGATCAGGCTTTGGATGGGGGAAAATCAGAGATGGTGGTGATCAGATATTTTGAAGACCTGGAGGGAAGAGTGGGATTGAAGAGTGTGTGGGAGTTTGCTCCAAAGGCAGGAAAAGAAAGGAATGAAAGAGTGAAGGTGAGCAGTGATTCTTGATTTTGGTAGTTTCACCAGAAGGGGGTTGATAGCGGACCTTGAGTGCCCTGCGGAAATATGGGGGGGGGCAGAGAACAGACAGAACGGGGGGTGGGGAGGCTGAAGAAGAGACGCCAGAAGACAGAAAGACCACAAACATTCCTGCAGTGAGAGCGTGAGAGCGTGAGACCAAAGACTCAGCCTCATCGTGGGAGATACCAATGATCCTTAATACCTTGGTTTCCACAGCGTGAAGCCGAGAATGGTGAGAGGCAGGAGCACCAACCCAATGGGGAGAGCAGTACTCCATCAGGCTGCGGATGAAAGCTTTGTATGTGGTCAGGAGCTCAGATGAGCCGAGGAAGGACTTTGCACGACGGAGGATGCCCAATCGGCGACTGGCTTTGGAGGCCAGGTTGGAAATGTAGCTTTCCCAGGAAAGGTCATGGCAGATAGTGAGACCCAGAATTTTGAATGAAAGGACTTCTTCAAGAGGATTGTTGAGTAAGTAGATGAGGGGGTTTTCCAGATGGCCCTTTTGGAGAGACATGGTGAGGGTGTGAGATTTGTCAAGATTGAAAGACATGTTCCACGTGTTGGACCAGCTTGTAATTTTATCTAGGTCTGAAGAGAGTGAAGAAGCTGCTGCTTGCCAAACTGGGGGATGACAGATGATGGGGCAGAGGATGGAGTCATCGGCAAAAAGATAAAGAGGATTTTCCAGAGAGTCAGAGAGATCATTGATGAAAACCAGGAAAAGAACAGGGCCCAAAACGCTGCCTTGAGGGCCTCCAGTTGGGACAGATAGAGGGGATGAGAGAACTCCATTAAGGGCCACAGGGTGGCTGCAATAAGACATGAAGTCTGCGAGCCATGAGTGGAGATGGTCTTGGATACCATAAGAAGAGGGTTCGGTGGGCAGGGCAGGGTGCCAGACCATATCAAAAGCATGTTATATGTTTTATGTTTTTCATATTTACTAGCAGGGTTACCCGACGTTACCTGGCGTTGCCCGGGGGGAGGGGTGGGGGGGGGGGTTGGGGGGTGGCAGGCACTGAGAAGTGGGCGAGGGGTGGGGGGTGGCAGGCACTGAGAAGTGGGAGAAGCAGGAGAGCTGGCAGGGCTGAGAATGGGGCAGGTGGATTAGGAGCATAATCTACTGGGTGGGGTGGAGTGGCGGGGGGGGGACTGTATTCGGGGCAGGACAGCCACAACACCAATGGATAAAGGGGTCTTAAGGAAACACTAGTGGATAAAGGGATCTTAAGGATCTTGGGGTCTTTAATGTCTTTGAGGTCTTATGGGTCGTTAATGTCTTAAGGGTCTAAGGGTCTTACAGGTCATTGGGGGTGTTCAGGGTTTTTGAGGTCTTACAGTTCTTTATGGTCTTCAAAGTCTTGAGGGTCTTTCGGGTCTTAAGGGCCAATGAGGTCTTCCAGCTCTAAAGGGTTCTATGGGTTTTAAGGGTCTTCAAAAGACTAGTGTCTTCACAGTCTTAGGGGTCTTCAAGAGTCTTAGGGATCTTAACCGTCTTTGTGGTACAAAGGGTTGTCGAAGAATACCCATTTCCTCTTGTATGTTTGAATAATTTAATACATATGCATATGGGGAACCAGAGGAGATTCAATAACCAAAGCAAGCAACACGCTCTTCTTCTTATTCTGCCATACATGGACTTTTTGAGTTCTTATATAATATGCAGGGGTAAGGGGGTGGGGGTTAGACAATGTCTGGTCATCCTGGAGACAGAATGGCGCCAACACTGCAGCCATTTGGGTGCTGGAAGAGATCACACATGGCCCCTTGGTAGTGATTATCTGGAGGTCACGTCACCACGAATTGAAAGGGCTGGGGAACGATTTACAATCTGAAGTTGATAAGAGTGCAAAGAGACATCTGGATATCACCTCGACAAACATTCCATTGAAGCCAGACTGGAGCCTCCAACCAGACTTTCAGATGCCAATATAATTGTTATATATATATATATATATATATATATATATATATATATATATATATATATATATATATATATATATATATATATATATATATATATATATATATATATATATGTATGTGTATATATATATATATATATATATATATATATATATATATATATATATATATATATATATATATATATATATATACACACATACATATATATATATATATATATATATATATATATATATATATATATATATATATATACACATACATATATATATATATATATATATATATATATATATATATATATATATATATATATATATATATATGTATGTATATACGAGAATCCCTGAGCTTAATAAAATACAAGTTCGAGTACATATATGTAAGATACATGTTGTATTTAATTAAATATGTTTCCCATTAAATGTTGTATCAATACATTGTGCAAAATGCCCAAAAACATTTACTTTTTAAAATTAATTATCAATAAAGTTTAATTGGCAACATTTTAACTTATCACCCAAAAACCCATTATGCTAATTTTGGAGAAATTTGCATCCATAGGGTCTTTGAGGTATTCGGGGTTATATAGTGTCTTCATTGTGTTCAGGGAATTCAATGGTCTTCAGGGTCTTCTGGGTCTTTGAGTCTTAAGGGATCTTATCTCCCAAGCATGTAGAAAGTCTTCTCTCAAACATGTAAAAAAAAGGTCTTACGGTTCTTCGGGGTCTTTAAAGGTTGAGGCTGTGCACGGAAATACACTTAGGACAACCCCAGGGTTGGACTTGGTCTGTGTGCCAAATTTAGTGGTTGTCGGTCCAGTGGTCCTTGTGAAAAGACGCGAACAAACAAACAAACAGACATCCAATAAATCTTATTTATTCGATACAAGCAAATACCACCCAGTCGCTTCGCTGACGGGAACACTAAAGGGGGGGAGGGAGGAAGAGGGAGAGAGGGCAGGCGGAGGGAAAAGGATAGAGGAGGAAGGGGTGGGGGGCGAGGACGGATGAGGGAAGGGAAGACAGTCTGAGGTGAGAGGAATGGAAGGCAGACATGTGGTGGAGTGTTAATTGCGATTCATACTGTCTCATCAAAATGATTCCGCATAGAATAACAGTGAAGATGGAAACAAAATAATGTCTGAAATCCATTTTATACCAGTCATACTATAAACACGCCCCAACATGTCAGGAGACAAAACCCGCCAGATGTATCCGGGGCCAAGCCATCTGGACAGAAACACTGCTTGGACATGTCCGAAGACAAACTCTTGTCCGGACAAGTCTGGAGACAAACTTCCATCTGGACACGTCCGGAGACAAATTCCCGTCTGGAAATAAACGCCGCCCGATAAACGGCTCAGAAATCGGGTGATATTTCACATCAACTCACTCAGGATGACAGAGCACGAAGCACTCGCTCAGGATGAGAGAGCATGTACCACTCACTCAGGATGACGGAGCAGGAACCACTCGCTCAGGATGACGGAGCAGGAACCACTCGCTCAGGATGACAGGTCACGCACCACTCGCTCGGGATGACGGAGCACGTACCACTCGCTCAGGTTGACGTAAAAGGAACCACTCGCTCGGGATGACGGAGCAGGACCACTCACTCAGGATGACAGGGCACGCACCACTCACTCGGGATGACGGAGCACGCACCACTCACTCGGGATGATGTGGCACAGCAAAAACATCCGCAGTGAGTGAACAATTTGCCCAGAATGACGTAGCATGGTCCCGTTGATGACTGTAGGACGCTGAGCAAATGGCTTGGGCACTCAAGCAAGTACTCCAATTAAATGGTTGATAAGGAATTGCTGGCAAGGCTGTGGTTGCATATCAGGATCCCTTTGATTTTAAAACCGGTCTTCACCGCACATGCAGCAGTTAATGAAATATAATTAATTCTTTCAAATAATGACTTTATCCACAAAAGAGTCGCTGTTTAACGTAGAACAACCCTGGAGACATCTCAAAGATGAATCGCCCGTGAAATAAAAATCGCAGATAATCCACCACGTCGCCTGTTCGGCTGTGCACGTGTCATGCGGTACATCGTTTACGGTCTGCGCAAAAGTTATAATTACCTCCGCCACCGAAGGCGAAGGATGTTATGTTTTCACCCCTTCTGTCTGTTTGTTTGTTTGTTTGTTTGTGTGCAGGATATCTCAAAAAGTTGTGGACAGATCGAATGAAATTTTGTGGACAGGTTCAGTGTTGGGACAAGGATGAACTGATTAGATTTTGGTGAAGATCCAGATCCGGATCCGGATCCGATGACTAGAATTATTTTAGTGATTCTTCACCTTTGAGAGATCGGGCCCAAAATGATATATAGCACGATATCTCAAAAAGTTGTGGACGGAGTCGAATGAAACTTAGTGGACAAAATGTTTTTTTTTGTTTTTTTTTGTTCACTCAATATAATTCTCCAAACAGGATAAAAAGATAAGTTCAATGCTTTGGAAATTTCACATTTTCATTCACTCAATATAATTCTCCAAACAGTATAAAAAGATAAGTTCAATGCTTTGGAAATTTCACATTTTCGTTCACTCAATATAATTCTCCAAACAGTATAAAAAGATAAGTTCAATGCTTTGGAAATTTCACATTTTCGTTCACTCAATATAATTCTCCAAACAGTATAAAAAGATAAGTTCAATGCTTTGGAAATTTCACATTTTCGTTCACTCAATATAATTCTCCAAACAGTATAAAAAGATAAGTTCAATGCTTTGGAAATTTCACATTTTCGTTCACTCAATATAATTCTCCAAACAGTATAAAAAGATAAGTTCAATGCTTTGGAAATTTCACATTTTCGTTCACTCAATATAATTCTCCAAACAGTATAAAAAGATAAGTTCAATGCTTTGGAAATTTCACATTTTCGTTCACTCAATATAATTCTCCAAACAGTATAAAAAGATAAGTTCAATGCTTTTGAAATTTCACATTTTCTTGTATATGTATGGAGAAGGAGGGAACATTCCCAATGTCTTGCTTTCTTAAATGTACAATTTCTAGAAATAAATATACTCATTCTTAAATACACTCTTTCTTAATACACTCTTTCTAGAAATAAATATACTCATTCTTAAATACACTCTTTCTTAAATACACTCTTTCTAGAAATAAATATACTCATTCTTAAATGCACTCTTTCTAGAAATAAATATACTCATTCTTAAATACACTCTTTCTAGAAATAAATATACTCATTCTTAAATACACTCTTTCTTAAATACACTTTCTTAAACACACTCTTTCTAGAAATAAATATACTCATTCTTAAATACACTCTTTGTTAAATACACTCTTTCTTAAACACACTCTTTCTAGAAATAAATATACTCATTCTTAAATGTACAATTTCTAGAAATAAATATACTCATTCTTAAATACACTCTTTCTAGAAATAAATATACTCATTCTTAAATACACTCTTTCTTAAATACACTTTCCAGAAATAAATATACTCATTCTAAAATACACTCTTTCTTAAATATACTGTTTCCTCAAATAGTCTCAGTTTTATTCCTAAACTTAAGTTTTCAGTCACTGCACTTTCACAAAATAATAATAATAATAATAATAATAATAATAATAATAATAACCTCATTCCCTCACAGGAACTTGTGGAAATTTCACATTCAAGTAAAATGTGACTTCAAAACGTGAACTCTTCTCCTCACCCCCCCTTCCCTCTCCCCCTCCCTCTCCTCCTCTCCCCCTCCTTATCCTCTTCTCACACCTCCCTCTCCTCTTTTCCCGCATCCCTCTCCTCCTTATCTCTCTCTTACTCCCCCCTCCTCCTCCCACGCCCCACTCCTCCTCCCACGCCCCACTCCTCCACCCACACCCCACTCCTCCGCCCCCCCTTCTCTTGCCCAAACATCACGTTTGACTAGAAACATTCAAATCGGATATTAAAATGTATTTTTCTCCAAAAAAACTTTATCACCTTCGACTTTATCACCGTTTGCTGCAACTGAGTCTTGAACCATCTTCACAACGATGAAAAATGAAATCAGATATCAATGTAGAGTGAAGATAAAGCCGTGAGAGACCCATATAGCATGAGCCTGACAAAAGAGGCCTCAGACCGAGGAGCAAACAAAATGGCGGAAATTTGATTTTGAAGGGGAGGGGAGGCCACGCCTGAAAAGGACAGACACACTGGAGGAGAGTATTATGGTGTAGAGATGCTGGTACCTCACTGGTACTCACCTCTCCCCTCCCAAACCCCAAGTCTTGTCACCACAATCACTAAGTTTGTAGTTGTGTTGTTGTTTAGAAGAACTGGAACCTCCTTTATCATTACTCTTCAACGTCTGACTATCTCATTATTCTGGTGTATTTTGTGTCTCTGAGAGTGAATTAGAGTGTTTTTTCCACGTTTGGGAAAAGTAAAGAAATAAAATAAAAGCCACTTTCGACTCCACCAAAGAAATCATGGTCAAGACTCAACACTCCAGATGTTTATCCTCGTCACCAGTAAATGGATCCGGGGTTGTGAGGTTGTGAATGTGTTCTATTACGAAGTTTCTTGTGGAGCACTCACCAAGTGCTTAAGCACTCCCTTCAAAACCGTTGATAAGGAACGACTAGCTTTGCAACCACGAACTAGCGACTTGGGAACTGAACACACACTACGGCTTATCAGTTCCCAAAACAATGTTTCCGGTTCTCCAAATAATTTGCTTGAAACTTTTCACAAGCAGATGGAGTTTTATGAGAATGAAAAATAAAAGCTTAAGAGTTGTGAACTGTTCGAGCCACAATTTTCGCTCACAATGTGATCCCTGGCTTCCATGTCAAGTACCTTTCCTTTCCGTACAGTAGGGGGATGATCGGGGCAATGGGGTGGGGGTTGGGGCAGGAGGCGGGGCAAAGTGCAAAATGATCTTAGGGGAAGGGACGTCCTTTATGCGAAGTGGGAGTGAGCCCATTGGGCGAAGGTGTCTACCCGGGAGATCGAAGCAAACACACATGGTGGGGGTTGGGGCTGATGTGTGTGCATGTGTGTATGTTTGTGTGTATGTTTGTGTGTGTGTGTGTGTTTGTGTGTGTGCATGTGTGTATGTGCATGTGTGTATGTGTGATGGTTGGTGGCTTCGTGGTGGAGTTTATCGT
>NC_140967.1:30370025-30377525 GCF_056783735.1 Eptatretus burgeri | reverse complement strand
CAAATATTAAACATGTGAATGCGACCACGTGACCTCATGAAACAGAGCTGGTTCAAAAATTAAAATTAAATACACGCTCGAGCCAGATAGGAGTCGAACCTACAATCTTCTGATCCGAAGTCAGACGCGTTATCCTTTGCGCCACTGGCCCACCTGACGAATGATGTTCATCTCTTTACCCAACTGATGAAATGACGGTGAGATGAACACAAAGGTT
This sequence comes from Eptatretus burgeri, assembly GCF_056783735.1. Taxonomy (NCBI): domain Eukaryota; kingdom Metazoa; phylum Chordata; class Myxini; order Myxiniformes; family Myxinidae; genus Eptatretus; species Eptatretus burgeri. The sequence goes on along the minus strand of NC_140967.1, from coordinate 30,377,308 downwards.
CAGAGAAATGTGGTCACAAACTTCTCCAGTGGGAATGTGAATCATGAACACATGTTTATGAAACCAATGAGGAGTGATGTTAAAATGTCCTGCTTAAAACAATCCAACCAGACCTCAAATCTGTCAAGAATAAAATATTCTGTCACTCCACACCTGCATGGACTTATCCCCATCACCTGTGACGGTGCAACTCATCAAGTTCTTCCTCCACATCAAACTTCTTCCTCATTTTAAACTTCCCCCTCATCTTCCTCACCACTTTCTGGCAAACAGTTCCACATCCGAATTGAGTCTGCAGGAGTTGAACATCAACTCTGTCTTCTTGATCTTCCCCCGTGATCTCATTCTCTTCCCCTCCATCCTGTGGGCCATCACAATCTGCATACATATTTGAGCCAAGTGTGTGTGTGTGTGTGTGTGTGTGTGTGTGTGTGTGTGTGTGTGTGTGTGTGTGTGTGTGTGTGTGTGTGTGTGTGCGTTTCTTCTGAAAAGCAGACCACACCATTTGACCCACACATCTCAAACTTACCATTCAGACTGTTCACTCCACCAGGGTGGTTTTGCATTTTAAACCTCCCCCCACACCCCTCATTCCCCTCCCCCACCACCAACATGTGCGTGCTTCCATGTAGCGGGTACTCCCTTTCACCAATAAGGCACACTCCCACTTTGCATGATGTGTCCACTCCTCCAGGATAGTTTTGCACTTTGCCCCACCTCCTTCCCCGACCCCACCCCCATTACCCTAATCACACACCAACTGTGTGTGTCTCTTCTCATTTGACAGCCACACCTTTTGACCCATGGGTGCTCAAACTTTCCATGAAGACTTTTCACTCACCTGTGATGGTTTTGCATGATAAACTCCACCCAGAAGCTACTGATGTGGATTTTTTAAGCCCACCTCGTTGTGATCGTTGTCCTCCTGAAGTATTCTAACCGGCCGATTGTGGAATCCTATTTGACTTCAAACAGAGTTTAACGCTTGTCCGATTTGATTATAAAATCCTACAAAAACCCTATCGACACTGATAAAACTGATGTCCACACAAGTCCTTCCTTGTGAAACAATTTATTTCCTAATTATACACTTCTCACCCTTGTACAATGAACTTAAAAAAATTCCCATTTGTTTGCAATATTATTCTTACTTTAGTTAACAGTTAGACCAACCCGATTCAATTCACTTCTACATTACATCAGAGAGTTTTATTCTAACTTGGTACTTGGTCAGTTCCAAGGAGTACGAGCCACTGAGAAACTATACTTCCTCACGTGCTCGTACTGAGAACAATGTGCCTTTCAAAATATTTATACTTCCATGAGAGAGAGGTTGGGGGATATTCACCCAGACTGTAGACGTGTCCTTTAGACAAAAGCCACTTCGTACATTTTCTAAGCAAAAGTTCATTTATCAGCTCGGTCACTCTGCTCCAGAACAACACATTTCTTATCATTTCGGGCAAAAGTCTTTTGGCCAGAAATGACAGCCAATTCAATTTGCAGCATAGAAGTTACATTTCTGAAACTCCATTTGTTGCAATTTAAAATACATTAATATAAATTTTCCCCCACACCCCCCCGTTTTTTTTTTTAAGGAAAATTTGAATAATTTTTCTTACACATGATTACCATGTCCCATTCCTGAAGGAGAAAAGATTTCCATTATTCAAGTTCAATCAACAATGGCAGCGAGTGTTCATATCAGAAAATGAGTGTGTTTCCATTTAATTTATGGCCTGTTCATCAGCATGTGTCACACATTGGAAACATGCTACCCGAAGTCAGAAGATAAACAGGTCAGGGTGTGGATAGAGCGGCACCCAACGGGAAACACAATCGAAGCACTCCTTGAGCTGAGGAGAAGGTAGATGTGGGCAAGTACAAGTTTGGCCCAGACACTGGGTTGAAGGAGCGCAGTGTGGAACTCCAGGCCTGTCGTACATTGAAGTGACCACAGCAAGTTCACGATGTATTTGCAGAGCGGCAATCGAGAGTGTGGCTTAGAACATTCCTCCATGCAGGCACCACACAACGCCGACGTTAAGACTTTGCTCAACCTTCTCCTCAGTGGGTTTTTTCTTTCTTTTCCCACATTGGTCCATCTTATCTCCTCAGGAAGGGGAGGGATAATCATGTGTTGAATGCTCAATCACCCAAATCTGGGTTCTCCCATCGTCCAATCTTTGTGTGTAATTTCATTCCAAAGTTCATTTAGATGAAATCGTACATTGCTTCAAAGACTGCTTTCAACACTTCGAAACAAACAAAGCATCAATTAAACACCAATCAATAAACGTCATGGGCACATGTAGTTCTACAAGACTAACAAAGATTGTTATGGAAGCATTTAACTTGCATTATATGTCATATCAATATTTTAATCCCTTTCCTTGTTATTTCCCAAAACAACATGCTAAAATATACAGAAATCCCAGTTGTACGTATACTCAAAACATCCATCTCATTTGCTATTTCCATCGACATTTCAAATCTCTGACATTTCTCCATCTGTCCACTTCTCTCTCACCAAAACAGCAAACATGCTGCCATTTTTCCAATTCACATACACAAACCATCTATCACTTCCTCCGACCTTCTCAATTACGAATCCATTTTCCTTTATCAAAACAAATAAATCATTTTAAACAGTTGTTCAAAAATTGTCAAATCACTTGTCAAATCTGTTATCAGGCGAATATCTTTTATATTGCAGCTCAAACACTTTGTCTAAACATGCAGCTTCACCCTCCACAATCTTTATCCCAGTCTTGGAAAAGCATCTTAAACTTCAGACTAATAAACATCCAAACTCTCTTAAACAACTTTTTGGTCAAAACAAAATATTTCCTTTTAAAATCCATAAATGAAAAATTTAATCTTCAGCATCTATCCAATTAAATCATGAATTTACCTTGACTGAATCGATCAAATGGTTACACTGGGTTGTTTGCCATTGCCTTCCCAGCACAAGTTCAGGTAACCTCAACATTCGCAGACGAATAAAACAATATTTCAACGTCCATCCGAGGGAATCATCTATTATCTGTGAATTGCCCCACGTGCTAAACATCATCAAATCATTAAAATCATTCCAAATCATGTTTCTACATTTAAATCACATACAATATATCCACATTCACAATTGTTATTTCACAATTTATTCAAAATCCCGATGGTTGTAAAATAAAACTTCAACACTTTTTCCTCAATGGACTTCACTTTAAACAGATTCAGTAGAGAGGGTGCGCCACAAACACCAAGGAACAAGGAACAGGAAGTTCTCTCCACATCCAGTGGGAATAAAAAGGAAAAAAAACTCTGACAGGCAAAACCCACAGTTTAGCATTACTCTATCATGGCTTCAACACATACACTAGACAGCATTGCATCTCATAGACTCGCGTGTGATCACGTGACAAATACCAATCACATTTCTATCTCATCCTCTTGAATCTGCATATGAATCGAATTTCACACTTAAAGCAAAGGCTCGAACAAAGACTCAGTGTAAAGATAGGCCACCCCCCACAGATTGAGTGGAGGGGGTCTCACACAGTGTAGTTTGCGACCTTCGCGTGGAAATACAACGCCAAGAATGTATAACATGCCATTTCAAACAGACCCACAGCTCAACTCAGCACGAGTTAAAATATCGTCAAAATCCCAACAGAACACGTTTCATTGCAGTGAATATTGGACTCGCACAAGTTTCATTTTTACTCTCAGTAACACGTGCAAATCACCAACCACGCTCCCAGCTGGTTAATCATCTCTTGCACTCCACAAAACGTTTCGTGCAAATCATTGCATTTACAAATCTGTAAAACCTCCACACAATATAATATAACAACCTCACTGCCAACAAACTTCCAGTGAGTTCAATGAACAAAAAGTAACTCATAACTCTTACAAACAGGTAACTTACAATGTTTATCTATTTTAACCCTATCTCGGCGTCTCAGCCGTGTCCTCGGCCATCTCTCTCACAGCCGGTCCGTATCAATGCAAACATGTGGCATGTCGCTTCATCATGCCTATTTAATTACGCATCTGGCTCCTCAACGAGCCTCTTCTTGTCATCTGACTCCTCTTCTTCTCCAGCACTTTTCTAAAACAACTACAGTACTTATCGTTTACTTTAAAACGGACTCCTTCCGCCGGATCCTCTTCTTTCTCTCAATAAAATTATCTGACAATGAACTTTTCTTTGTTCGAAATGCGTTACCTGCTGAGAGCGCTCTCCCTTACCTTCGCTCAAGCACTTGTCGTTCCTCCAGGCACTGCCTCCGGCAGATTAAGCACCTCCGGTAACGAGCACCGCACCAACGTCGGTTCGAATCTGAGTCTCGGCGCCAACTGATGTGGATTTTTTTAACCCACCTTGTTGTGATCGTTGTCCTCCTGAAGGATTCTAACCGGCCGATTGTGGAATCCTATTTGACTTCAAACAGAGTTTAACGCTTGTCCGATTTGATTATAAAATCCTACAAAAAAACCCTATCGACACTGATAAAACTGATGTCCACACAAGTCCTTCCTTGTGAAACAATTTATTTCCTAATTATACACCATACACTTCTCACCCTTGTACAATGAACTTAAAAAAAATCCCCATTTGTTTGCAATATTATTCTTACTTTAGTTAACAGTTAGACCAACCCGATTCAATTCACTTCTACATTACATCAGAGAGTTTTATTCTAACTTGGTACTTGGTCAGTTCAAAGGAGTACGAGCCACTGAGAAACTATACTTCCTCACGTGCTCGTACTGAGAACAATGTGCCTTTCAAAATATTTATACTTCCATGAGAGAGAGGTTGGGGGATATTCACCCAGACTGTAGACGTGTCCTTTAGACAAAAGCCACTTCGTACATTTTCATGGTCTTCTTTGATCGCTTCCTGTTCAGCAATCGTTTTTTAATCTTGACTTTCTAGTCTTGTATATGGCTGATTTGGCTTGTGAGAGAAGACCATGAAAAAGTTCATTTATCAGCTCGGTCACTCTGCTCCAGAACAACACATTTCTTATCATTTAGGGCAAAAGTCTTTTGGCCAGAAATGACAGCCAATTCAATTTGCAGCATAGAAGTTACATTTCTGAAACTCCATTTGTTGCAATTTAAAATACATTAATATAAATTTTTCCCCCACACTACCAACCGCCCCCCCAAAAAAACACACACACAGATTCATCAGCCCCATCCCTCACCATGTATGTTTGCTTCCATCCACCGGGAACACACTTTCACCCCACGGGCTTACTCACATTTGGCACAGAGCGTCCTCTCCCCTGGGATCATTTTGCACTATTCCCCACCTCCTGTCCCTCCCCCTTCTCCCATTACTCCTATCACCCCATTCATTTAAAAACACAAACAACAATAAAAACCTCCTGTAAATGTCGTTCTTCCATCGGGCTGGCATGACTGCTTCCATATTGGCAGCCATGTCCATCTACAACTTCGACTTGTAAATCTAAACTCATAAATAAATGTCATTTTGTGTCTGTCTGTCTGTATGTGTGCAACACCAATCACGCCAAAACTACTGGACCGATTGCCGCCAAGATTGGCACGTGGACCAAGATCAACCTCTTGGTTCACAATGTTATGACTCTTCATCCGGCCGAGTGATGACAGAGTCGAATGAGGGTTCTCGAATGATCCGATTTATTTCAGAAGATGGCACTACGCATGCGGAATGCGGCCCAAAGGCCCTTCAGTCAGGTGCCCCCGGACCACATTGAGATTCTTACTTCAAAACAGTTGTTTATATAATCACACAAAAGCAGAACTGGGTGTGGACTATAAGTGTGTGCTAAGGGATAAAGAAATAAAGAAATAAATGCGGCAGTGGGCTTCTTTCCCCCCTCCCTAGGGGCCCTCAGGGAAGTTGAATCAGTCAATCCTCAGATTCGCAACCCAACAGTTCATCTTGCAAACTAATAACTTTCTAATCCTCCTACACCCCTACACTGGCACCTGCTGATAGCTCAGGCGAAACTCTGGTGATGACTAAGAACAGGAATGTGTGGGATATCAGCATACACAGTTCTCCCAAGGACATAAGAACAGGAGAGTGATAAAGGCTGTCCAAAGGAACAGTTAGGGCAACATGCAACATTTAAAGCAACATCTTAAAGCAAGGTTTGAACCCTGACAGCTGATTAATATACAACTATTGACTATTGATTATTCAACTATGGCTCAAATATGACCACCTAGCATATCATCATCATAACACACAAGAGCTGCTTGCTTTTTCATCTGTCATCGTGGGAGTTCTGGAGGGAAGGGCGACAAAAATTCTCCATGTAAAATTGTATCGTGTAGCGCCACCCTGTGGTGGTGGCATGGGGTATATTGTTACGAATCTGGCAGCCATGAGCGCACAACAGCCAAGAGTCCTTATAGATCAGTTATTTCGGTAAGTATGTGTTTCTGCTTGGGGTCCCGTCCCTTGTCTCATGGGAATTAATTGTACGTGCATTGCAGAGTTATTTTCTACATCTGATTTTTACATTTTACATCAACAACGACAATGACAACCCTCTGCTCGTGGCATTGTCAGCGCTTTTCGCAAGCTCGCTGCGGGCGTGTCTGGAATTCCATGCCCAGGCGGTGTGTGTTTCGGTGTGGATTTTGCACCGTATATGGTCACAAAGCGTTTCGCATCGGCTGCGCGCCAAATAAGGGTATCGTCGGTTTCCGCCCAATGGGCGACGAGCAGACCAGAGTTGGGGCGGTCCTTGGCAAGAAGGCGGAGCTGCGACACGCCGTCCACCCAATGGAAGCAGGCAACGGGAGCGGACGGCTAAAAAAGAGAAGCAACAAAGGCGATTGAATTGCGTCCAGGGATGCGGAGGCGGTGTATAAAATATAGATTATCCGTGACACTGTATAATGGGGGGTGGAGGCTGCGGGCAGTGACCTCTCCCTCTCCCCCTACCCCCCCGATGATTATTATGAAAACTCCCGAGCTCTATCTTGTGTCTTAATTCTATCTCGTGCTCGAGCTCTATCTCGTGTGCTCGCTCTATCTCGTGCTCGAGCTCTATCTCGTGTGCTGGCTTTTTCTCGTGCTTTAGCTCTATCTCGTGCTCTCGCTCTATTTCGTGTCTTAGTTCTATCTCGTGTGCTCGGTTTATCTCGTGGTCGAGCTCGATCTCGTGTTTTAGTTCTATCTCGTGTGCTTGCTCTATCTCGTGCTCTCGCTCTATCTTGTGTCTTATATTAGTTCTATCTCGTGCTCTCGCTCTCTCTCTCTCGTGTCTTGG
>NC_140967.1:30362525-30365025 GCF_056783735.1 Eptatretus burgeri | reverse complement strand
TGGGTATATGAACTTGGCAAGGAAAATTCCTCTGTTTCACTCACTCAATGCACTACCAATCAGGCTTGACCCAGCAAGACTTGACGAAGGTGGTGGGAGAGAGGAAACCTTGAGACAAAACAAGGCACGATATCATGAGAGTTGCAGACTTCTATTTAACAAAACAAAGTTACACAGAGCTGAAAAAAGATCAATCCCTGCAGGTGCAAGTGATGAGGGCAGTAGAAGTAAGATCCCACGAAAGGTCCAAGAAGCTGAAACACAATAATTTTTTCTTTGCGAAACCCAAGGGGGTGAGCTTAGAGAAGCAATGACAATGAAATTGAATAAGAGAATAAGCAAATGTGAAAAAACACTCAGTGATAGAAAACTCCTTGCCAAACTGAGTGTTGGAGATGTCATAGCACAAGAACTGAAATATCACCCTGCCTGCTTGGTGGCACTGTTTCACCGAGAACGAGACTACCTGAAGGCGCAGGAGCAAGAGAAAGCACAGGAGCACTGGAAGGAAGCATATCCAATTGCCTTCTCCGAACTGGTCACCTACATTAGTGAGATGAAAACTGCCAGTGATAGCACAGATCCACCCATTTTCAGGCTTGCTCATATGACCATGCTTTACAAGCAGAGGCTGGAGCAGCTTGGTGTTGAATCGCCTGATGTTCATCCTACTCGACTTAAGGACCAACTGCTTTTTCACATCCCCAAGCTGCAAGCTCATCGCCAATGACGAGATGTTTATTGTCACAAAAGGAGAAGATGCCATTACACAAGGAAGTCACTGGATGCTGTATCTCCATGTTGTCATGAAGAAGCTGACACTCAATATTTGTACATAGCAGGGATACAACGACGCATTGTAGCAAGTCCATTATCATTAAGGCTAACGACAAGGATGTACAAGTGAAAGCAATATCTGCACTGCCATCCTTACAGGAACTAGGTCTTGAGAACATGTGGATTGCCATTGGCAAAGGAGCCAAGGCGCGATGGATTCCAGTCCATGAGGTAGTTTCTGCAATAGAGCCTGAGAAAGCGAGATGGATCCCATACTTCCATGCATTCACTGGATGTGACGTCGTGTCTGCCTTTCGCGGTAAAGAGAAGAAAACTGCATGGCAGACTTGGAACGTTTTTGATGATGTTTCTGAAACATTCACCAATCTCAGCCAGCATCCAACATTGATTCGTGATCTTGACCTGCAGAAGCTGGAGAGATTCGTTGTCCTCATGCATGACAGATCAAGTGCAGCCACTGGTGTGGACGGAGCAAGACTGGATCTCTTTGCCCGCAAGCAGAGGCCGTACAACTCAATTCCACCAACACAGGCAACCCTCAGAGAACATGCAAAGCATGCGGCCTATCAGGCTGGGATCATCTGGGGCGAGGCAACTATCTCCAGTCCAGACACGAGCAGTCCCGCTGAATGGGGATGGACACAGAAAGGAGAGAGGTGGCAGATATGTTGGACAACACTACCCCCTATTGCAGCCAGCTGTCAGGAACTGACCAAGTGTTCCTCCAAGAAAGGTTGCAACCGGAGATGCAAGTGCTTTCAGTCAGGGCTCCCCTGCACAGCACTCTGCAGCTGCATGTATGGACAGTAGCAGCTGGAGGAACATTCGCATGGTATGCATAACTTTGAACATTTACGAGCCAGGGCCCGGTTGCAGAAAGGCCTGAGCTTCATAGGACAATCATTAAAGTGGTGCAAAATCATAAAAAGTGTGTGTCAGGGGGCTTTTAAAACAGGAAAATCCACTCCAGCAGGCTTGAAAGCATAAGAATCCACACCGAAATCATGCAAATCGGACAACTACAGATACTTCGAAGCAAAAAGTCAACTTCGGGAGGCTAACTTGGCGGCCATCTTGAAAAATGGCCGCCATCTTGGATTTTCAAATGGCCAAGAAGGCAGATTTGATGAGAATCCCCTGGAGAATAAATGTTCCAAATTTGATGCTTGTATCATCATTTGCACGATTCCTCTCAAAAATTGCTGTTATCTGCCGCACTATGCTTTCATTCTACACCCTCCATCCTGTGGGTAATCACAAGAAACATCGATATTTGAGCCGAGTGTGCGTGTGTGAGTGTGCGTGTGTGTATCTGTGTGTATCTGTGTGTGTGTTTGTGTGTGTATGTGTGCTGTTTGTGCGTGTGTGTGTGCGTGTGTGTGTGTGTGTGTGTCTATGTGTGTGCGTGTGTGTGTGTCTGTGTGTGTCTGTGTGTGCGTGTGTGTATGTGTCGGTGTGTGTACGTGTGTGTGTTTACATGTGTTTGGGTGTGTATGAGTGTGTGTCTTTCTGTGTGTGTGTATGTGCGTTTGTGGGTATGTGCGTGTACGTGTGTGTGTGTGTGTGTGTGTGTGTGCGTGTGTGTGTGTTTGTGCGTGTACGTTTGTGTGTGTATGTGCGTGTATGCGTGTGTGTGTCTATGTGCGTGTACGCATTTGTGTATGTGCGTGTACGTGTGTGTATATGTGTGTATGTGCATGTA
>NC_140967.1:30335025-30340025 GCF_056783735.1 Eptatretus burgeri | reverse complement strand
CGCGCGTGTGTGTGTGTGTGTGTGTGTGTGTGTTTGTGTGTGTGCGTGTACGCGTGTGTGCATGTGCATGTGTGTACGCTTGTGTGTGTGTGTGTGTGTGTGCGCGTGTGTGTGTGTGTGTGTGTGTGTGCGTGTGTGTGTGTTTGTGCGTGTACGCGCGCGTGTGTGTGTGTGTGTGTGTGTGTGTGTGTGTGTGTGTGTGTGGGTATGTGTGTGTGTGTGTGTGTGTGTGGTGTTTCTGTGTCCGTGTGTATGAGTGTTTGTGCGTGTGTGTGTGTTTGTGCGTGTACGTTTGTGTGTGTATGTACGTGTAAGCGTGTGTGTGTGTCTATGTGCGTGTACGCATGTGTGTGTATGTGCGTGTACGTGATTGTATATGTGTGTATGTGCGTGTACGTGCATGTGTGTATGTGCGTGTGTATGTGTGTATGTGCGTGTGTGTGTGTGTGTGTTTGCGTGTGTGTATATGTGCGTGTGTGGAGGTGTGTGTGTATGTGCGTGTGTATGTGTGTATGTGCGTGTGTGTGTATGTGCGTGTACGCGTGTGTGTGTGTGTGTGTGTGTGTGTGTGTGTGTGTGTGCGTGTAAGCGTGTGTGTGTATGTGCGTGTGTGCACGCGTGTGTGTATGTGTGTGTGTGAGTGTGCGCGCGTGTGTGTGTGTGCGTGTGTGTGTTTGTGCGTGTACGCGTGTGTGTGTGTGTTTGTGCGTGTACGCGCGAGTGTGTGTTTGTGTTTGTGTGTGTGTGTTTGTGTGTGGTGTTTCTGTGTCCGTGTGTATGAGTGTTTGTGCGTGTGTGTGTTTGTGCGTGTACGTTTGTGTGTGTTATGTGCGTGTATGCGTGTGTGTGTCTATGTGCGTGTACGCATTTGTGTATGTGCGTGTACGTGTGTGTATATGTGTGTATGTGCGTGTACGCGTGTGTGTGTGCATGCGTGTGTGTATGTGTGTTTGCGCGTGTGTGTGTGTGTGCGTGTGTGTGTTTGTGCGTGTGTGCACGCGTGTGTGTGTATGTGTGTGTGTGTGCGAGTGTGTGTGTGTGTGTGTGCGTGTGTGTGTGTGTGCTTGTGTGTGTTTGTGCGTGTGTGCACGCGTGTGTGTGTATGTGTGTGTGTGTGCATGTACGCGCGTGTGTGTGTGTGTGTGTGTGTGTGTGTGTGTGTGTGTGTGTGTGTGTGTGTGTGTGTGTGTGTGTGTGCGTGGGGGGGTTGGTGTGTTGGATTTTATCATGCAAAACCACCAGAGGTGAAGTGAAAAGTCTTTGGGAAGGTTTGAGCACCCATGGGTCAAAAGGTGTGGCTGTCAAATCAGAAGAGACACACACACAGTTGGAGTGTGATTGTGAATGGGGGTGGGGTTGGGCGTGGTGGGAGTTGCGTGGGAAAGGTGAGTGTGCCTTTTTGGAGGAGTCCCCTATGGAAGCAGCACCTGTTGGTGTGAGGGAAGTGTGGAGGAAAACCACTGGTGGAGTAGTGTGAGAAGACAAGTTTGAGATGTCTGGGTCAAATGGTGTGGTCTGACACATACACAGGTGGAGAACACACACACAAGTACACAGTTGGTACGCGCACACACACACACACTAAATATGAACATTCTGCAGATTGTGATGTTCACAGTGCATGGAGGAGAGAGAATGAGATCACGGGGAAGATCAAGAAGAGAGTTGATGTTTAACCTCAGAGTCAATTCGGATGTAGAACTGTTTGCCAGAAAGTGTTGAGGAAGATGAGGTGGAAGTTTTATGTGGAGGAAGAACTTGATGGTGAGGAAGAACCACCTCACAGGTGATAGGGAGAAGTCCAGAATGTCAGGTGTGGAGTGAGAAAGTATTTTATTCTTGACAGATTTGAGATCTGGGTGGATTGTTTGAGCAGCACATTTTAACATCCTCCACATTGGTTTCATTAACATGTGTTAATGATTCACATTCCACAGGAGAAGTTGGTGACCATATTTCCCTGAACCTTTGTGTTCATGTATTCACCGTCATTATTGGGTATGAACATCATTCGTCAGGTGAGCCAGTGTGTGTGCCAGTGAAAGTGCGTTGAGTACGTATGTAAAGTAGGTATGTATTGTTAGGTCGACTCCTACCTGGCTCGAGCGTTTATTTAATTTATGTCTTGAGTGGTGGGGTTTCATTCACGTGGTGCATTGCTACGTGTTTGTTTTGTTTCTTCTTGAAGTGTGTTCCTCCGACTGGAAGTCGACCTTCAGTGGTGATTCAGTGTCTCTTTATGGGAGGACATGAACCGTTCAAAGTCCTCGTGACCTTGGCCCGGTATGCCCCCACCTTGGTGTTCCATATTTGTAATTGATATTCTGAAGATCGTGAGGCATTTGTTTATTGCCCATTGCATGGTTTACCGGCACAGGCATGAATGCGCGGCACATCATGTGTCTGCCCTTTATGAAAGACATCACGAATCTGTCACGTTCACATGGAACACGGGAATTTCAAAATGACGTGTGTATAAATGCAGACCGTGTGTGTTTGTGTGTTGTTGTGTCCGTGTGTGTGTTTGTGCTGTGTGTGTGTGGTGTGTGCGTGTGTGTGTGTGTATGTGCGTGTACGTGTGTGTATGTGTGTGCGTGCAGTGTGTGTTTGTGTCACGTGCGTGTGTGTATATGCGTGTCACGATAATGTGTGATGTGCGTGATGTGTGTGTGTGTGCATGTGCGTGTGTGTGTGTCATGTGGGTGTGTGTGTGTACATGTGTGTGTGTGTGTATGTGTGTGTATGTGTGTGTGTGTGTATGTGCGTGTGTGTGTGTGTGTGTGCGTGTGTGTGTGTGTGTGTGTTTGTGTGTGTGTACGCGTGTGTGTGTTTGTGTGTGTGTCTGTGTGCGTGTGTGTGTGTGTGTGCGTGTGTGTGTTTGTGCGTGTGCGCGCGCGTGTGTGTGTGTGTGTGTGTGTGTGTGTGTGTGTGTGTGTGTGTGTGTGTGTGTGTGTGTGTGTGGTGTTTCTGTGTCCGTGTGTATGAGTGTTTGTGCGTGTGTGTGTGTTTGTGCGTGTACGTTTGTGTGTGTATGTACGTGTAAGCGTGTGTGTGTGTCTATGTGCGTGTACGCATGTGTATGTATGTGCGTGTACGTGATTGTATATGTGTGTATGTGCGTGTACGTGCATGTGTGTATGTGCGTGTGTATGTGTGTATGTGCGTGTGTGTGTGTGTGCGTGTTCGCGTGTGTGTATATGTGCGTGTGTGCACGTGTGTGTGTATGTGCGTGTGTATGTGTGTATGTGCGTGTACGCGCGTGTGTGTGTGTGTGTGTGTGTGTGCGTGTACGCGTGTGTGTGTATGTGCGTGTGTGCACGCGTGTGTGTGTATGTGTGTGTGTGAGTGTGCGCGCGTGTGTGTGTGTTTGTGCGTGTACGCGTGTGTGTGTTTGTGCGTGTACGCGCGAGTGTGTGTTTGTGTTTGTGTGTGTGTGTTTGTGTGTGGTGTTTCTGTGTCCGTGTGTATGAGTGTTTGTGCGTGTGTGTGTGTGTGTTTGTGCGTGTACGTTTGTGTGTGTATGTGCGTGTATGCGTGTGTGTGTCTATGTGCGTGTACGCATTTGTGTATGTGCGTGTACGTGTGTGTATATGTGTGTATGTGCGTGTACGTGTGTGTGTGTGTGCATGCGTGTGTGTATGTGTGTGTGCGCGTGTGTGTGTGTGTGTGTGTGTGTGTGTGCGTGTGTGTGTTTGTGCGTGTGTGCACGCGTGTGTGTGTATGTGTGTGTGTGTGTGTGCGAGTGTGTGTGTGTGTGCGTGTGTGTGTGTGTGTGCTTGTGTGTGTGTTTGTGTTTGTGCATGTACGCGCGCGTGTGTGTGTGTGTGTGTGTGTGTGTGTGTGTGTGTGTGTGTGTGTGTGTGTGTGTGTGTGTGTGTGTGTGTGTCTGTGTGTGTGCGTGGGGGGGGGTTTGTAGTTTCTGGGTGGATTTTATCATGCAAAACCACCAGAGGTGAGTGAAAAGTCTTTGGGGAAGGTTTGAGCACCCATGGGTCAAAAGGTGTGGCTGTCAAATCAGAAGAGACACACACACAGTTGGAGTGTGATTGGGCTAATGGGGGTGGGGTTGGGCGTGGAGTTGGGGCAAAGTGCAAAACTATCCTGGAGGAGTGGACACATCATGCAAAGTGTGAGTGTGCCTTTTTGGTGAAAGGGTGTACCCGCTATATGGAAGCAAGCACCTGTTGGTGGTGGGGGAGGGAAATGAGGGGTGTGGGGGGAGGTTTAAAATGTAAAACCACCCTGGTGGAGTGAACAGTCTTAAAGACAAGTTTGAGATGTCTGGGTCAAATGGTGTGGTCTGCTTTTCAGAAGAAGCGCACACATACACACACACACACAGACTTGCCTCAAATATGTCTGCAGATTGTGATGTTCACAGGATGGAGGGGAAGAGAATGAGATCACGGGGAAGATCAAGAAGAGAGAGTTGATGTTTAACTCCTGCAGAGTCAATTCGGATGTAGAACTGTTTGCCAGAAAGTGTTGAGGAAGATGAGGGGAAAGTTTAAAAAGAGGAAGAAGTTTTATGTGGAGGAAGAACTTGATGAGATGAACCGTCACAGGTGATGGGGAGAAGTCCATGCAGGTGTGGAGTGAAAGAATATTTTATTCTTGACAGATTTGGGGTCTGGGTGGATTGTTTTGAGCAGCACATTTTAACATCACTCCACATTGGTTTCATTAACATGTGTTAATGATTCACATTCCCACAGGAGAAGTTGGTGACCATATTTCCCTGAACCTTTGTGTTCATCTCACCGTCATTTCATCATTTGGGTAAAGAGATGAACATCATTCGTCAGGTGGGCCAGTGGCGCAATGGATAACGCGTCTGACTACGTATCAGAAGATTGTAGGTTCGACTCCTACCTGGCTCGAGCGTTTATTTAATTTTATTTTTGAACCAGGTCGGTTTCATGAGGTCACGTGGTCGCATTCACATGTTTAATATTTGTTTCTTCTTGAAGTGTGTTCCTCCGACTGGAAGTCGAACCTTC
>NC_140967.1:30319025-30322025 GCF_056783735.1 Eptatretus burgeri | reverse complement strand
CGTGTACGCGTGTGTGTGTATGTGCGTGTGTGCACGCGTGTGTGTGTATGTGTGTGTGTGAGTGTGCGCGCGTGTGTGTGTGTGCGTGTGTGTGTGTTTGTGCGTGTACGCGTGTGTGTGTGTGTGTGTTTGTGCGTGTACGCGCGAGTGTGTGTTTGTGTTTGTGTGTGTGTGTGTGTGTTTGTGTGTGGTGTTTCTGTGTCCGTGTGTATGAGTGTTTGTGCGTGTGTGTGTGTGTGTTTGTGCGTGTACGTTTGTGTGTGTATGTGCGTGTATGCGTGTGTGTGTCTATGTGCGTGTACGCATTTGTGTATGTGCGTGTACGTGTGTGTATATGTGTGTATGTGCGTGTACGTGTGTGTGTGTGTGCATGCGTGTGTGTATGTGTGTGTGCGCGTGTGTGTGTGTGTGTGCGTGTGTGTGTTTGTGCGTGTGTGCACGCGTGTGTGTGTATGTGTGTGTGTGTGTGCGAGTGTGTGTGTGTGTGCGTGTGTGTGTGTGAGTGTGTGTGCTTGTGTGTGTGTGTTTGTGTTTGTGCATGTACGCGCGCGTGTGTGTGTGTGTGTGTGTGTGTGTGTGTGTGTGTGTGTGTGTGTGTGTGTGTGTGTGTGTGTGTGTGTGTGTGTGTCTGTGTGTGTGCGTGGGGGGGGTTGGTAGTTTCTGGGTGGATTTTATCATGCAAAACCACCAGAGGTGAGTGAAAAGTCTTTGGGGAAGGTTTGAGCACCCATGGGTCAAAAGGTGTGGCTGTCAAATCAGAAGAGACACACACACAGTTGGAGTGTGATTGGGCTAATGGGGGTGGGGTTGGGCGTGGAGTTGGGGCAAAGTGCAAAACTATCCTGGAGGAGTGGACACATCATGCAAAGTGTGAGTGTGCCTTTTTGGTGAAAGGGTGTACCCGCTATATGGAAGCAAGCACCTGTTGGTGGTGGGGGAGGGGAATGAGGGGTGTGGGGGGAGGTTTAAAATGTAAAACCACCCTGGTGGAGTGAACAGTCTTAAAGACAAGTTTGAGATGTCTGGGTCAAATGGTGTGGTCTGCTTTTCAGAAGAAGCGCACACATACACACACACACACACAGACTTGCCTCAAATATGTCTGCAGATTGTGATGTTCACAGGATGGAGGGGAAGAGAATGAGATCACGGGGAAGATCAAGAAGAGAGAGTTGATGTTTAACTCCTGCAGAGTCAATTCGGATGTAGAACTGTTTGCCAGAAAGTGTTGAGGAAGATGAGGGGAAAGTTTAAAAAGAGGAAGAAGTTTTATGTGGAGGAAGAACTTGATGAGATGAACCGTCACAGGTGATGGGGAGAAGTCCATGCAGGTGTGGAGTGAAAGAATATTTTATTCTTGACAGATTTGGGGTCTGGGTGGATTGTTTTGAGCAGCACATTTTAACATCACTCCACATTGGTTTCATTAACATGTGTTAATGATTCACATTCCCACAGGAGAAGTTGGTGACCATATTTCCCTGAACCTTTGTGTTCATCTCACCGTCATTTCATCATTTGGGTAAAGAGATGAACATCATTCGTCAGGTGGGCCAGTGGCGCAATGGATAACGCGTCTGACTACGTATCAGAAGATTGTAGGTTCGACTCCTACCTGGCTCGAGCGTTTATTTAATTTTATTTTTGAACCAGGTCGGTTTCATGAGGTCACGTGGTCGCATTCACATGTTTAATATTTGTTTCTTCTTGAAGTGTGTTCCTCCGACTGGAAGTCGAACCTTCGGTGGTGATTCAGTGTCTCTTTATAAGGAGGACATGAACCGTTCAAAAGTCCTCGTGACCTTGGCCCGGTCCAAATCCACCTTTTTGGTTCCATATCCGAGGAGACCAGAGATTGACACCGACATATTCTGAAGATCGTGAGGCATTTTATTTACCCATTGCATGATTGGCACCGGCACATCATGGTCTGCCCTTTTTGAAAGACATCACGAATCTGTCACGTTCACATGGAACACGGGAATTTCAAAATGACGTATAAATGCGAAACGAACCGTGTGTGTGTGTGTGTGTGTTTGTGTGTGTGTGGTGTTTCTGTGTCCGTGTGTATGAGTGTTTGTGCGTGTGTGTGTGTTTGTGCGTGTACGTTTGTGTGTGTATGTGCGTGTACGCGTGTGTGTGTGTCTATGTGAGTGTACGCATGTGTGTGTATGTGCGTGTACGTGTGTGTATATGTGTGTATGTGCGTGTACGTGTGTGTATGTGCGTGTCCGTGTGGGTGTGTGTATGTGCGTGTGTGTGTATGTGCGTGTATGTGTGTATGTGTGTGTGTATGTGTGTATGTGTGTATGTGCGTGTGTGTATGTGCGCGCGCGCTCGTGTGTGTGTGTGTGTGTGTGTGTGTGTGTGTGTGTGTGTGTGTGTGCGTGTACGCGTGTGTGCATGTGCATGTGTGTACGCTCGTGTGTGTGTGTGTGTGTGTGTGTGTGTGTGTGTGTGTGTGTGTATGTGTGTGTGTGTGTGTGGTGTTTCTGTGTCCGTGTGTATGAGTGTTTGTGCGTGTGTGTGTGTTTGTGCGTGTACGTTTGTGTGTGTATGTACGTGTAAGCGTGTGTGTGTGTGTCTATGTGCGTGTACGCATGTGTGTGTATGTGCGTGTACGTGATTGTATATGTGTGTATGTGCGTGTACGTGCATGTGTATATGTGCGTGTGTATGTGTGTATGTGCTTGTGTGTGTGTGTGTGCGTGTTCGCGTGTGTGTATATGTGCGTGTGTGCACGTGTGTGTGTGTATGTGCGTGTGTATGTGTGTATGTGCGTGTGTGTGTATGTGCGTGTACGCGCGTGTGTGTGTGTGTGTGTGTGTGTGTGTGTGTGTGCGTGTACGCGTGTGTGTGTATGTGCGTGTGTGCACGCGTGTGTGTGTGTATGTGTGTGTGTAAGTGTGCGCGCGTGTGTGTGTGTTTGTGCGTGTACGCGTGTGTGTGTGTGTTTGTGCGTGTACGCGCGAGTGTGTGTTTGTGTTTGTGTGTTTGTGT
>NC_140967.1:30304025-30306525 GCF_056783735.1 Eptatretus burgeri | reverse complement strand
CGACCTGGTTCAAAAATAAAATTAAATAAACGCTCGAGCCAGGTAGGAGTCGAACCTACAATCTTCTGATACGTAGTCAGACGCGTTATCCATTGCGCCACTGGCCCACCTGACGAATGATGTTCATCTCTTTACCCAAATGATGAAATGACGGTGAGATGAACACAAAGGTTCAGGGAAATATGGTCACCAACTTCTCCTGTGGGAATGTGAATCATTAACACATGTTAATGAAACCAATGTGGAGTGATGTTAAAATGTGCTGCTCAAAACAATCCACCCAGACCCCAAATCTGTCAAGAATAAAATATTCTTTCACTCCACACCTGCATGGACTTCTCCCCATCACCTGTGACGGTTCATCTCATCAAGTTCTTCCTCCACATAAAACTTCTTCCTCTTTTTAAACTTTCCCCTCATCTTCCTCAACACTTTCTGGCAAACAGTTCTACATCCGAATTGACTCTGCAGGAGTTAAACATCAACTCTCTCTTCTTGATCTTCCCCCGTGATCTCATTCTCTTCCCCTCCATCCTGTGAACATCACAATCTGCAGACATATTTGAGGCAAGTCTGTGTGTGTGTGTGTGTGTATGTGTGCGCTTCTTCTGAAAAGCAGACCACACCATTTGACCCAGACATCTCAAACTTGTCTTTAAGACTGTTCACTCCACCAGGGTGGTTTTACATTTTAAACCTCCCCCCACACCCCTCATTCCCCTCCCCCACCACCAACAGGTGCTTGCTTCCATATAGCGGGTACACCCTTTCACCAAAAAGGCACACTCACACTTTGCATGATGTGTCCACTCCTCCAGGATAGTTTTGCACTTTGCCCCAACTCCACGCCCAACCCCACCCCCATTAGCCCAATCACACTCCAACTGTGTGTGTGTCTCTTCTGATTTGACAGCCACACCTTTTGACCCATGGGTGCTCAAACCTTCCCCAAAGACTTTTCACTCACCTCTGGTGGTTTTGCATGATAAAATCCACCCAGAAACTACCAACCCCCCCCCACGTACACACACAGACACACACACACACACACACACAGACACACACACACACACACACACACACACACACACACACACACACACACACACACACACACACACACACACACACACACGCGCGCGCGCGCGTACATGCACAAACACAAACACACACACACAAGCACACACACACACACACACGCACACACACACACACTCGCACACACACACACTCATACACACACCCGCGTGCACACACGCACAAACACACACGCACACACACACACACACGCGCACACACACATACACACACGCATGCACACACACACACGTACACGCACATACACACATATACACACACGTACACGCACATACACAAATGCGTACACGCACATAGACACACACACGCATACACGCACATACACACACAAACGTACACGCACAAACACACACACACACACACGCACAGACACTCAAACACGCGGGCACAGAACCATCACACACAAGCACACATACACAAACACAAACACACACTCGCGCGTACACGCACAAACACACACACACACACGCGTACATGCACAAACACACACACACGCGCGCACACTCACACACACACATACACACACACACACACGCGTGCACACACGCACATACACACACGCGTACATGCACACACACACACACGCACACGCGCGTACACGCACATACACACATACACACGCACATACACACACACGTGCACACACGCACATATTCACACACGCGAACACGCACACACACACACACACGCACATACACACATACACACGCACATACACACATGCACGTACACGCACATACACACATATACAATCACGTACACGCACATACACACACATGCGTACACGCACATAGACACACACACACACGCTTACACGTACATACACACACAAACGTACATGCACAAACACACACACACGCACAAACACTCAAACACATGGACACAGAAACACCACACACACACACACACACACACACACACACACACACACACACACACACACACACACACACACACGCGCACACACACATACACACACGCATGCACACACACACACGTACACGCACATACACACATATACACACACGTACACGCACATACACAAATGCGTACACGCACATAGACACACACACGCATACACGCACATACACACACAAACGTACACGCACAAACACACACACACACACGCACAAACACTCATACACACGGACACAGAAACACCACACACAAACACACACACACAAACACAAACACACACTCGCGCGTACACGCACAAACACACACACACACGCGTACACGCACAAACACACACACACGCACACACACACACACGCGCGCACACTCACACACACACATACACACACACGCGTGCACACACGCACATACACACACACGCGTACACGCACACACACACACACACACACACACACACACACACACACACACACACACACACACGCGC
>NC_140967.1:30298525-30303525 GCF_056783735.1 Eptatretus burgeri | reverse complement strand
AGGGCGTTGGAGGGCGATCGATATATGCAAATTTATGGATCAAAAAGCATTCACGCCCACTTTTTCTCGGGCCAATGGGGAGCGAGGTGAAAGGTCGAAGGGAGGGGGTCAAAGATGAGAGAGCGAAGCCACGGGGCTGATATAAGCGACCGCGTTCGTCAGTCAAGGGGACAGAGAGTTAAGACTTCACGGGCGGTGGAGTTGGGAAGAAGAAGCCAGAAGGAGTTGGTCGTCGTCGTGTGCGTTGGAGTCGGAGCGGAGGGACGGAGCTGTGGAGAGGCGGCGAGGGCAGACGAGGGGTGCTCGCGTCGTGCAGGGAGCTGCACACCAGGGAGGCCGACGGCGCGACCTGGCCGAGGTGGAGACGCTCGTCGCGGGACTCGAGGCAGAGTAGGAATCCTCTATACCCCGAGCATCAGCAACCCCCCTCCTGTTTCCCCCCACGCTGAGATAGTGCGACCAAGGGGGCCCCTTTCCCACCCCCTACCAGACACTGCCCGTGAGGCCCGCGGAGTTGAGGCACCATCGCCGCTCCGCGTCTCATCACCAGACGGGTAGGCCCGACCCGGTCTCGGCCTCAGGCCCGCCTCATCTTTGAGGGTGTTCTTTTCCTTGGTTTTGGGTATGTGTTGTCGGCGCCGTCTGTGAAGTAAAATTGTATAAGTGTTGCCATGTGCTCGCGTAATCGGTATTAGATCTGCATTGTCGCATTTGCTTTTTGTGTAAATTGCATTGTGTTTTTCTTTTCTATGTGCTTTTGGTGGAATTGAATATGTGTGCTTTCCGTTCAGCGCGAATAAATGTGCTTTGTGTTGAACTGTTTCCCGCTTCGCTTCGTCATTTCCTTCATTGAATCCTCATCTTGCTTCACGTAAAGGGTTGGTAGTGGGCCGAATACGCCCGATAATTAATCGAACCGTCGAGGCCGACGATAACACCGCTCGGTTATCCCGATAGTACGGAACGGGTCGCTTAAGTGGCCCGTGTCCGAAGTCGACCTGCGGCGAGGTGCGATCGCCCGGTCTACCCTCCGTGTGGGTACTTAGGTAGGTCGAATTTGGCGAGCAACCCTATCCCACGCGGGGGCTGATTGGCTCGATCGCGGTGAGACCGAAAGGTCCACCCGTGACTGGTTCCCGGCGTTAGTCCGAGAGGGTCACGACTGGATTGTCCGTCCGGTGGGCGACGTGCCGCGATTCGAGTTACGTGGCCGTCAGCACGCCGGCGGGCGCGAATCCGTAACAATATATATATATATATATATATATATATATATATATATATATATATATATATATATATATATATATATATAATACACACACAGAGTGTTGCTGCTGCTTAAGTAGTCTCCTTGGCTATTAGGCACAATCCTGGATGGGTTGCCACTCCGACGCAGTATACCAGCATGCTGGCAATCATTTTGAGTTAACCCCTCCTGGTATCAATACAACAGCTGAGCGGAATTTGAACTCAGGACCCTCGGATCCAAAGCTCGCCACCCTAACCATTAAGCCAACACCAGGCATATAATAGCAGGGACCAGCGGAAATTCTGCCTCTGGTGACTCCAGGTCCTCAAACCGCCTGCCCCTTCCCCAACCCAAAGTCCACATAATTGTCACTAACTGCAGTTAAGACTTGTAAGGTTTCCCGGTGAAGTAAATGGACGGAAAAGGTAATTATATGTTGGACGGAATTAACTGAATAATTTGTGGTTATATTATTTACATCTTCAAAATTGTTTTGTATGTGACAATGCAACATATAATTGACCATGGCTGAAAATGGGTATGATGGGTTGGAGTTGCTTGATTAAAGACTTCAACTATTAATATTTTAAAAACTATGTTGGATCAACATTTTCTTTCCGCTGCATAGGTTTTTCTCAAAATGTACTTTTCTTTCATGATATACGACGTGTTGTTCAGTCTTCAAATGTACATACTGTAAACTCAAGTCTTCTTGAGTGTACGAAAGTTTCAATAAAAAAACACCTTTTCTTTGGGCGGTGTATAGGTGATGGACCGCTGCTTAGATCACCCCCAGAAATAAAAATAACCCTGGTTATATTGCTCGGAGAGATTCCAATTGTTATAGCCCATAGACTGACGCCTGAAGCATGAGGCCTGTCGTGTCGCCTTCTCAAGGTTCATGTCGTCTATCGCCTCCAACCTTTCGATATTTGGTGATCCTTTTAAGTCGCCTTCGTTGTTTTAATATGCCAAACAGAAAGCTTATAGGGAGGGAATGGGAATTGTGTTTATGTTAATATGACCCTGAGGAAGATGTCTTGCACTTACCAAAATGTCAGACATGTTATTTGAGTTTTCAGGTTACAGTTGTGGGTGGGTGGAGTCAGTCCAGTAAGCCAAGCTTAGCCCTGGATGTACAGAGCTTCAGACAGACTGGCAGAGGATATTATTGTAGAAATATCATATATGTATATATATATATAGATATATATGTATATATATGTATATATATGTGTATATATGTGTATATATGTGTATATATGTATATATATATGTATATATATGTATATATATGTATATATATATTTGTATATGAACGTCCCTTGAGAGCATCATAGTCATTAACTGTTAAGACAGCTAAGGTTTCTCGGTGAGGTAATTATACGGAAAGGTAATTATACATTGGACTTAATTGACTGAATAGTTTGTGGTTGTATACATTTTTTTTAACTTCCGGGAGGTGTGTTAACTGGTGACTGAGCATATACACCACCCGTTTACGCAACAAAAATGTACATAACTCAAAATTGTGTGAATATCGGAATCTGTAGAACTCTGCATGCACTGTCCAGACTCAAGTGCTCGTGAGGATTATGAGTATTATGATCATGAGGATTATGATTGGGCATTATGAGTGTTAGAGTTACAACTCAGTTCAGAGACGATCGCAAAACTTGCATTTATGTAGGTATATATGTATATATTATTTTGATGTGGGGGTTGGGGGGGGCGGCATGCTGGCAGCGTGGCGGAGAGGTACGCACACTTGCTTCAAAGCAACTTAACCTCGATTTTAACCCCGGCCCATTTATATACTGTCATCCTGGTGATTAATCCATGTGTGTCCCGTCCATCCGGGACGTCAAACTGGGCGTCCTGTCTGCCAGCATTGGTTGGGTGTTGAAGATCCCACAATGTCCTTCGCAAAGAGTAAGCGAGCTATCGCCTACACCATAGCCAAATTACAAACTACTGCTGGGAAGGCAATGGCAAACCACCCAGGATATAACACTTGCCACGAAGCTGCCTCGGCAGCACTGACGCACTGTAACAGATTATGGTACATCACAATCAGAATACTTTGTTTATTAAGCATCCCTATAAAGTTTCCGGAGTTTGTTCATGTACGAAATGTAGGACAAGAAAATATCCGACCAGCAGATTGTAGAAGCTTCACTCCATTAGTTTTAGCATATGTGGAAAGAAATGTTCCGGTATTTTGTGGCAGCATCAAGTCTTTTTTTCCTTTTCCTTTCTCCGAGGAAGGTTGATCATTGTAAACAAAGTTTATGTTTAATTATGCTGGTTGCTCTCCCATCTAAGCCATTTATTTAGTTACATATTGCAAAACAAAAAAAAAGCTCTGAATTTATTGGTGCAATTTTTTTTTTTTTTTTGTCGCCGCTGCCAATGTTGTAGAAGCCGCTGATATTCATTCATATCCTTTAGTTAATTGAATTTCATTTTTTTCATGACCACAAGGTAATTATTACTTTTCTCCAACTTCTTAAAGTCATTGTTTTATTGTGCATGAGAGTTGTGCTCTTGTTTTTTATTCTTGCAGGAATTGCTTTAAATTGTCATCATCATCTTTTGTCGTAAAATGAAGTGCATGTTTACTTTATTTTGGAGATTGAAAAATGCTTTGCAAATTCTTGATTAGCTTTCTTAAACATTCTCCATCACAGTCCTATCTACAGGCTTTGTAAAGCAGGATCGATTATGTTTTACAGAGTGAGGAGATTTGACTTCAGAAATGTTAATGGCAAGACGATACAATCTACGGACACAGGAGTGCAAGGTTCGCACACTTGTAAGGTCTCGTCCCCAAGTGCCAAGCTCTCCGAAACCAGAATCGTTGACGTCGAGCCACCTGGTGAAGATAAATCAATTCCCGAAATCTCAACATCAGAACAACAATTTACTACAACCAATGGGAACCGTCATAACTCGCAGTCTGACTGTGCACGTAAAAGAGAGCACCCTTGCATTCGGGAAGATGTTCCTGATCCAAGAGAAGATCGAAGCAGCGATCAGAGTAGCGTTTTGAAAAGTTCTGTTGTGTCTCGGTTATCCCGAAAGCGGTCTTGTGCGCAACGTAAAAATTCTTCCAATCATTTTATTGGAGATTCTGTTGGAATTATTGCAGGTATTGTTCACGATACGCAACACGACGCAAGTTCAGTTGACCATCAATATACATCAGTTCGAATTAAAAGCACAATGCCGCATGACGATAAAGACCAAGAAAATTGGCCGCATGTTGGACATTCTTGCCTGACATCTCATTCCTCAGAGGATCTTGGTACAGTTTGTGTTCGTGTGGTACACAGAAATTCTGGCCCCCAAGATGCTGACGTCATCATGTGCAAAAAAGACTTTAAAACTGGAAACATCCCTTTCATGAATTGTCAAGCCATGAATGATGGAATGCAGGAGCTCACACTGTTAAACGGGCATGCGGTTCAAAATGGTGTTGGAGTTCAATACACATCAGTGACGGGTGATGGTTGGAGTGAAAGCACCATTGGTATCCATAGCAAGTACAAAAATATCACTGAAGTACATTCGTCATCATTAGAAGGTGATGATTTGGATATTTGTTCAAAACCTCTGCGAATGCGTTTAAGAAATAGAATTAAACTTCAACAAAGTGGGATTTCGAGGAAGCCAAATGCAAGCAATAGTGAAGTTATTGACCTCACTTCAATCGGTTCTTAAAGTTCAACAAAACGGATTTAAAAAA
>NC_140967.1:30281025-30291025 GCF_056783735.1 Eptatretus burgeri | reverse complement strand
TCGGTATTAGCTCTGCATTGTGTCTTCGCTTTTGCATTTGCTTTTTGTGTAAATTGAATTGTGTTTTTCTTTTCTGTGTGCATTTGGTGGAATTGTATATGTGTGCTTCCCGTGTGCCGCGAATAAATGTGCTTTTGTGTTGAACTGTTTCCCGCTTCGCTTCGTCATTTCTCCCATTGAATCCTCATCTTGCTTCACGTAAAGGGTTGGTAGTGGGCTGAATACGCCCGATAATTAATCGAACCGTCGAGGTCGACGATAACACCGCTCGGTTATTCTGATAGTACGGAACGGGTCGCTTAAGTGGCCCGTGTCCGAAGTCGACCTGCGGCGAGGTGCGATCGCCCGGTCTACCCTCCGCGTGGGTACTTAGGTAGGTCGAATTTGGCGAGCAACCCTATCCCACGCGGGGGCTGATTGGCTCGATCGCGGTGAGACCGAAAGGTCCACCCGTGACTGGTTCCCGGCGTTAGTCCGAGAGGGTCACGACTGGATTGTCCGTCCGGTGGGCGACGTGCCGCGATTCGAGTTACGTGGCCGTCAGCACGCCGGCGGGCGCGAAATCCGCAACACTGGTGTCAGGTCGTGCGATATAAACTCATCGCCCTCCTCGCGGCACTGGTATCGGAGAACAGGAAAACGGGCTCTCCTGTCTCCGGCTAAATTCACGGGAATCGGTCCAGGGGTGAGAGAAGCGACCCCCGATTCCCTCCAAATTACGAGCGAGCAAATTAACCCTTCACGAGAAGCAAGATGGCGTCTCAAGGCGAGCGGGAGCCGGGGGTATTAGAAATGTATATGTGTAGTAATGTAGAATCCATGGTCCAGGATGGAATCCCCGAGCAGGAAATGTTGATTGTGCAGGAACACGGACTCGCCCAACTGAACCCAGGGCCCGAGGTGGGTGCGTCAGCGGCCGCGGTGTATGACACCTCCCCCCCCCCTCTCCACCAAGACCCTTCCCCAACCCCTGCCGAAACGGCTCACTCAAGCGCACCCGACGTGGCCCAGCTATGCGCCATGCTGGCGGCAATGACAAATGAAATAAAAAACGAAATGAAAGACATGAACAAACAAATAAACGAAAAAATGGATACATTCACAAACGAAATAAAACGCATGAAAACTAAAATGGAAACAAACATGAAGGAAGAAACGAAAAAGTTCCGGGGTGAGACGCAGAACATGGGCCGATGCCTGCAGGCGGGCATGAAGGCCGTGAGCAGGGAACTTAAAATGGCGACTCCACGTGTGGGAGCAAACGAGCTGGAAGGGGGTGCAACGGCTGACAGGCCCGCAGTGGAGGCGGGTGAAAAAATAATTCAGGGGGCGTGTTGGACGAGGGTCGTGACAGAGGAATCGACGGTGACCAAGAGGGAAAAATTAAATGGGGAGACCAAAACGTGTGAGACGAGACACGAGGTGACGACAAAGGAAATAATAATAGTTGAGACAAGGGAGGTAAAGGGTGAAGAGTTGGCAGTGACGGTAGCCGGGAAGGGAACGATAGAGGAGAGACTGCACGGTGAGGACGGGGTAAGTGACGCACACACACACACAGAGGTAGTGGAGGATAATGGGGGTGAGCTCGCGGACCGTGCAGGGACCCAGTGCGAGCACCTGGATGGCCTCCTCCAGGAACGAGGGGAGGGAGTATGCCCCCTTGAGGTGAGTCACGACCAGGTGAGTTCGGTCGTGCTTTGCGAGGTTAAGGGGACGAGTGCTGTGGACGGGTGCACGGAGAGCTTGGGGGGTGTAGAGGCCCCGGAGACCCTTGTGGGGACACAAATCCCCAGGGTGGTTGTCCCTGTGTGTGTGGTGCAAGGTGTGAGTGCGTCCCCGTGTGTGGCAGCGACCCCGTGTGTGAGTGGTGTGGTAGCGATGGTGCCGGAGTGCGTGCTTCCCAGCACGCCGTGTGTGGATGAGGAACCGTGTGTGAGTGAGGCACGGTGTGTGGATGAGGCACCGCGGGTGAGTGCCCCCGCGTGTGTGGATGGGGCACGGAGTGCGAGTGAGGCACCGCGGGTGAGTGCCCCCGCACGCGTGAGTGAACGGCCGTGTGCAAGGTCGCTGTGTGCAAGGGAGACCGTGTGTGTGAGAGAGCGGTATGTGAGGGAGATGTCGGTTGGCATGCGGGAGCACGCAGCCGCATCTCCCGGTGTGAATGTGATGGAGTGGACTGTGTGCGTCGTGACACGCAGGTATGCGTGTGTGGAATGGAGACGGAGACGGCGACAGAGGAGAGAAAGCCGTGTAGCGGCTGTAGTTGTTTCGGGGACCGTGCCGGGTTCACCCAGCAGTGAGCACGAGGTTCGTGCTGTGCAACGCACGAGACCGCCACGTGCTCGCTTGCGAGAGTGAAGTCCCGGTCCGGAAACGCACGCGGTGGATTTGCCGATCCCGCGGACGGACAAAGTTTAGGCAGGACTACGGATTTGGACCGGACGGGTTCTCCACGCGATCGTGTGTGTTAAGCTCCAACGGGCAAAGCACATGTGTTCGCGTGGGGAACCCCTCGAGACGTGGGGCTTGTTTTTTTTTATGCGCACGGTGACGTCATGGCTGCACGTGGGGTTGGAATCCGGCAGGAGGGGTATCTCTGCCGGATGGTACCGTCCAAGGAGGGACGAGGAACACGTGCAGCTGCATGACGTCACGGGCAGGTGCAAAGTGCGCGAGTTGCCGCGCAGGTGCTGCGCATGAAAAAAAAAAAAAAAAAGCAAGCCTCACTTTCGGGTGCACAGGATTCCTGGGCAAAGGGTGGAAGACCCCCTTGACCCTGGGCACAGGATGGAAACTAGTTAGGGGGAAGGGTTAGCTTAGTTAGACCGACTTCATGGGGCAGGGGTAAGTCCTCATGGAGTCCGTGGAATGGATTAGTTAGAGGGATTGTAGCCAGATTTAGGTTGGGAAATAAAATGATTTTTTGGATTTAGAAGACAGCGACAGACTTTGAATGTATAGAGGGGACGTAGCTTAGCTACGTAGTGTTAAAAGGAACGTGCTGTAGTATAAGGGACGACGTGGGAGCACGAGTTAGTTAGGGGATGCAGATCGAAGGATGGCAGAGTTCAGCGGTGAGTGTGTTGAAGAGTTGTTGGTGAGTGGATTGGAAGCATGTGCTTGGTGAGTGAGTGAGGCCAGCGGGTCTGTGTGTATGGAGCGAATGGGGACTGCATGGTGCGATGAGTGATTGGGGGGAGGAGTGACTCCCGCCCAAGGGACCCCGGGGTCAGAGTAAAGTGAGTTAGCTGGGTTAGTCAAATTGAAAAATGGAGGTCGTTTTGCTGTTGGTGGGAATGTAGGCTCGAAACCCATTTGGAGGGGTGCAGGAGCCCTGTTGACGGGCTTGGGAGCGTGGCTGCGAAAGGTGAGTATCGCTGAGTGGGTACCCCGGGCACCAGGCTAGTCGGCCGCGGTAGGCCATGGGCCCATGGGGGGCCGGGATAGAGTAGTGGGCACGGGTGCGCCTGCTTGGTGCGGGGGCCCGGGGCGCCATTAGCCGCGTGGGCAGTGTTGTGGGCACGGGTGACCCTCGGAAAGGGGCCCGGGAGGCCGGCCTGCCACGTGTGCGTTTCAGGGGAGGTGCCATGGGGGGCACTCCCCGGTGTTAGGGAGCTGGTAGGCTCGGAGGCAGTGTAGTGCCCAGGGGTGCCATCGTCGGAGAATCGGCAGAGGGTCCTGCCTGCCAAGGGGAGCCACGTGTCCCAGCCAGGAGACCGTGTGAGGGCACGGAGAGAAAATTGGGGGGCGAGGCCCGAAATTGTGAGGACACCAACACAGGCGACGGGAATCTGGGTTGTTAGAACCAATAGTTTAAGCGAGAGGCGCTTGTTGAAAGCCCCGGGGTAGTTTAACTGTTAAATGGATAGGGTAGATTAGGAAGTGTACCCCTCCGCACCATCCATCCCCTCGCTCTCGTTGTGGGCCGCTGGACCCACTTTGGTTATAGATCGCTGAAGTCTGGGGAGGCCATTCTGAGGCTTCGTTGGGCCTCGACACAGGACGTTAGCTCTCCCTATTCCCCTCCGGGAAGGGAACGTAGGGGTTGGGAGTAGGCTAGGTGACAGGATAGGTTAGCCGAACAAAGACGATAAAGGGGGTTAGGGGACGATTTATAATGGGGAAGTAAAAATAAAAACAACAAAAAAATAAGTTGGGGCTAAATTGGTTTTTCACAAATTAAGGGAGTGGGTATGTACAGTGACAGGCAAAGGCGATAGGTGGGAGGGAGACAGGTAGGTAGGTCCGAGCCCGCCCTCCAAGTGGCCAGCACCACCGCACTCCCTCCACCAACCTCCACTGAACGGCAAGAGCTGGCCAACTTCATCGGCTGGCCGTGTTTTGCTTCAAGGCGGAGGCCGGCCAACTTCATCGGCAGCTGTTGTTTTGCTGCAAGGCCTGTGCCATCGGCTGGCCGTGTTTGCTTCAAGGCCTGTGCCGGCCAGTTCATCTGCCCGCTATGTTTGCCTGCAGCGGCCTTCTTCTGCGGGCTGTGTTTGCCTGCTCACCTTTGCCATGCCATGCCCACTGCCCACGTTCACCAGCCCCGTTCAATTTTTGCTTCGCCCCCCCCTGTTCATTTCCATGTGCGCCAGGATCCGCAAGGCAGCAGTTTGCAAGCTGCGAGAACTGCCCTGTTGGCAGCTACAACACGGGCCTGCAGTGGCGGCCCGTGCACCGTGTTTGCGTCCATCCATTCATGCATCCATTCGTTGTGCTCATTGCGTGTGCCACTTGAGCTGGCACAGAGACTGCGTTGTGCAGCCCATGCACCGTTGTGGTTCACTGCGTTCAGTTCAAAAGGGAAGGCCTTGGACTGCGTGTGAGCAGCCAGCCACGTTCCCTGTCACCTGCATTGTTTGAGCCAGAGACTGCATGCGGGCAGCCTGGCTCCCTGCTAACTGCTTTCTTTTTGCAGAGTTCAGTGATCCTGGGCCATGGTTTAGTGTAAAATTTGTAAGTTAAGGTTAAGATGTACTGTAAATACGAGTGCGCCCCCGGCATGTCTGTCTAGCGCCGGCAATTTTATTTAAGTCGTCCGTGTGAGTGAGTTTGTTTTGGTAGTTACGCAGCCCTCAGGTTATTTATTTTGGGGACACGAATACCATGAATGTCGCACTCAGGGATCCGTAGGTAAAATGTACTAGGGGAAAACTACACATGATGGCACACGAAAATTTGACGACTCGGGACGAGTCTGTAAAAAGGGAAGGGGGTAGTGTTGTGGTTACCAAATTCGCAAACCACCATTCAGGTCCCTTAGGTGAGGTATCTTGGTAAGTGCATGTGTAGTTAGGCCCAAACCCGTTGTCTAGTGGGAATACATGTCATTTATGCGTGCTGCGACTCTTCAGGATAGCCGTTTTTCTTTTACTATCTTTATTTTGGACCAACCGCCATGATTACCACCACAACCACAACATCAACCACCAACCACAACGCCGCTTCACCACAACCGCCACGACCTTCACGTCACACCTCGCAGCCGTCGCATCGCCACCGTTCTTGCGCCGCCTGTGGGTACCGGTGTTGGACTCGTGCAGGGCGCGCGCCGAACAGCGTGTACAAAATCACGGATTTTGTGCTTCAAAAACGGATCAAAAACGACACACGCCCACTTTTTGCCGTCCAATCGGTGAGCGAGGGGCGATTTGGCCCCGCCTCCAGGACAATCGATATATGCAAATTTGTGGATCAAAAAGCCTTCACGCCCACTTTTTCTCGGGCCAATGGGGAGCGAGGTGAAAGGTCAAAGGGAGGGGGTCAAAGGCGAAGCTACGGGGGGATAAAAGGACCGTGTTCGTCAGTCAGAGGAGAGTCAGAAGAGTCAAGAGTGGAGAGTCGGAGAGTGGAGAGTCGGAGAGTCCAGAGGCGGAGAGTAGGAGAGTCGGAAGCAGAGGGTCAAGACTTCGCGGGCGGTGGAGCTGCTCGTCGTGTGCGTTGGAGTCGGAACGGAGGGGACGAGCTGTGGAAAGGCGGCGACACCAGGCGAGGGGGTGCTCGCGTCGTGCAGGGAGCTGCACCCGAGGGAGGCCGACAGCGCGACCTGGCCGAGGTGGAGACGCACACCAGGGATAATAAAGATCCTCTATACCCCGAGCATCAGCAACCCCCTCCTGTTTCCCCCCGCGCTGAGATAGTGCGACCAAGGGGGCCCCTTTCCCACCCCCTACCAGACACTGCCCGCGAGGCCCGCGGGGTTGGGGCGCCATCGCCGCTCCGCGTCTCATCACCAGACGGGTAGGCGCGACCCGGTCTCGGCCTCAGGCCCGCCTCATCCTTGAGGGTATTCTTTCCTTGGTTCTGGGTATGTGTTGTCGGCGCCGTCTGTGAAGTAGAATTGTATAAGTGTTGCCGTGTGCTCGGTAGTCGGTATTAGCTCTGCATTGTGTCTTCGCTTTTGCATTTGCTTTTTGTGTAAATTGAATTGTGTTTTTCTTTTCTGTGTGCATTTGGTGGAATTGTATATGTGTGCCTCCCGTGTGCCGCGAATAAATGTGCTTTTGTATTGAACTGTTTCCCGCTTCGCTTCGTCATTTCTCCCATTGAATCCTCATCTTGCTTCACGTAAAGGGTTGGTAGTGGGCTGAATACGCCCGATAATTAATCGAACCGTCGAGGTCGACGATAACACCGCTCGGTTATTCTGATAGTACGGAACGGGTCGCTTAAGTGGCCCGTGTCCGAAGTCGACCTGCGGCGAGGTGCGATCGCCCGGTCTACCCTCCGCGTGGGTACTTAGGTAGGTCGAATTTGGCGAGCAACCCTATCCCACGCGGGGGCTGATTGGCTCGATCGCGGTGAGACCGAAAGGTCCACCCGTGACTGGTTCCCGGCGTTAGTCCGAGAGGGTCACGACTGGATTGTCCGTCCGGTGGGCGACGTGCCGCGATTCGAGTTACGTGGCCGTCAGCACGCCGGCGGGCGCGAAATCCGCAACACTGGTGTCAGGTCGTGCGATATAAACTCATCGCCCTCCTCGCGGCACTGGTATCGGAGAACAGGAAAACGGGCTCTCCTGTCTCCGGCTAAATTCACGGGAATCGGTCCAGGGGTGAGAGAAGCGACCCCCGATTCCCTCCAAATTACGAGCGAGCAAATTAACCCTTCACGAGAAGCAAGATGGCGTCTCAAGGCGAGCGGGAGCCGGGGGTATTAGAAATGTATATGTGTAGTAATGTAGAATCCATGGTCCAGGATGGAATCCCCGAGCAGGAAATGTTGATTGTGCAGGAACACGGACTCGCCCAACTGAACCCAGGGCCCGAGGTGGGTGCGGCAGCGGCCGCGGTGTATGACACCTTCCCCCCCCCTCTCCACCAAGACCCTTCCCCAACCCCTGCCGAAACGGCTCACTTGAGCGCACCCGACGTGGCCCAGCTATGCGCCATGCTGGCGGCAATGACAAATGAAATAAAAAACGAAATGAAAGGCATGAACGAAAAGATGGATACAAATACAAATGAAATGAAAGACATGAACAAGCAAATGAATGAAGTGAAAACGACGATGGATGCGAATACACAACACATGAACGAAAAGATGGATACAAATATAAATGAAATGAAAAACGAAATGAACAAGCAAATAAACGGAATGGAAGCAAACATGAAGGAAGAAATGAAAGAGCTACGGGGTGAGACGCAGAACATGGGCCGATGCCTGCAGGCGGGCATGAAGGCCGTGACAAAGGAAATAATAGTTGAGACAAGGGAGGTAAAGGGTGAAGAGTTGGCAGAGACACGGGAGATAGAAAAAATAGAGGAAAGACAACACGAGGAGGACGGGGTAAGTGACGCGCACACACACACGGAGGTAGTGGAGGATAATGGGGGTGAGCTCGCGGAGCGTGCAGGGACCCGGTGCGAGCACCTGGATGGCCTCCTCCAGGAACGAGGGGAGGGAGTATGCCCCCTTGAGGTGAGTCACGACCAGGTGAGTTCGGTCGTGCTTTGCGAGGTTGAGGGGACGGGTGCTGTGCACGGAGAGCTTGGGGGGTATAGAGGCCCCGGAGACCCTTGTGGGGACACAAATCCCCAGTGTAGTTGTCCCTGTGTGTGTGGTGCAAGGCGTGAGTGCGTCCCCGTGTGTGGAAGCGACCCCGTGTGTGAGTGGTGTGGTGGCGATGGTGCCGGAGTACGTGCTTCCCAGCACGCCGTGTGTGGATGAGGCACCGTGTGTGAGTGTCGCCGTGTGTGTGAATGAGGCACCGCGGGTGAGTGCCCTCGCGTGTGTGAGTGAGGCACGGTGTGTGAGTGAGGCACCGCGGGTGAGTGCCCCCGCGTGTGTGAGTGAGGCACGGTGTGTGGATGAGGCACCGCGGTTGAGTGCCCCCGCGTGTATGAGTGAGGCACGGTGTGTGGATGAGGCACAGCTGTTGAGTGCCCCCGCGTGTGTGAGTAGTATGGTTTGTGTGAGTAGTGAGGCACGCGTGAGTGAACGGCCGTGTGCAAGGTCGCTGTGTGCAAGGGAGACCGTGTGTGTGAGAGAGCGGTATGTGAGGGAGATGTCGGTTGGCATGCGGGAGCACGCAGCCGCGTCTCCCGGTGTGAGTTTGATGGAGTGGACTGTGTGCGTCGTAACACGCAGGTATGCGTGGGTGGAATGGAGACGGAGACGGCGACATGGGAGAAACGAAAGCCGGGTAGCGGCTGTAGTTGTTTCGGGGTCCGTGCCGGGTTCGCCCAGCAGTGAGCACGAGGTTCGTGCTGTGCAACGCACGAGACCGCCACGTGCTCGCTTGCGAGAGTGAAGTCCCGGTCCGGAAACGCCAGCGGTGGATTTGCCGATCCCGCGGACGGACAAAGTTTAGGCAGGACTACGGATTTGGACCGGACGGGTTCTCCACGCGATCGTGTGTGTTAAGCTCCAACGGGCAAAGCACATGTGTTCGCGTGGGGAACCCCTCGAGACGTGGGGCTTGTGTTTTTTTTTTTATGCGCACGGTGACGTCATGGCTGCACGTGTGGTTGGAATCCGGCAGGAGTGGTATCTCTGCCGGATGGTACCGTCCAAGGAGGGACGAGGAACACGTGCAGCTGCATGACGTCACGGGCAGGTGTAAAGTGCGCGAGCTCTGAGTTGCCGCGCAGGTGCTGCGCATGAAAAAAGGAAAAAAAAAAGGAAAAAGCAAGCCTCACTTTCGGGTGCAAAGGATTCCTGGGCAAGGGGTGAAAGACCCCCTTACCTGGGCACAGGATGGAAACTAGTTAGGGGGAAGGGTTAGCTTAGGTAGACCGACTCCATGGGGCAGGGGTAAGTCCTCATGGAGTCCGTGGAATGGATTAGTTAGAGGGATTGTAGCCAGATTTAGGTTGGGAAATAAAATGAATTATTTGGAGACATGGACAGACTTATGAATGTGTAGTGGGGACGTAGCTTAGCTACGTAGTGTTAAAAGGAACGTGCTGTAGTATAAGGGACGACGAGGGAGCACGAGTTAGTTAGGGGATGTAGTTAGGTGGATGGCAGAGTTCAGCGGTGAGTGTGTTGAAGAGTTGTGGGTTGTGAGGTGAGTACATGGTGAGTGAGTGAGGCCAGCGGGTCTGTGTGAGTGGAGCGAATGGGGAATGCATGGTGCGATGAGTGATTGGGGGGAGGAGTGACTCCCGCCCAAGGGACCCCGGGGTCAGTGTAGAGTGAGTTAGGGGGTTAGTCAAATTTACAAAATGGAGGTCGTTTTGTTGTTGGTGGGAGTGTAGGCTCGAGACCCATTTGGAGGGGTGCAGGAGCCCTGTTGATGGGCTTGGGAGCATGGCTGCGAAAGGTGAGTATCGCTGAGTGGGTACCCCGGGCACCAGGCTAGTCGGCCGCGGTAGGCCAAGGACCCATGGGGGGCCGGGATAGAGTAGTGGGCACGGGTGCGCCTGCTTGGTGCGGGGGCCCGGGGCGCCATTAGCCGCGTGGGCAGTGTTGTGGGCACGGGTGACCCTCGGAAAGGGGCCCGGGAGGCCGGCCTGCCACGTGTGCGTTTCAGGGGAGGTGCCATGGGGGGCAC
>NC_140967.1:30263525-30273525 GCF_056783735.1 Eptatretus burgeri | reverse complement strand
ACCTACTCAATGAACTGTTAATATTCTAATTGAACACCTACTCAATGAACTGTTAATATTCTAATTGAACACCTACTCAATGAACTGTTAATATTCTAATCAATGAAAAGAAAGAAAGAATCCTAATTGAACACCTACTCAATGAACTGTTAATATTCTAATTGAACACCTACCCATCAAGTCAATGAAAAAGAAAGAAAAGAATCAAGATGAACACCTAGTTAATGAACAGAAAGAAAGAATCCATATGAACACCTACCCAATGAAAAAGAAATAATCTAATCAATAAACTGTTAATATTCCAATTGAACACCTAGTTAATGAACTGTTAATATATTCTAATTAAACACCTAGTTAATGTACAGAAAGAATCCATATGAACACCTACTCAATGAAAAAGAAATATTCTAATCAATGTACAGAAAGAAAGAATCCTAATTGAACATCTACTCATCTAATCAATGAAAAGAAAGAAAGAATCACAATTGAACATCTACTCAATAAACTGTTAATATTGTTGCGGATTCGCGCCCGCCGGCGTGCGACGGCCACGTAACTCGAATCGCGGCACGTCGCCCACCGGACGGACAATCCGGTCGTGACCCTCTCGGACTAACGCCGGGAACCAGTCACGGGTGGACCTTTCGGTCTCACCGCGATCGAGCCAATCAGCCCCCGCGTGGGATAGGGTTGCTCGCCAAATTCGAACTACCTAAGTACCCACGCGGAGGGTAGACCGGGCGATCGCACCTCGCCGCAGGTCGACTTCGGACACGGGCCACTTAAGCGACCCGTTCCGTACTATCAGAATAACCGAGCGGTGTTATCGTCGACCTCGACGGTTCGATTAATTATCGGGCGTATTCAGCCCACTACCAACCCTTTACGTGAAGCAAGATGGGGATTCAATGGAGGAAAAGACGAAGCGAAGCGGGAGAACAGTTCAACAATAAAGCACATTTATTCGCGACGAACGGAAAGCACACAAATACAATTCCACCAAATGCACACAAAAAAAGAAAACACAATTCCATTTACACAAAAAGCAAACATAAAAGTGAAAACACAGTGCAGAGCTAATACCGACTACCGAGCACACGGCAACACTTATACAATTCTACTTCACAGAGGGCGCCGACAACACATACCCAAAACCAAGGAAAAGAAATCCCCCAAGAATGAGGTAGGCCTGAGGCCGAGACCGGGTCGGGCCTACCCGTCTGGTGATGAGACGCGGAGCGGCGATGGCCCCGCAACCCGCGGGCCTCGTGGACAGTGCCTGGCTGGGGGTGGGAACGGGGCCCCCTTGGTCGCACTATCTCAGCGCGGGGGGAAACAGGAGGGGGTTGCTGATGCTCGGGGTATAGAGGATCTTTATTATCCCTGGTGTGCGTCTCCACCTCGGCCAGGTCGCGCTGCCGGCCTCCCTCGGGCGTGCAGCTCCTGGCACCGACGCGAGCACCCCCTCGTCCGACTCTCTTCAGCTTCTCCAGCCACTGCAGGCTTCGGGCTCCAGACTTCTTTCGTTCTCGTTTGCGACTCTCTTTCGTTCTCCTTTGCGACTCTCTTCCTGCTGACTCCTTCCTCCTGACTGACGAACACCGTCCTTTTATCCCCCGTAACTTCGCCTTTGACCCCCTCCCTTTGACCTTTCACCTCGCTCCCCATTGGCCCGAGAAAAAGTGGGCGTGAAGGCTTTTGATCCACAAATTTGCATATATCGATCGCCCTGGGGCGGGGCCACCCGCCCCTCGCTCACCGATTGGACGGCAAAAAGTGGGCGTGTGTCGTTTTTGATCCGTTTTTGAAGCACAAAATCCGTGATTTTGTACACGCTGTTCGACGCGCGTGCTGCATGAGTCCAACACCGGTACCCACAGCGGGGCAAGAACGGTGGCGATGCTACGGTTGTGAGGTGTGCGTGAAGGTCGTGGCGGTTGTGGTGAAGCAGTGGTTGTGGTCGGTGGTTGATGTTGTGGTTGTGATCATGGCGGTTGGTCCAAAATAAAGATAGTAAAAGAAAAACGGCTATCCTGAAGAGTCGCAGCACGTATAAATGACATGTATTCCCACTAGACAACGGGTTTGGGCCTAACTACACATGCACTTACCGAGATACCTCACCTAAGGGACCTGAATGGTGGTTTGCGAATCTGGTAACCATAACACTACCCCCTTCCCTTTTTACAGACTCGTCCCGAGTCGTCAAATTTTCGTGTGCCATCATGTGTAGTTTTCCCCTAGTACATTTTACCTACGGATCCCTGAGTGCGACATTCATGGTATTCGTGTCCCCAAAATAAATAACCTGAGGGCTGCGTAACTATCTAAACAAACTCACTCACACGGACGACTTAAATAAAATTGCCGGCGCTAGACAGACATGCCGGGGGGCGCACTCATATTTACAGTACATCTTAACCTTAACTTACAAATCTTACACTAAACCATGGCCCAGGATCATTGAACTCTGCAAAAGAAAGCAGTTAGCAGGGAGCCAGGCTGCCCACATGCAGTCTCTGGCTCAAACAATGCAGGTGACAGGGAACGTGGCTGGCTGCTCACACGCAGTCCAGGGCCTTCCCTTTTGAGCTGAACGCAGTGAACCACAACGGTGCATGGGCCGCACAAACGTAGTCTCCGTGCCAGCTCAAGTGGCACACGCAATGAGCACAACGAATGAATGGATGAATGGATGGACGCAAAACACGGTGCACGGGCCGCCACTGCAGGCCCGTGTTGTAGCTGCCAACAGGGCAGTTCTTGCAGCTTGCAAACTGTTGCCTTGCGGATCCTGGCGCACATGGAAATGAACAGGGGGGGGGCAAAGCAAAAATTGAACGGGGGCTGGTGAACAGGGGCAGTGGGCATGGCATGGCAAAGGCAGCAGGCAAACACAGCCCGCAGAAGAAGGCCGCTGCAGGCAAACACAGCCGGCAGATGAACTGGCCGGCACAGGCCTTGACGCAAAACACGGCCAGCCGATGGCACAGGCCTTGCAGCAAAACAACAGCTGCCGATGAAGTTGGCCGGCCTCTGCCTTGAAGCAAAACACGGCCAGCCGATGAAGTTGGCCAGCCTTTGCCGTTCAGTGGAGGTTGGTGGAGGGAGTGCGGTGGTGCTGGCCACTTGGAAGGCGGGCTCGGACCTACCTACCTGTCTCCCTCCCACCTATCGCCTTTGCCTGTCACTGTACATACCCACTCCCTTAATTTGTCAAACCCCAATTTAGCCCCAACTTATTTTTTTGTTGTTTTTATTTTTACTCCCCCACTATAAATCGTCCCCTAACCCCCTTTATCGTCCTTGTTCGGCTAACCTATCCTGTCACCTAGCCTACTCCCAACCCCTACGTTCCCTTCCCGGAGGGGAATAAGGGAGAGCTAACGTCCTGTGTCGAGGCCCAACGAAGCCTCAGAATGGCCTCCCCAGAGTTCGGCGATCTTAACACCAAGTGGGTCCAGCGGCCCACAAAGACAGCGAGGGGATGGATGGTGCGGAGGGGTACATCTCCTAATCTACCCTAACCATTAACTCTTAAACTACCCCGGGGCTTTCAACAAGCGCCTCTCGCTTAAACTATTGGTTCTATAAACCCAGATTCCCGTCGCCTGTGTTGGTGTCCTTACAATTTCGGGCCTCGCCCCCCAATTTTCTCTCCGTGCCCTCACACGGTCTCCTGGCTGGGACACGTGGCTCCCTTTGGCAGGCACGACCCTCTGCCGAATCTCCCGCTATGGCACCCCCGGGCACTACACTGCCTCCGAGCCTACCAGCTCCCTAACACCGGGGAGTGCCCCCCATGGCACCTCCCCTGAAACGCACACGTGGCAGGCCGGCCTCCCGGGCCCCTTTCCGAGGGTCACCCGTGCCCACAACACTGCCCACGCGGCTAATGGCGCCCCGGGCCCCCGCACCAAGCAGGCGCACCCGTGCCCACTACTCTATCCCGGCCCCCCATGGGCCCATGGCCTACCGCGGCCGACTAGCCTGGTGCCCGGGGTACCCACTCAGCGATACTCACCTTTCGCAGCCACGCTCCCAAGCCCGTCAACAGGGCTCCTGCACCCCTCCAAATGGGTCTCGAGCCTACTTTCCCACCAACAGCAAAACGACCTCCATTTTCAATTTGACTAACCCAGCTAACTCACTTTACTCTGACCCCGGGGTCCCTTGGGCGGGAGTCACTCCTCCCCCCAATCACTCATCGCACCATGCATTCCCCATTCACTCCACTCACACAGACCCGCTGGCCTCACTCACTCACCAAGCACATGCCTCACAACCCACCAACTCTTCAACACACACACCACTGAACTCTGCCATCCTTCTAACTGCATCCCCTAACTAACTCGTGCTCCCACGTCGTCCCTTAAACTACAGCACGTTCCTTTTAACACTACGTAGCTAAGCTACGTCCCCACTACACATTCATAAGTCTGTCCATGTCTCCAAATAATCATTTTTATTTCCCAACCTAAATCTGGCTACAATCCCTCTACCTAATCCATTCCACGGACTCCATGAGGACTTACCCCTGCCCCATGAAGTCGGTCTAACAAAGCTAACCCTTCCCCCTAACTAGTTTCCATCCTGTGCCCAGGCAAGGGGGTCTTTCACCCCTTGCCCAGGAATCCTGTACACCCGAAAGTGAGGCTTGCTCCTTTTTTTTTTTCCATGCGCAGCACCTGCGCGGCAACTCAGAGCTCGCGCACTTTGCACCTGCCCGTGACGTCATGCAGCTGCACGTGTTCCTCGTCCCTCCTTGGACGGGACCATCCGGCAGAGATACCCCTCCTGCCGGATTCCAACCCCGCGTGCAGCCATGACGTCACCGTGCGCATAAAAAAAACAAGCCCCACGTCTCGAGGGGTTTTCCACGCGAACACATGTGCTTTGCCCGTTGGAGCTTAACACACACGATCGCGTGGAGAACCCGTCCGGTCCAAATCCATTTACCTGCCTAAACTTTGTCCGTCCGCGGGATCGGCAAATCCACCGCTGGCGTTTCCGGACCGGGACTTCACTCTCGCAAGCGAGCACGTGGTGGTCTCGTGCGTTGCACAGCACGAACCGCGTGCTCACTGCTGGGTGAACCCGGCACGGTCCTCGAAACAACTACAGCCGCTACTCGGCTTTCTCTCCTCTGTCGCCGTCGTCGTCTCCATTCCACCCACGCACACCTGCGTGTTACGACGCACACAGTCCACACCATCACATTCACACCAGGAGATGCGGCTGCGTGCTCCCGCATGCCAACCGACATCTCCCTCACATACCGCTCTCTCACACACACGGTCTCCCTTGCACACAGCGACCTTGCACACGGCCGTTCACTCACGCACGGTGCCTCACCACTCACACAAACCATACTACTCACACACGCGGGGGCACTCACCCGCGGTGCCTCATCCACACACCGTGCCTCACTCATACACGCGGGGGCACTCACCCGCGGTGCCTCACTCACACTGGCCGTTTCATCCACACACACGGCCTCTTCCACACACGGTGCCTCATCCACGCACGGCGTGCTGGGAAGCACGTACTCTGGCACCATCGCCACCACACCACTCACACAGGGGGTCGCTTCCACACACGGGGACGCACTCACGCCTTGCACCACACACACAGGGACAACTACACTGGGGATTCGTGTCCCCACAAGGGTCTCCGGGGCCTCTATACCCCCCAAGCTCTCCGTGCACCCGTCCACAGCACTCGTCCCCTCAACCTCGCAAAACACGACCGAACTCACCTGGTCGTGACTCACCTCAAGGGGGCATACTCCCTCCCCTCGTTCCTGGAGGAGGCCATCCAGGTGCTCGCACTGGGTCCCTACTCGCTCCGCGAGCTCACCCCCATTATCCTCCACTACCTCCGTGTGTGTGTGCGCGTCACTTACCCCGTCTTCCTCGTGTAGTCTTTCCTCTATTTTTTCTATCTCCCGTGTCTCTGCCAACTCTTCACCCTTTACCTCCCTTGTCTCAACTATTATTTCCGTTGTCGTCACCTCGTGTCTCGTCTCACACGTTTTGGTCTCCCCATTTAATTTTTCCCTTTCGGTCATCGTCACGACCCTCGCCCAACACGTTCCACGAATTATTTTTTCACCCGCCTCCACCGCGGGCCTGTCAGCCGTTGCACCCCCACCCAGCTCGTTCGTTCCGACACGTGGAGTCGCCATTCCGAGTTCCCTGCTAACGGCCTTCATGCCCGCCTGCAGGCATTGGCCCATGTTCTGCGTCTCACCCCGCAGCTCTTTCATTTTTGTTTCCATTCCGTTCATTTTTGTATCCATCTTTTCGTTTATTTGTTGTGTATTGCCTTTCATTTCGTTTTTCATTTGCTGTGTATTCGCATCCATCGTCGTTTTCACTTCATTCATATTCGCATCCATCTTTTCGTTCATGCCTTTCATTTCCGCATTCATTTGTGCCAGCATGGTGAATAGCTGGGCCATGTCGGGTGCGCTTGAGTGAGCCATTTCGGCAGGGGTTGGGGAAGGGTCTTGGTGGAGAGGGGGGGGGGAGGTGTCATACACCGCGGCCGCCGCCGCACCCACCTCGGGCCCTGGGTTCAGTTGGGCGAGTCCGTGTTCCTGCACAATCAACATTTCCTGCTCGGGGATTCCATCCTGGACCATGGATTCTACATTACTACACATATACATTTCTAATACCCCCGGCTCCCGCTCGCCTTGAGACGCCATCTTGCTTCTCGTGAAGGGTTAATTTGCTCGCTCGTAATTTGGAGGGAATCGGGGGTCGCTTCTCTCACCCCTGGACCGATTCCCGTGAATTTAGCCGGAGACAGGACAGCCCGTTTTCCTGTTCTCCGACACCAGTGCCGCGAGGAGGGCGATGAATTTGTATCGCACGACCTGACACCAGTGTTGCGGATTCGCGCCCGCCGGCGTGCGACGGCCACGTAACTCGAATCGCGGCACGTCGCCCACCGGACGGACAATCCAGTCGTGACCCTCTCGGACTAACGCCGGGAACCAGTCACGGGTGGACCTTTCGGTCTCACCGCGATCGAGCCAATCAGCCCCCGCGTGGGATAGGGTTGCTCGCCAAATTCGAACTACCTAAGTACCCACGCGGAGGGTAGACCGGGCGATCGCACCTCGCCGCAGGTCGACTTCGGACACGGGCCACTTAAGCGACCCGTTCCGTACTATCAGAATAACCGAGCGGTGTTATCGTCGACCTCGACGGTTCGATTAATTATCGGGCGTATTCAGCCCACTACCAACCCTTTACGTGAAGCAAGATGGGGATTCAATAGAGGAAAAGACGAAGCGAAGCGGGAGAACAGTTCAACAATAAAGCACATTTATTCGCGACGAACGGAAAGCACACAAATACAATTCCACCAAATGCACACAAAAAAAGAAAACACAATTCCATTTACACAAAAAGCAAACATAAAAGTGAAAACACAGTGCAGAGCTAATACCGACTACCGAGCACACGGCAACACTTATACAATTCTACTTCACAGACGGCGCCGACAACACATACCCAAAACCAAGGAAAAGAAATCCCCCAAGAATGAGGTAGGCCTGAGGCCGAGACCGGGTCGGGCCTACCCGTCTGGTGATGAGACGCGGAGCGGCGATGGCCCCGCAACCCGCGGGCCTCGTGGACAGTGCCTGGCTGGGGGTGGGAACGGGGCCCCCTTGGTCGCACTATCTCAGCGCGGGGGGAAACAGGAGGGGGTTGCTGATGCTCGGGGTATAGAGGATCTTTATTATCCCTGGTGTGCGTCTCCACCTCGGCCAGGTCGCGCTGCCGGCCTCCCTCGGGCGTGCAGCTCCTGGCACCGACGCGAGCACCCCCTCGTCCGACTCTCTTCAGCTTCTCCAGCCACTGCAGGCTTCGGGCTCCAGACTTCTTTCGTTCTCGTTTGCGACTCTCTTTCGTTCTCCTTTGCGACTCTCTTCCTGCTGACTCCTTCCTCCTGACTGACGAACACCGTCCTTTTATCCCCCCGTAACTTCGCCTTTGACCCCCTCCCTTTGACCTTTCACCTCGCTCCCCATTGGCCCGAGAAAAAGTGGGCGTGAAGGCTTTTTGATCCACAAATTTGCATATATCGATCGCCCTGGGGGCGGGGCCAATTCGCCCCTCGCTCACCGATTGGACGGCAAAAAGTGGGCGTGTGTCGTTTTTGATCCGTTTTTGAAGCACAAAATCCGTGATTTTGTACACGCTGTTCGACGCGCGTTCTGCATGAGTCCAACACCGGTACCCACAGCGGGGCAAGAACGGTGGCGATGCTACGGTTGTGAGGTGTGCGTGAAGGTCGTGGCGGTTGTGGTGAAGCAGTGGTTGTGGTCGGTGGTTGATGTTGTGGTTGTGATCATGGCGGTTGGTCCAAAATAAAGATAGTAAAAGAAAAACGGCTATCCTGAAGAGTCGCAGCACGTATAAATGACATGTATTCCCACTAGACAACGGGTTTGGGCCTAACTACACATGCACTTACCGAGATACCTCACCTAAGGGACCTGAATGGTGGTTTGCGAATCTGGTAACCATAACAATATATTCTAATTGAACACCTAATCAATAAACTGTTAATATATTCCAATTGAACACCTAGTTAATGTACAGAAAGAAAGAATCCATATGAACACCTACTCAATGAACAGCTAAAAATCAAGTCAATGAAAAAGAAAGAAAAGAATCAAGATGAACACCTAGTTAATGAACAGAAAGAAAGAATCCATATGAACACCTAGTTAATGTACAGAAAGAAAGAATCCATATGAACACCAAGTCAATGAAAAGAAAGAAAGAATCCATATGAACACCTACTCAATGAACAGCTAAAAATCAAGTCAATGAAAAGAAAAAAAAAGAATCAAGATGAACACCTACTAATCAAGTCAATGAAAAAGAAAGAAAAGAATCAAGATGAACACCTAGTTAATGAACAGCTAAAAATCAAGATGAACACCTAGTTAATGAACAGAAAGAAAGAATCCATATGAACACCTAGTTAATGTACAGAAAGAAAAGAATCAAGATGAACACCTAGTTAATGTACAGAAAGAAAGAATCAAGATGAACACCTAGTTAATGAACAGCTAAAAATCAAGTCAATGA
Organism: Eptatretus burgeri; assembly: GCF_056783735.1. NCBI lineage: Eukaryota > Metazoa > Chordata > Myxini > Myxiniformes > Myxinidae > Eptatretus > Eptatretus burgeri. Next base: position 30,264,409 of record NC_140967.1, on the reverse strand, counting down.
AAAAAGAAAGAAAAGAATCAAGATGAACACCTACTAATCAAGTCAATGAAAAAGAAAGAAAAGAATCAAGATGAACACCTAGTTAATGAACAGAAAGAAAGAATCCATATGAACACCTACTCAATGAAAAAGAAAGAAAGAATCCATATGAACACCTAGTTAATGTACAGAAAGAAAAGAATCAAGATGAACACCTAGTTAATGTACAGAAAGAAAGAATCAAGATGAACACCTAGTTAATGAACAGAAAGAAAGAATCCATATGAACACCTACTCAATGAAAAAGAAAGAAAGAATCCATATGAACACCTAGTTAATGAACTGTTAATATTCTAATTGAACACCTACTCAATGAAAAGAAAGAAAGAATCCTAATTGAACATCTACTCATCTAATCAATGAAAAGAAAGAAAGAATCCTAATTGAACACCAAGTCAATGAAAAAGAAAGAAAGAATCCTAATTGAACACCTACTCAATGAACTGTTAATATTCTAATTGAACACCTACTCATCTAATCAATGAACTGTTAATATATTCTAATTGAACACCTACTCAATGAACTGTTAATATATTCTAATTGAACACCTACTCAATGAACAGAAAGAAAAGAATCAAGATGAACACCTAGTTAATGTACAGAAAGAAATATTCTAATCAATGAACTGTTAATATATTCTAATTGAACACCTACTCATCTAATCAATGAACTGTTAATATATTCTAATTGAACACCTACTCAATGAACTGTTAATATATTCTAATTGAACACCTACTCATCTAATCAATGAACTGTTAATATATTCTAATTGAACACCTACTCATCTACTCGATGAAAAAAAGAAATAATCTAATCAATGAACTGTTAATATATTCTAATTGAAC
>NC_140967.1:30253525-30258525 GCF_056783735.1 Eptatretus burgeri | reverse complement strand
GTGTATGACACCTCCCCCCCCCCCTCTCCACCAAAACCCTTCCCCAACCCCTGCCGAAACGGCTCACTCAAGCGCACCCGACATGGCCCAGCTATGCGCCATGCTGGCGGCAATGGCAGCGAAGATGAATGCGAACATGAACAAGCAAATGGACGAAGTAAAAACGAGGATGGATGCGAATACACAACAAATAAATGCGGATATGAAAGGCATGAACGAAAAGATGGATGCGTATACACAAAAGATGGATGCGAATACACAAAAAATGGAAACAAATATGAAGGAAGAAACTAAAAAGCTGCGGGGTGAGACGCAGAACATGGGCCGATGCCTGCAGGCGGGCATGAAGGCCGTGACCAGGGAGCTGGGAATGGCGACTCCACGTGTGGGAGCAAACGAGCTGGAAGGGGGTGCAACGGCTGACAGGCCCGCGGTGGAGGCGGGTAAAAAAATAATTCGGGGGGCGTGTTGAGCGAGGGTCGTGACAGAGGAATCGACGGTGACCAAAAGGGAAAAATTAAATGGGGAGACCAAAACGTGTGAGACGAGACACGAGGTGACGACGACAGAAACTTATAAATGTATAGAGACACGGGAGACAGAAAAAATAGAGGAGAGACTGCACGATGAAGACGGGGTAAGTGATGCGCACACACACACGGAGGTAGTGGAGGACAATGGGGATGAGCTGGCGGACTGGGTAGAGACCCAGTGCGAGCACCTGGATGGCCTCCTCCAGGAACGAGGGGAGGGAGTCTGCCCCCTTGAGGCGAGTCACGACCAGGTGAGTTCGGTCGTGTTTTGCGAGGTTGAGGGGACGAGTGCTGTGGACGGGTGCACGGAGAGCTTGGGGGGTGTAGAGGCCCCGGAGACCCTTGTGGGGACACGAATCCCCAGTGTAGTTGTCCCTGTGTGTGTGGTGCAAGGCGTGAGTGCGTCCCCGTGTGTGGAAGCGACCCCGTGTGTGAGTGGTGTGGTGGCGATGGTGCCGGAGTACGTGCTTCCCAGCACGCCATGTGTGGATGAGGCACCGTGTGTGAGTGTCGCCGTGTGTGTGAGTGAGGGACCGCGGGTGTGTGCCCCCGCGTGTGTGAGTGAGGCACGGTGTGTGGATGAGGCACCACGAGTGAGTGAAAGGCCGCGAGTGCGTGGAGCCACGTGTGCGAGGGAGGTAGCATGCGTGAGTGAACGGCCGAGTGCAAGGGAGACCGTGTGTGTGAGAGAGCGGTATGTGAGGGAGATGTCGGTTGGCATGCGGGAGCACGCAGCCGCGTCTCCCGGTGTGAATGTGATGGAGTGGAGTGTGTGCGTCGTAACACGCAGGTGTGCGTGGGTCGAATGGCGACGACGGAGACATGTGATGAAAGAAAGCCGAGTAGCGGCTGTAGTTGTTTCGGGGACCGTGCCGGGTTCGCCCAGCAGTGAGCACGAGGTTCGTGCTGTGCAACGCACGAGACCACCACGTGCTCCCTTGCGAGAGTGAAGTCCCGGTCCGGAAACGCCAGCGGTGGATTTGCCGATGCCGCGGACGGACAAAGTTTAGGCATGATTTCGGATTTGGACCGGACGGGTTCTCCACGCGATCGTGTGTGTTAAGCTCCAACGGGCAAAGCACATGTGTTCGCGTGGGGAACCCCTCGAGACGTGGGGCTTGTGTTTTTTTTATGCGCACGGTGACGCCATGGCTGCACGTGGGGTTGGAATCCGGCAGGAGGGGTATCTCTGCCGGATGGTACCGTCCAAGGAGGGACGAGGAACACGTGCAGCTGCATGACGTCACGGGCAGGTGCAAAGTGCGCGAGCTCTGAGTTGCCGCGCAGGTGCTGCGCATGAAAAAAAAAAAAACAGTAAGCCTCACTTTCGAGTGCACAGGATTCCTGGGCAAGGGGTGGAAGACCCCCTTGACCCTGGGCACAGGATGGAAACTAGTTAGGGGGAAGGGTTAGCTTAGTTAGACCGACTTCATGGGGCAGGGGTAAGTCCTCATGGAGTCCGTGCAATGGATTAGGTAGAGGGATTTAGTGAGCTTTCGGTTGGGAAATAAAATGAATTATTTGGAGACAGTGACAGACTTGTGAATGTGTAGTGGGGACGTAGGTTAGCTACGTAGGTTAAATGGAACGTGCTATAGTTTAAGGGACGACGTGGGAGCACGAGTTAGTTAGGGGAGGTAGTTAGAAGGATGGCAGAGTTCAGTGGTGAGTGTGTTGAAGAGTTGGTGGGTTGTGAGGTGAGTACGTGTACATCTTGAGTGAGTGAGGCCAGCGGGTCTGTGTGTATGGAGCGAATGGGGAATGCATGGTGCGATGAGTGATTGGGGGGAGGAGTGACTCCCGCCCAAGGGACCCCGGGGTCAGTGTAGAGTGAGTTAGCTGGGTTAGTCAAATTGAAAAATGGAGGTCGTTTTGTTGTTGGTGGGAGTGTAGGCTCGAAACCCGTTTGGAGGGGTGCAGGAGCCCTGTTGACAGGCTTGGGAGCGTGGCTGCGAAAGGTGAGTATCGCTGTTTGGGTACCCCGGGCACCAGGCTAGTCGGCCGTGGTAGGCCAAGGGCCCATGGGGGGCCGGGATAGCGTAGTGGGCACGGGTGCGCCTGCTTGGTGCGGGGGCCCGGGGCGCCATTAGCCGCGTGGGCAGTGTTGTGGGCACGGGTGACCCTCGGAAAGGGGCCCGGGAGGCCAGCCTGCCACGTGTGCGTTTCAGGGGAGGTGCCATGGGGGGCACTCCCCGGTGTTAGGGAGCTGGTAGGCTCGGAGGCAGTGTAGTGCCCGGGGGTGCCATCGTCGGAGATTCGGCAGAGGGTCGTGCCTGCCAAAGGGAGCCACGTGTCCCAGCCAGGAGACCGTGTGAGGGCACGGAGCGAAAATTGGGGGGCGAGGCCCGAAATTGTGAGGACACCAACACAGGCGACGGGAATCTGGGTTGTTAGAACCAATAGTTTAAGCGAGAGGCGCTTGTTGAAAGCCCCGGGGTAGTTTAAGAGTTAATGGTTAGGATAGATTAGGAGTTGTACCCCTCCGCAGCATCCATCCCCTCGCTGTCGTTGTGGGCCGCTGGACCCACTTTGGTTATAGATCGCCGAACTCTGGGGAGGCCATTCTGAGGCTTCGTTGGGCCTCGACACAGGACGTTAGCTCTCCCTTATTCCCCTCCGGGAAGGGAACGTAGGGGTTGGGAGTAGGCTAGGTGACAGGATAGGTCAGCCGAACAAGGACAGTAAAGGGGGTTAGGGGACGATTTATAGTGGGGAAGTAAACATAAAAACAACAAAAAAATAAGTTGGGGCTAAATTGGGGTTTGACAAATTAAGGGAGTGGGTATGTACAGTGACAGGCAAAGGCGATAGGTTGGGAGGGAGACAGGTAGGTAGGTCCGAGCCCGCCTTCCAAGTGGCCAGCACCACCGCACTCCCTCCACCAACCTCCACTGAACGGCAAAGGCTGGCCAGCTTCATCTGCTGGCTGTGGTACTTCAAGGCCTGTGCCGGCCCACTTGATCGGCAGCTGTTGTGTTGCTGCAAGGCCTGTGCCGGCCGGATCATCCACAGCTGTGGTACTTCAAGGCCTGTGCCGGCCAGTTCATCTGCCGGCTGTGTTTGCCTGCAGCGGCCTTCTTCTGCGGGCTGTGTTTGCCTGCTGCCTTTGCCATGCCATGACCACTGCCCATGTTCACCAGCCCCGTTCAATTTTTGCTTTGCCCCCCCCCCTGTCCATTTCCATGTGCGCCAGGATCCGCAAGGCAACAGTTTGCAAGCTGCGAGAACTGCCCTGTTGGCAGCTACAACACGGGCCTGCAGTGGCGGCCCGTGCACCGTGTTTGTGTCCATCCATCCATTCGTTGTGCTCATTGCGTGTGCCACTTGAGCTGGCACGGAGACTGCGTTTGTGCAGCCCATGCACCGTTGTGGTTCACTGCGTTCAGTTCAAAAGGGAAGGCCTTGGACTGCGTGTGAGCAGCCAGCCACGTTCCCTGTCACCTGCATTGTTTTGAGCCAGAGACTGCATGCGGGCAGCCTGGCTCCCTGCTAACTGCTTTCTTTTTGCAGAGTTCAGTGATCCTGGGCCATGGTTTAGTGTAAAATTTGTAAGTTAAGGTTAAGATGTACTGTAAATATGAGTGCGCCCCCGGCATGTCTGTGTAGCGCCGGCAATTTTATTTAAGTCGTCCGTGTTGGTGAGTTTGTTTAGATAGTTACGCAGCCCTCAGGTTATTTATTTTGGGGACACGAATACCATGAATGTCGCACTCAGGGATCCGTAGGTAAAATGTACTAGGGGAAAACTACACATGATGGCACACGAAAATTTGACGACTCGGGACGAGTCTGTAAAAAGGGGAGGGGGTAGTGTTGTGGTTACCAAATTCGCAAACCACCATTCAGGTCCCTTAGGTGAGATATCTCGGTAAGTATATGTGTAGTTAGGCCCAAACCCGTTGTCTAGTGGGAATACATGTCATTTATGCGTGCTGCGACTCTTCAGGATAGCCGTTTTTCTTTTACTATCTTTATTTTGGACCAACCGCCATTGTTACCACCACCAACCACAACATCAACCACCCACCGCGGTGCCGCTTCACGTCACACCTCGCAACCGTCGCATCGCCACCGTTCTTGCGCCGCTTGTGGGTACCGGTGTTGGACTCGTGCAGGGCGCGCGCCGAACAGCGTGTACAAAACCACGGATTTTCCACTTCAAAAACGGATCAAAAACGACACACGCCCACTTTTGTTCCGTCCAATCGGTGAGCGAGGGGCGATTTGGCCCCGCCTCCAGGGCGTTGGAGGGTGGTCGCTATATGCAAATTTATGGATCAAAAAGCATCACGCCCACTTTTTCTCGGGCCAATGGGGAGCGAGGTGAAAGGTCGAAGGGAGGGGGTCAAAGATGAGAGAGCGAAGCCACGGGGCTTATATAAGCGACCGCGTTCGTCAAGTCGAGAGAGTTAAGACTTCGCAGTCGGTGGAGTTGGGAAGAAGAAGCAACAAGGAGTTGGTCGTCGT
>NC_140967.1:30225157-30245157 GCF_056783735.1 Eptatretus burgeri | reverse complement strand
TTTATAAGGAGGACATGAACCGTTCAAAAGTCCTCGTGACCTTGGCCCGGTCCAAATCCACCTTTTTGGTTCCATATCCGAGGAGACCAGAGATTGACACCGACATATTCTGAAGATCGTGAGGCATTTTATTTACCCATTGCATGATTGTCACCGGCACATCATGGTCTGCCCTTTTTGAAAGACATCACGAATCTGTCACGTTCACATGGAACACGGGAATTTCAAAATGACGTATAAATGCGAAACGAACCGTGTGTGTGTGTGTGTGTTTGTGTGTATGTGCGTGTGTATGTGCGTGTACACGCGTGTATGCGTGTGTGTGTGTGTGTGCGTGTACGCGTGTGTGTATGTGCGTGTGTGCATGCTTGTGTGTGTCTGTGTGTGTGTGTGTGTGTGTGTGTGTGTGTGTGTGTGTGTGTGTGTGTGTGTGTGTGTGTGCGCGTGTGTGTGTGTGTGTGTGTGTGTGTGTGTGTGTGTGTGTGTGTGTGTGTGTGTGCGTGTGTGTGTGTGTGTGTGTGTGGTGTTTCTGTGTCCGTGTGTATGAGTGTTTGTGCATGTGTGTGTGTTTGTGCGTGTACGTTTGTGTGTGTATGTACGTGTAAGCGTGTGTGTGTGTGTCTATGTGCGTGTACGCATGTGTGTGTATGTGCGTGTATGTGATTGTATATGTGTGTATGTGCGTGTACGTGCATGTGTGTATGTGCGTGTGTATGTGTGTATGTGCCTGTGTGTGTGTGTGCGTGTTCGCGTGTGTGTATATGTGCGTGTGTGCACGTGTGTGTGTATGTGCGTGTGTATGTGTGTATGTGCGTGTACGCGCGTGTGTGTGTGTGTGTGTGTGTGTGTGTGTGTGTGTGTGTATGTGTGTATGTGCGCGTGTGTGTATGTGCGTGTAAGTGCGTGTGTGTGTGTGTGTGCGTGTACGCGTGTGTGTGTATGTGAGTGTGTGCACGCGTGTGTGTATGTGTGAGTGTGTGAGAGTGCGCGCATGTGTGTGCGTGTGTGTGTGTGTGTGTGTGTTTGTGCGTGTATGCATGTGTATGTGTTTGTGCGTGTACGCGCGCGTGTGTGTGTGTGTTTGTGCGTGAACGTTTGTGTGTGTATGTGCGTGTACGCGTGTGTGTGTCTATGTGCGTGTACGCATGTGTGTATATGTGCGTGTACGTGTGTGTATATGTGTGTATGTGCGTGTATGTGTGTGTGTATGTGCGTGTACGTGTGGGTGAGTAGGGTAAGAATACTGATTCTGGCTCACTTTTCCCCATGTAAATGAATGGGGGATTTTCAGCGATTCATATTTTTTCCCTAAAAATAAACCCCCTTTTTATCCCAAGGTATATTTATTTGTCTCCCCTTTTAACTTGGAGGTTGAACCTCAATGAATTGAACACCTGGGGTTGAACAGCTCACTCATTGAACCTATAAAGATTTGTTCATTCTCAAATTCCTTCAATAGTTTAATTTTCTTTGCACAATAATCCCCATCTAAAATATTGACAAACAAAACATTTGAATCTTTGTATTTTTTAAGATACCCCATTTGTGCCATTACGAAATGATAAACTTCTCTTAATGCTCTCATCTGACCACCTCCTGAGCCACATATCATTTTGAGATTATAGTAAATTGTTTTTTCATTGTTCAATTGATAACCATCAAAGTTTTCAGTCCATTCAAGGATATTCATTTTTTTCTTTACATCCTCTAACTTACTAGTTTTTAAATTAATTCGCTTATTTGTTTTATTTACCTTTGTTTTAGTTATTTTTTCAATAAGACTTATTTGATATTTTTCACATTCATTATGTTTTCCATTTATATACCAAGACTGAGATTTTCTCCACTCTTTAGTTTGATTAATACTTGGTTTAACCATTTATATATTGTGAAAAAACGCGGCGGTAGCCCTTAAAAAACCCTAACCCATCTTCCCATCGTTAAAACATAATCTATTTTATACACTCTATCATACAATATCCATATGGAACACAATCTATTCCATTATCTAAAATAAATCTCTTATCATCAAAGGCTCCTAATGCCTTTTTATTTACTTCTTCACTATATATGTTATGTTTATAACTTCTTATTGTATTCATTTTCCTATATTCTTCTTTCTTATTCATCAAACAATTATAATAATTTCTAAAAGTTATTGATTTCTTTATTACATATTTCTTTATTCCCTTTAACCTCTTATCAATCTGTTCACCATACTTATAAGCATATGCCTTTGCTCTCAATCCAATAAACTCACTCATTACTTTTCCACCCAACTCATCCTTAAACTTACCAATAACCTTTTCATTCTTTTTGGAAAATAACTCACTCTTCTTGCTGAAATTACTTGTATCATATACTCCAATATTTTTCTTCATATCTTCATAAACATCATCAGTTTTTATATCTAGGATAAAACTATCAGTATCCATATACAACAATGAAACATTTTCACCATACTCTTTCTTTAAGTCATTATACAAATAATCATACATCAATATCTTTGATAAATCAAGAACTGCTGTTCCAATATAAATTGGTTTATCCATTACAATACTTTCCTTTTTCATATGAATTGCAGAAAAGTTCTCTGAAAAAACCTCTTCTCTCTCAAAACTTGGTTTATTTATCAATCTCGAAGCTTCTTTCCAAGATGTTGCGAATCTAATGTTTTGCCTGTTTCTAACATTTTCCATAGTCTTTCCAAATACAGCATTATTCATTAATTTATAAAAGTCCCCTTCAAATTTTACTTTTGTATTTGCTCTCATATCTGTATTAAATTGAATATACTTTTTCACCCAAGGACTTTGTTTAAATTTTAAAACTCTATGAATTTTAGCTACTCTCAATCCTTCTCTCAAAAACTGTTTTAAGCTTCTCTGATGCAAAACATATCCCTCTTTATCATAGAATGTTGTTAATAACTTTTCTGTTGATTTACCTTTAATATTAAAACTTTTATGATAATCACTTAACCATTCTTTCTTTGGAGTTTCTTTCTCACATGCAAAAGGAAGATCTTTATGCTTATTATGAAGATCACTCGGGTACCTCAAATCAACTTCAAAATAATAACCTTCTTCTTCGTCATTCAATTCCTCTTGAGAAGAAATAACAATATTCATCAAAGCCTTTTCATAATCCTTTTCTTCCACCCACTCTAATTTACCATAAGGCAGAGATTGAGACATTGCCCATCCATACAAATTATTAGCATCAAAATACATCAAATAATTACTATCTTTTTCACTATCATAATTTGGAAGATATTTATTATTTGCTCTAGCATCTCTTTTGGAACATACTTGTGATATTCCACCTCTCTTGGGCTTCTCAATCATCAAAAGCATATCCACATCACTGATTAAATCTATATCTTGTTTTGTCATTTTCAACATTGCACTCCAAGCTAAACCAGGAGCTGTGAAATAGTGGGCAGGATCTAATCCATAACAATTTTTATTATGACAGAGTGATCTAAAAGCTTCAAACACATCAGCTAACAATAAAACATCTGTTTTTAGATATAAATCGTGATATTCTCCAAGGTTCTTTATCTTAAATATTTTCCATATTTCTTGTGCGTGTTTATATTCCTTATCACTTATCTCTTCTTCATAAAGGTTATTATAGAAACTTTCTTTTGAAGGAAGTTGTGTTTCTTTAAATCTCATAAATGAATCCATATAATCATAAGGATAAATTCCCTTACTTGTAAGAATTTTCTCTTTACTTTGAATTTCATTCCTTGTTTGAATTTCCTCTCTCGTAAGAATTCCTTCTTTAATCAGAATTTCATCTTTAATCTGAATTTCCTCTTTAGTTCGAATTTTCTTTATAATTAGAATTTCATCTTCAGTTAGAATTTCTTCATTAATTAGAGTTTCCTCTTTACTTTGAATTCTCTCTTTAATCTGAATTTCCTCTTGAGTGAGAATTTCCTCTTTTGGAAAGAATGAATTAAGATTTGGAAAAGAGTCCGTGGAGCTTAGATTTGATGCGAGGTAGGCTAGTGGTGTTCCCATAAACTTGTAAGAATCTAAAAACCTAATACGAGTTAAAGGTTTTGTGAATATCATTTTTGAAAATGAAATATACTTTTGACTTGTGTTTGTTATAGCAGAAATATTCCCTGGTGTTTTTGAAAGTTCATTTATAAATAGATGTGTATCATAGTTGGCGCTGTTGTGAAGAAAGACTGGAATAAAAGAAGGTAATTTATAATTAAGATTACAACAGGAATGAGCGGGACCTCTATATTTACCAGTAAGATGACAATGGTCTCTAACTTTAGACTCCTTAATTTCCCCCTCACAAATATGACAGATATTGTTCATTCTAAATTCTAATTTTTCTTCTTTGGTTAATTTCATCGGTTCATTTGTTTCTTTCATTAATTTAGTGAGTCTTATACAATCCTTTTCTAATCGTTTTATAAACTCTTGTGAAGCATTTTTTCCACGATAATGTTCAAGTTTGTTATACTTTTCTCCAACAGATGATTTGATATAATAACAGAAACCACAAGGAATATGTTTTTGATATTTATTTGTATATGGTTCTTTTGGATTAGGAGAAGCAGTATTTATCTTTTTAAGGATACATTCAAAATCAGCGTATATCACAAATGGGTGCATGATAGATTTATTATAATCTTCAAAATAAATCTTTTCACCAGGTTTAGGCATTGTAATTACAGCTGATTTATGATTACTACAATATTTTGAATGTTGTTCTAATCGTTCTTTTGTATGAAATGAATTAAGACATCGCTTACAAGGATATATTTTGTTTGCTGTTCTGAATACCTGAGAAGAGATTAATCTTGATAAATTATTGATGTATGTGTAATGTGAATTCTTTCCAAAACTAAAATATAAAAGGTCAATGTGTGTTTCTTCATTTTTATAGTTGTTTGAAATTTTTAATATTTGAACTTTGTTTGTATCCGTTAATCCATATACATTAATAGAAAGATTATTCTTTTTCTCAAATTTAGGAATATCTGTTAATGGCATTGGGAATTTAAAATCTTTAATGTCCAAGGTATTCTCATATTTCATATATTGTTTTACTCTTTCTGAATTACATTTTGGTGGATGTAAGTGAGCAAGAACAGACCAGAGAAAACATTTATTATCATTGTTCTTAATATTAACAACTGCCTTCTTTAGTTTTATTTCTTTTGGTAATTCAATATAAGAAGAAGCTTTAAGAGGGTTTGATTTTTAGAATGTGTATATCTAAAAATATGATTTTTTAATATTGAATCCACTTCCTACCACTGTATTATCAACATCCTCCTCTTGTCTTGATAGTTCTTCATAAACCCCACTATTCAAAAAATCTTGAAATGATGTTATAAAATGAAGATCTGTTCTCATATAAGGAGTTTGTTCTTCATCTTGTCTTTTCATATTCATTTTCACTCCCATATAAAACTTTAAAGTTTTCATTTCTTTTAATGTCTTTTTAATAAATTTTTCAACATCGGGTTTCACTATTTCAATTGATTCAGCTATTGATGATGGACCGGGTTCTCCAAATTGAAAAATCCTTATTTTTATATGCCCTTTAAATGCCTCATCAGTGTTTTTAATATAATAGTCTCCCTTTACTTTAAACTCATTTTTCTTGTGTTTTTGTGATTGAAGATGTTGATTATAACTACTCTTCAAAACATCCTTTGAACAGATATCACAATGTTTTCTTTCCAACTCAAGAGGAGATATTTGATGAAATAGATTAAATGTGTGTTTGTTGGTTCGGAGGTGTTTTCTATAATGTTTATATTCGTGATTACAAACATCGCAGTACGTTGTATTCACCATATTTATAGAATAAAACTTTGCTTAAACTAAAATTTTCTTGATGAAAATTTCGTTTAATTTATAGGTGAATCTGTGCTTAAAAACATTTTATCCTCCAACTTTTTCACTTAATAAATACAATGTTTCAAGACACAAAAGACAAGTTTCAATCAATCTCTTCATCTGTTAAAGATACTGAGAAATATGTCAAGGATGTAAAATTGAACAAAGATAAATATAACAACTATTGGATAAAAACTATTATGGTAAATAATATGAGTTCTTCAATTTCCTTCAGTGGAAGGGCTTTTAGTATACCTGGTAGAACATCAATTAAAGTATCTCTAACAAAAGTTTCTCCTCTCCTTCTAGTAATATATTCAAAACTAGAAAAAGCAATGAAACAAGAAAAAGTATCAAAGAACAAAAACCTTATGGATGAAGCTTTAGAAAGAAAAGATAAGACCATCTGTAATATGCAAGGAGAAATTTGTATTTTTTTCAACAACCCTAAAGATGTAAATCTTGATGAAATAAAGGATGTTAATATATCAGGTGAAATGACATTTCGTTAAATAGTAGTTAACGATAATTTTAAAATTACCTTTAATATAAAAAATGTTGTCGTTGAATCTGATAATGAAAAAAAGTATATCGATATCGATGGTAATATACAACTGAAAGTATAGATGAATTTCAGTTTAAGTAAAGTTTTACTTTATAAATATGCTAGACTTTCCTGATTCTCCATATGACAAATTTGAGAATTGTCCTGCGTGTGAAAGACGGGGATTAAACACAGAGTCAAAAGCCTATAAACAATGTATATTCTGTGATTATCTTCTAATTAATGATAATAAAAAATATAAAAAGGAAAATAATTTTTTTAGATTTACACCAAAAATGAATTACTTTACAAGATTGATTAGAGAAATGAATGTAAAGTATGAGGATGATAACACACCTTTCCTTACAAGGGAAGAAACTGAACGTATAAGAGAAATGTTCAAAGGATTGTTGTTGTATATTATTCATGGATGTAATTTTCAGGGAAATATCAACACAAGATATTGTATAAATAAAATAATGGATTATCTTGAAATTAAACCTGAACTTAGGATAAAATATAGAGTTTCTAAAAAAGCCAATAATAAATTAAATAACCTGTTTTTCAAATATATAAATGAATGATTTTTTACCTATTTGGGAAAATAAGATAAAATTTAACAACCATAAAAATCTCCCAAATTCATTAAGATGTCTCATAGTTGGTTCAAGTGGATGTGGAAAAACCTGCTTACTTTTAAAAATGCTCCTCACTCCCAACTTTTTAGATTATGATAATTTAATAATTTTCACAAAGTCGAGTTTTCAACCAGAGTATCAACTACTCTCACAAGGTTTTAATGCTGGTCTTCAAAAAGAAGATATAATAGGTTTATTTAAACGTCAAAAAAACCTAAATGATTATAACATTGAAGATATAATTCAACTATTTTGTGATACACAGAGATGTAAAAAGAAATCAAATCTTATAACTTGTATTCTTAGTGATAATACGGATGATATACCGTCTCCCCAAGATTTGGATAAATCAAAAAAGAACCTCGTTATCTTTGATGATTGTGTTAATGAGAGAAACCAAACGGTAATGGACAGCTACTACACAAGAGGGAGACATTCTTCTTGTAATTGTATTTATCTTAGTCAATCGTACTTTCAACTTCCTCGTCGTTCCATCAGAAACAATGCTAATACTTTTATTTTATTCAAGTTAAATTCAATAGATATCAATAATTTTTGGAGAGATAATTGTTCTACATTATGTAGTAAAAAGAAATTTGAGGATTATATGAAGCACACGACTGAAAAATATAAATATATTGTTGTGAAACAAGATGAGATATTAAGGGATATCTTTTTTGTTTTATAAGCAATTACATATATAAATGACAACTATTATTATAAATCTTGTGGGTAAATCTGCTTCTGGAAAAAACTTTCATAAATCAAGGTTCTTGTGTAGTACAAATGAGAATATTGTAAATTTACTTAAAAAACACCCCGTGATACGCATTGTATCAACAACAACTAGAGCAATAAGACCTGGAGAAGTAAAAGGTGAAGATTATCACTATATTTCAGTGGAGGAACATATGCGATTGAGGAATGAAGGACAAATATTTGAGGAGGTTTCTCTTGGTACAACAAAATATTCACATTGTAAGAGTGAGTTAAAGAAACTAAAATCTGGTGGTGTTGGGATATTAGAAACTAATCCAGAAGGAACGAGACAAATTATTAAATATCTGAGCGGAGTGAAGATTTTATCATTCGGTTTTGATGTTGATGAAGAAACTCAACACAAACGTATGAAAAGCAGAGATGCAAGGATTAGTGAAGAAGAAATTACAACTCGCATTAATGTTAATAAAGAATTTGATGAAATATTTAAAGAAAAGGATTTATTTGAACACATCTACTTGAATGATGAAGAAAAGGAAAATTTCCCTGTTGATCTTTACAATTCATTAAATGATATTTTACAATAAATAAATGGATACAAAAGAAAGAGCAAGAAGATTTAACTAACATCAAGAGTTGGTTTCAAAAGTTGTAAAACAACAGGAAGACATAAAGAAGAAACGCAGACAGAAACTAACGGGCGAAGAAGCATTTGAAAAAAAACAAGAGAAATTTTTTAAACCACTTTTAAAAACTTCCCAAGAAAAAATGAAAGATGTTTCCACAGTTCCCACAGTAGAATATACTCCCAGAAAGCTCCAAATGTTAAAAGATTTCAGTCAAATGACGGAGGAAGAATTAGAGCATATTGGAGAATTAGAACATGATGAAGGTTTATTTCAACAACTGGAAGAGATTAATCAACCCCCTGATTATATTGTGAATGCTGTTCAAAACAATGAATATTCAGCAGATTCAAAAACCAAAGCAGGACTCATTCCAACAGAACAACCAGCAATATTTCATCTTGTTCAAGAAAAGGTATTGATATTTAATGATGAATTAAGGTTCTTAAGTTCTGCTCAACTCTCTGTTAAACTAACTCCGAGATTAATGTTTCTTCTCACAAAAGATGGAAGACAAGGTTCAACTGTGAGGGATGAATCAAAGTATATTGATAAACCATTGGATATGGAAAATAATGATGATAGAGTATATATTGATTTGCTGAACACTCTAAATTATAAGGTTATTCTTTCTGGTAAAAGTAGGAAGAATGAGAAGGAGAAACACATTATTCAGGCTTTAAGTATCCTTGGTTCAGGTATTAGTTTTCTTCCAAATGACCCATCGCAATTAGTTAATAGACTGTTATTGTTGTTCGGCAGTAAGAAGGCTGGAAATAACAATTGTTTTAATGAAGCATCAGCCATTTTAGACCAGTTGATGAACATGAAAATAATTAATAAATCTCAATATAAAGACATTTTATCTCATATTAAATAAGATGAGAAGCACAATCCTGAGTTTTAATTTCACAACAAGCGACCACACATCTTCATTCCCATACCCACTACAACTTGACACAACAAAAGAATATGAGGCATCTTTATTGTCCATGGAGACTTATAATACCTTATTTAATATAACCGAGAAAAATGACAAGTTTAGTTATAATCCGGGAAGTGGATACAAAACGATAACAGTCTCACCCGGAGCATACGAGATTTCTCAAATATCTTCCGAAATTGCTCGTCTTATGAAAGAACAGGGTGATGAACCAAAAAATATTGTTATAAACATTCAAAAACATACTTCAAAATCAACGATTAAAGTTAAAAATAACTACAAGGTTGATTTCACAATTGATAATTCATTTAGAGAGTTATTAGGTTTCTCCTCAAAAAGATTGAAACTAATGGGACGTTTTACAGTGATAATGTCATTCAAATATCCTCAGGAATAAATTCGGTGTTAATTCACTGTGATTTGATTGATGGTGCTTATAATGATGGATTAAAAACAAATACAATATTTTCATTCAGCGCATACTCAACCCCAATTGGTTATAAATTCAATATGGAGCCTAAAAATTTGGTTTATCTACCTGTGTCAGGAAAAACCATACACAGAGTAAATTTTAGGATAACCGACCAAGATAATCGTGTGATTTCTTTTAATGGAGAAGTTATATCCATCAGAATTCACCTACGTGAAGTTTTTCAATAAATAAATACGATGGTTATTGTGAGGAAGCACGAGTTGGGAAAATATAAAATAATTACAGGGGATGGGATGTTCCTTTCCCCGTACTACAAGGGTGAAGGTATGTATCTTGGTAGAGGATACTATAAACCTAAGAGACAAAGGGGTGTCGGACATCAATTTAGAGGAGATGGGATAATTGATACTCTCATGGGTATTGGTTCAACTATTCTTAAACATAAAGACCTAATTGGTTCAACTGCTTCTGCTGTGGGAAATGTAGCAGGTGCTGTAAAGAGTATAAAAGATGCTCAGAAAGAATCTCATAAATTACAAGCAATAAAAGAAATTAAGAAAGGTAAAACTCAGTTGTCCCCCAAGAACGACAGAAAATAATTCAAATACTTGGATCAGGGTTTCAAAAGTTTTAACATCTTTTTCCTAAATAAATACAAGTATGGAAGCAATTGATAGTATATATGATTTGGATGATACTATTATTATCTCAAACTCCACTAAAAAAGAAGATTACTTCAAGGTAAATGCAATAACTGGAACAGACTGGAATACAAATGGTACAAAAAGTTTTGAAATAAATAATCAACAAACCTATTTGAATCTCTCCGAAAGTTTCTTGTTGTGTAAATTTAAATTCACTAAGGCTGGGAATAACACAAACGCTACACTTGTAAATGATTTCTTCTGGAAAATGTTTGATAGTGTGCGATTGTATATTGGAACACAAGAAGTTGAAGCGGTTGATTATGTCTCTGCTGTATCGGAAATGATTAAATTTACACTCTATACATTCAGTGATAGAATGGGAAAGGGGTCTGTCGAAGGTTTTATTCCTGATATGTCAACGGGAACAAACACAGACCCTGGATATATTCAAAGGAAAGGAATGTATAATGATGATACAAAAGCAGAAAATAGTTTTACTGTGGCAGTTCCTCTTAAAGGTATATTTGGATTTTGTGATTATGATAAAGTTCTGTATGGTCTTAAAATTAGATTTCAACTACAAAGGAATGATAATGAAAATAGATTGCTTTTTGGTGTTGGTAATGCTTTTGGTGATCAGAATAAATTTGTAATTGAGGAGATGAGTTGGTATATCAGTGAATATACTCCTAATCTTAAAACAGAAGAGATGTTGAATCGAAGACTTAACTCAAAGAAACCACTCAGTGTATCATACCTCAAAAGAAGATGTCAACACGTTAAACTCAATCAAACTACTTACACGTGGAATTTGGGTGTTCTGGAAGGAAAGCCACGATATCTGTGGATGATTTTTAAAAAGCCAGATGGTGATACTGCGACTGATAAGAATAATGCATTGAGTGATAATGCTAAGGTGAAACAACTTCGCGTTTCTCTAGATGGAACATTTTATCCACGAGATAGATTGGAAATTAATTGGGAAAAAATGATTTTGCTGAAGCATACAAGTCTTACCAAAAGGTGTGTGAAAGTAATGGAAATAAAGAACCTATTTTGGATATGACAGCATTTAAAAGTTTGTATACAATCTATACGTTTGACCTGAGCGCTCAAAAAGAAACTATAAAGTCTAATCGAGTGGATACTTCCCTATACATTGAAAGAGGAGAGAGTGAAGAAGTTGATACATATTGTTTGCTTTTGGAAGAAACAGAATTGCAGATTAATACAGATAATGGTGTGATGATTAGTCTCACATAATTTTTTTGTTAAATAAATGAGTGGCAAAGTACCAACTGGGGTATATGTTAATCAAATCAATCTTCATAAACTATCATCTTGTGTTCAAAATCAAAAGCCTTGTACGATTAACGTTAATACAATTCAGAGAAAAGGAGCAGTAAGAATTGATGTTTTGCTCACAAGAGAACAGGTTAAAATCTTGAATGACACTGGCTCACTTAAAATTAAAATGACAAAACCAATGTTGAAAAAATATTCAATAAGAGAGACGAGTGGAGGATTTCTCCCATTTCTAATTCCTTTATTTGCTGGTTTAAGTGCGGTTGGAGCATTGACGGGTGGTATTTCAACAGCGGTCAAAACTGCCAACGAAAGGAAGGCTCAACTCCAGGCTCAAAAAGAATTGGAAAGACATAACAAAGAGTTGGAGAAACAAATTAGTGGAAGTGGTGTAATTGTAGATTTTGCTGAAAAACTTGAAGGTCTGCCTGATAAAGCGAGATTGTTAGTTGGAGATATGCTTTCTTCTATAGCACAAGCAGGTGTAAAATTAACGAAAAGAGGTAATGGATTATATCTTTCTAATAAATAAATGAGCATTGATGAGTGGTTGAAAGAATTTGGAAAGAATACAACATCAAATTTACAACTTGCCAAATATTGTAAGAAATTAAAAATTCATAATGTGGTTATTTGTATGAGAGATGAATTAACAAATGTGTCGAAACATACAAAGAATATTATTATGAACTTAGAAGATAATGATGGGAACGGTTCTCATTGGGTTTGTATTTTTAATAGTCAAGACAAATATTATTTTGATAGTTTTGGTCTTCCACCACCTGTTGAAGTCATAAAATTCTTACAGAATGGTGTTTATCAAACATTTCAAGTCCAAGAATTAAATTCCAAGTGTTGTGGTCAATTATGTCTATATGTGTTATTTCAACTCAACAAAAATAAAAAATTTTATGATATTATTTTTAATCTAATATAAATGACTTATGTTGGTAAAGATGGTTCTATCTTTGGTGTATCTCAAGAACTGGATATTGATTTATCAAATTATTACACAAAGGCACAGGCTGAACGACATAAATATAATATAAACAAAAATATTAACATGAAAAATGCTTATAAATTAAAAAATTATCCAAGCCCGACTGACGCGAATGACTTGGTGAGATTAAGCGATTTATCACAATATATATACTTAAATAAAACGGCTGTGTATTCTAAAGATACAGAAGTGTTGATATTATCTCCAGGTCATACAGAATTCACAGTTCGAATTAAAATAAATTTTTATAAAGAAGGGCGTATCGTTTGTATGAGAATAGAACAATGGGGGTATGATATGAATGATTTAGGGTATAATTGGTCATTTAAAATTAACCTCGAAGACCTGGAACAATTAAATCAGTCTCGTAAGGAAGAATATTATCCACTTGGTATCGAGAATGAGTTTTGTGGAGCCACGATTAGTAAACAACAAATAAAAGAATTTAATAAGGGTAAATATAATAATGGTTTTGCCCTTGTTTATCTCATGAAAACAGAAAAAACAGGATTATATATAATAAGTAAGGAAATACAAAATGATTTAACTATGGGAAGATGGGGAGGTGTTTCGTGCCATAATATTATTCTAACATATATTTCTAATACATAAATGACAGCAAGAAGGCTTCAAGAAAATTATCATTTCTGTGTCCAAGCATACCTTCAAGAAAAGGGTATTCGGTATTTTAATAAATATGTTCTACAACATAAGAATGAGGTATTTTCAATAAAAGATTGGCATTATGCTGATGTTGATAAACCGACAACTTTAGATTTAATTAGAATGTTAAATAATGAAAAAATTATAAGGTTAAGAAAAGGTAAGGCTCTTTTAGAAATTCAAAAGAAATTTTATTGGTTTCCTGTTGTAAAAAAATTATTTTGGATACAGGAATAACAAGAAATCCTGATGAATATATGTATAATATTCTATGGGGTGTAAACGATTCAAGTATAGTAAGGGATGAGGAAGGAGTTGAAGAAGAGAGGGAAGAGGAGGAAAAGGAGAAGGAGGAGAGAGAGAAGGAGGAAAGAGAGAATAGAGAGAGGGAGGAAAGAGAGAAGAGAGAGAGGGAGAAGAAAGAGAAGGAGGAAAAGGAGAAGAGAGAGAAGGAGGAAAGAGAGAAGAAAGAGAAGGAGGAAAAAGAGAAGAGAGAGAGGGAGGAGAGGGAGAAGAAAGAGAAGGAGGAAAAAGAGAAGAGAGAGAGGGAGGAGAGGGAGGAAAGAGAGAGAATAAATAAATATTATAGTATGGAAACCAGTGAGATTCAAAAAAGAATAGAGGTATTACAGAAAATAACTCAACCCACCAAGGAGGAATACAAAGAATTAACAAGTCTATTTGCAATACTTTCAACAAAACTATTAGCATCGTCAAGCTATTCATTTTAATTCAAGTTTTTTCTTAAATAAATGGAGGAGAGAGTGAAGGCATTTCTAAGGATTCTTTATGTTTTAAAAATTAAGATTCAAATGTGCATGTTGGAAACTAAAAAGGTTTTTGCACTCTGCAGAAATTTTTCTCATAAATAAATGAGTTATTGTCTCAAATGTAAAAAGAAAACTAATACTAAAAATATTTCATATATTAAAAGTAAAAATAACAGGGTTATACAAAAAGGTATATGTTCGGTGTGTGGTTCAAAAAAAAATCAATTTATCTCCAAACACAAACTCGGAGGAGATATACAAAAGTTTTTATCAGGAAGTAAATTTACAACTACTGGAATACCAGGGGAATTACATCTTCCAGGGTATTCTTTCTGTGGTCCAGGCACAAACTTGGATAAAAGATTAGATGAGGCAGACAATCCTAAATCCTGGAGTAAACCAATCAATAGAGTTGATGAAGTGTGCATGAGACACGATATTGATTATGGGAATACCACAACGTTGGAAGAAAAGCATGAAGCCGATAGAGAAATGTTGTATAATTTGTCTCTGATACAAAATCCAACCTTGAGAGAAAAAGTTGATAGGTTCATCGTGAAGAAGATGATTAGTGCTAAATTGAAACTTGGACTTGGAAATTCAAAAAACTTATAGGCTCTAATGATGCCATTAAGACTGAAGAGCAATTAGCTGATGAATTACATAAACCAATATTCACAAAGTTTCAGAGAAGGAAAGTTTATTCCAAGGAAGTTGATTATATCTGGTCTGCTGATTTGATTGAACTCAATAATGATAAGGGGTACAAGTATGCTTTAACCGTTATTGATTTGAGGAGTAGATATGCGTGGGTTGTCCCTTTAAAAACAAAACAGGTAATACTCTTATGTTAGCTTTTCAACAGATATTTAATAAAAGTAAGAGAAAACCTAAGAAATTGTGGACTGATGAGGGTAGAGAGTTTTATAACAAGACATTTATGAATTTTCTAAAAAATAACAGTATTACATTATACAGTACCTTTAATGAAGGGAAGGCAGTTGTTGTTGAACGTTTTAATCGTACCTTAAAAGAGAGACTATATAAAAAATTCACACAACTCGGTTCACAACAATGGTCATCTTTTATTCAGGATATTGTGGATAAGTATAATGACACGATTCACACGTCAACGAATATGAAGCCATCAGAAACATTTACAAAATTAAAATATGAAAAAGAGATTAATGTCAGAAAACCTAAGTTCAAAGTTGGTGATATCGTAAGAATATATAGGTGGAAATCTCATTTTGAAAAGGGTTTTACTGAACGATGGACGAAAGAACTTTTTAAAATTGTTGATGTAATAGATACAGTTCCTTGGACTTATAAAATATATGATTTGGAATGGGAAGAGATTTTAGGTTCATTTTATTCACAGGAATTACAAAAGACAAAACTAAGCAGATAATACACCTTTGTGGACACTAGAGGGACAAGTCCGAGGTGTATTACAGTATATAATGTGTGTCAAGGGGGACGTTCTTAGATCTGTGAACCCCAAACACAGAATCCTCAACTGAATAGTCAAGGCTTAACTTTTGTTTGTGTGTGTGTGTGTGTGTGCAATGGGAGCAATAGGTTGGCGCTTCACTCCCTCCTACTATACACCGTTGTGGACACTCGAGGGCCAAGTCCGAGGTGTATAACAGTATATAATGTGTGTCAAGGGGTGGACGTTCTTACATCTGTGAACCCCAAACACAGAATCCTCAACTGAATAGTCAAGGCTTAACTTTTGTTTGTTGATGTGTATGTGTGTGTGTCCCAACCCTCACATTCAAAATCTCAACCCCAACCCTCACATTCAAAATCTCAACCCCAACTCAATCCTCGCCCAACACAATGTCTTTTTCAAAATGAGATTTCCACCTATATATATATATATATTTTTTACGTTTTTTTTTCTTCTTCCAATTCTGTCTTTTAAGGCTTTCAGGTTTGATGACGTAGAAAGGGGGAGTAAGCCTGCACTTTCTTCCCAGAACGAACAATGTATATTTTTTGTTTTTTTCTCTTCTTCCAATTCTGTCTTTTAAGGCTTTCAGGTTTGATGACGTAAAAAGGGGGAGTAAGCCTGCACTTTCTTCCCAGAACTTTCTTGATCTTGCTCCCATCAAGCACCATCCGACAAAGAACTACATCGATAGGTTTAGATCCCAAAGAGTGATAGCAACTCCAAAAGTCTCCAAAATATAAATAAATAAAATAATAATAATAATAAATAAATAAATAAATAAATAAAAGCCCCCAAAAAAGTTTCAAGTGTCCAACATAAACCCAACTTTCCAAGTCTTCAAGGTATAACCACATTCCCGTTGAGTTTCCAAGATATGTATCACATTGTGAGTTATCAATCCAGAACCCACATTTCAAGTATTCAAAGTAAAACCAACTTACAAAGTCTCTTAAGGATAACTCATTTACTGATTTTTTCAAAATTTGTGAGTCTCCAAGGTAGGACCCATATTTAGAACCATCTTGGCAGAACCCTTTTCCTGAGTCTCCAAGGTAGTTATTTAAACCATCAAGGCAGAACTCATTTACTGATTTTTTCAAAATTTGTGAGTCTCCAAGGTAGGCCCCATATTTAGAACCATCTTGGCAGAACCCTTTTCCTGAGTCTCCAAGGTAGTTATTTAAACCATCAAGGCAGAACTCATTTACTGATTTTTTCAAAATTTGTGAGTCTCCAAGGTAGGCCCCATATTTAGAACCATCTTGGCAGAACCCTTTTCCTGAGTCTCCAAGGTAGTTATTTAAACCATCAAGGCAGAACTCATTTCTTGATTTTTTCAAAATTTGTGAGTCTCCAAGGTAAAACTTGTATTCTGGCTCATCAAGGTATAACTTGTTCAGTGGGTATTGTCTTGATAACTCACAATGAGTACTATTGCTGTAAAACTCTTTTTCAGGATTTTGCTGGTCTCCAAGGTATAACTCTTTGGTTGGGTCATCAAGGACGAACTCGTTCTGTGGGTCTTGATCGCTCATAAGGTCTTCAACCAAGCCAACAATTTCGCCCCAAGTTGTAGCAAAAGCAGTATTTTCATTTCGTATTTCAGACACAATTTCCTGTGAGAGAAAATAATAATGTATTAATTAAGTTATTTAATTATTAAATGAGTATGCTTCAATCAAAGTTTGAAAATAGGAAAATAAAAAATCTTACCTCAATAGATAAGAGGTTTGAATCCAGTTCATCAACTTGAAGGTTTAGTTCCATAGAAGACAGAGAGTTCGAGACAAGCACACAGAACACCATTGCCAGCAAGAACAAATGTTTAAAATGGAGCCTGGGTTTGAAGCTTTTATAGAGAAAGACTGGTGGGTGTGGTTTCCTTTGGAAATTCCCTGGGCAAGCCTAGGCAAGCCTTCATTGGGAAATTTTTCAAAACCATAACATCCTGTAATTTTCTAGTGATTTCTTTGTGAGTCAGAGATGAACTGGAAATGATGTAAGAGTGGGCGGGGCTTAGCAAAAGTAGGCGGAGCTTAGGAAAAGTGGGCGTGGCTTAGAAAAAATACCTTATGAAAAGTGGGCGGAGCTTAGCAAAAGTGGGCGGGGCTTAGGAAAAGTGGGCGTGGTTTAGAAAAAATACCTCATGAAAAGTAGGCGGAGCTTAGCAAAAGTGGGCGGAGCTTAGGAAAAGTGGGCGTGGCTTAGAAAAAAATACCTCATGAAAAGTGGGCGGAGCTTAGCAAAAGTAGGTGGGGCTTAGGAAAAGTGGGCGTGGCTTAGAAAAAATACCTTATGAAAAGTGGGCGGAGCTTAGCAAAAGTGGGCGGGGCTTAACAAAAGTGGGCGGGGCTTAAAGAAAAGTGGGCGGGGCTTATTGAATACCTTGCGGAAAGTGGGCGGGGCTTAACAAAAGTGGGCGGGGCTTAAAGAAAAGTGGGCGGGGCTTAACAAAAAATAACCTGTGGCTCAGGAGGTGGTCAAACAAGAGCATTAAGAGAAGTTTATCATTTCGTAATGGCACAAATGGGGTATCTTAAAAAATATAAAGATTCAAATGTTTTGTTTGTCAATATTTTAGATGGGGATTATTGTGCAAAGAAAATTAAACTATTGAAGGAATTTGAGAATGAACAAATCTTTATAGGTTCAATGAGTGAGCTGTTCAACCCCCAGGTGTTCAATTCAATGAGGTTCAACCTCCAAGTTAAAAGGGGAGACAAATAAATATACCTTGGGATAAAAAGGGGGTTTATTTTTAGGGAAAAAAAATATGAATCGCTGAAAATCCCCCATTCATTTACATGGGGAAAAGTGAGCCAGAATCAGTATTCTTACCCTACTTGGGTGTGTGTATGTGCATGTGTGTATGTGCGTGTATGTGTGTATGTGCGTGTGTATGTCTGTATGTGCGTGTGTGTGTATGTGCGTGTACGCGCATGTGTGTGTGTGTGTGCGTGTACGCGTGTGTGTGTGTGTGTGTATGTGCGTGTGTGCGCGTGTGTGTGTGCGTGTGTGTGTGTGTGTGTGTGTTTGTGCATGTTCGTGTGTGTGTGTGTGTGTGTGCGTGGGGGGGGTTGGTAGTTTGTGGGTGGATTTTATCATGCAAAACCACCAGAGGTGAGTGAAAAGTCTTTGGGGAAGGTTTGAGCACCCATGGGTCAAAAGGTGTGGCTGTCAAATCAGAAGAGACACACACACAGTTGGAGTGTGATTGGGCTAATGGGGGTGGGGTTGGGCGTGGAGTTGGGGCAAAGTGCAAAACTATCCTGGAGGAGTGGACACATCATGCAAAGTGTGAGTGTGCCTTATTGGTGAAAGGGTGTACCCGCTATATGGAAGCAAGCACATGTTGGTGATGGGGGAGGGGAAAGAGGGGTGTGGGGGGAGGTTTAAAATGTAAAACCACCCTGGTGGAGTGAACAGTCTTAAAGACAAGTTTGAGATGTCTGGGTCAAATGGTGTGGTCTGCTTTTCAGAAGAAGCGCACACATACACACACACACACAGACTTGCCTCAAATATGTCTGCAGATTGTGATGTTCACAGGATGGAGGGGAAGAGAATGAGATCACGGGGGAAGATCAAGAAGAGAGAGTTGATGTTTAACTCCTGCAGAGTCAATTCGGATGTAGAACTGTTTGCCAGAAAGTGTTGAGGAAGATGAGGGGAAAGTTTAAAAAGAGGAAGAAGTTTTATGTGGAGGAAGAACTTGATGAGATGAACCGTCACAGGTGATGGGGAGAAGTCCATGCAGGTGTGGAGTGAAAGAATATTTTATTCTTGACAGATTTGGGGTCTGGGTGGATTGTTTTGAGCAGCACATTTTAACATCACTCCACATTGGTTTCATTAACATGTGTTAATGATTCACATTCCCACAGGAGAAGTTGGTGACCATATTTCCCTGAACCTTTGTGTTCATCTCACCGTCATTTCATCATTTGGGTAAAGAGATGAACATCATTCGTCAGGTGGGCCAGTGGCGCAATGGATAACGCGTCTGACTACGTATCAGAAGATTGTAGGTTCGACTCCTACCTGGCTCGAGCGTTTATTTAATTTTATTTTTGAACCAGGTCGGTTTCATGAGGTCACGTGGTCGCATTCACATGTTTAATATTTGTTTCTTCTTGAAGTGTGTTCCTCCGACTGGAAGTCGAACCTTCGGTGGTGATTCAGTGTCTCTTTATAAGGAGGACATGAACCGTTCAAAAGTCCTCGTGACCTTGGCCCGGTCCAAATCCACCTTTTTGGTTCCATATCCGAGGAGACCAGAGATTGACACCGACATATTCTGAAGATCGTGAGGCATTTTATTTACCCATTGCATGATTTTCACCGGCACATCATGGTCTGCCCTTTTTGAAAGA
>NC_140967.1:30177657-30202657 GCF_056783735.1 Eptatretus burgeri | reverse complement strand
ATTATCCGGGACACTGTATGCTGGGGGGTGGAGGCTGCGGGCAGTGACCTCTCCCTCTCCCCCTCCTCCCCGAAGATTATTATGAAAACTGCCGAGCTCTATCTCGTGCTCTGGCTCTATACCGTGCCCGAGCTGTATCTCATGTTTTTGTTCTATCTCGTGCTCTCGCTCCATCTCGTGCCCGAGCTCTATCTCGTGCCCTTGCTCGATACTGTGCCCGAGCGCTTTCTCGTGCCCCAGCTCTATCTCATGCTCAAGCTCTATACCGTGCCCTCGCTCTATCTCGTGCCCTCGCTCTATACCGTGCCCTCGCTCTATCTCGTGCCCCAGCTCTATCTCGTGTTCGAGCTCCATACCGTGCGCCAGCTCTATCTCGTGCCCGAGCTCTATCTCGTGCCCTCGCTCTCTCTCTCTCTCTCGTGCCCCAGCTCTATCTCGTGCTCTCGCTCTATCTCGTGCTCTCGCTATATCTCGTGCTCCAGCTCTATCTCGTGCTCCAGCTCTATCTCGTGCTCGAGCTCTATCAGGTCAGGTCAGGTATGGGAGCATGTGCCAGAACAGCACGTCGCTGCGTCCACTTTCCGCCGGTACTCCAGGGGCCTCCGTCTGGCCATCCCCCAGGCAGATGCCAGGCCCATCCCCATCTCCTTGAGATGATGGTCAACCTGTTGCAACCATGAGGCACGTGGTCGACCCACTGGCCTGCTCCACTCATGAGACTACCTCGCTGAGAGAATCTGGTGAGCAGGATCAGAGTCAGGAAAACGAGTCACATGTCCATACAGCCGCAACTGACGCTCACGGACTATGCAGGTAACAAATCTCATTCGAGTCTCTCTCAGCAACCAATCGTTGGACACAAAATCCGACCAGCGATAGCCAAGGATTCTCCGAAGAGACCTGGTACCAAAGGAATTAAGTCTCCGTCTCAGATCCTTGGTCAGAGTCCAAGTCTCGCACCCATAGAGCAAGACTGGAAGTACCAAGGACCTGAAGACTCGGACTTTCGTCCTCCCGCACAGGTACCGGCAGTGCCACACCCCATGATCCAGTGAATCCATGACTCCCCAGGCCCGACCCAGACGTCTATTGACCTCTGACTCGCAGCCAGCAGAGACATGAATATCACTGCCAAGGTAAGTGAATCTCTCCACGACCTCAACATCCTCACCACAAACAGACACAGACAGGACAGCAGCATCCAAGATGTCACCGAAAGCCTGGATCTTAGTTTTGACCCAAGAAACCCGTAATCCCAACGGCTCCGACTCCTCATTCCGCACCTCGAGGGCCCCCAAGAGGATGTCTAAAGTCTCCGCAAAGATGACTGCATCATCTGCAAAGTCAAGGTCCGAGATCTTGACATTCCCAAATGACGCACCGCAACTTGATCTCTCCGACATCCTCCCTAGAATCCAGTCCATACAAGTGCTGAAAAGTGTGGGGGCAAGTACACATCCCTGACGAACTCCAGTAACAACTGGAAATAAGTCAGAGATGGTACCACCACACTTCACAGCACTCTCAGTACCAGAGTAGAGTTCAGACATCAGATCGATCAGTTTTGGTGGCACCCCACGAAGACCAAGAATCCTCCAGAGGACATCCCGATTCACTGAATCGAACGCTTTACAGAGGTCAACATAGGCTGCAAGCAGCCCCTGCCGAAACTCTCGCCTGCGTTCGGTGAGGACACAAAGTGCAAGGATACGGTCAATCGTTGACCTCTTTGGTGTAAAGCCTGACTGCTCTGGACGCTGGTGCTCAAGCAGATGGTGGCGAACCCTATCGAGAATTATCCGAGCAAAGACCTTGCCCGGCACTGAGAGCAGCGTCACCCCTCGGTAGTTGTTGCAGTCTTGGCGATCACCCTTCCCTTTCCAGAGAGGGACAACAAGGCCCCTCTTCCAGTCAGTTGGGATGATGCCTGTGTTCCAGGCAGAGCACAAAACTGCATGCAACGACACGAGTGCAGCATTTCCACCAGCCTTGAGAAGTTCGGCATGGATGCCACAGATCCCTGGAGCTTTGCCCCATTTCAACTGGTTCACCGCAGCCCATGTTTCCACAAGCGTAGGTGGACCACAGTTGATTCGAGGGTCAGCAACAGGGATTGTAACACCCTTGACGTCCAACTCGACAGTTGGGGGATCTGCCTGGTACAACCGCTCAAAGTAACCGGCCCAGCGGGCCTTCACTTCAGACTCCTCTGTCAAGAGCCTACCACTCTCTGCTCGAACTGTAGTGCTCCGAGGGATGGGCTTGGATGAACGTAATGCGCGAATTCCCCTGTAAGCGGGACGAGAATCACCTGTCCACAGGTGATGCTCTACCCCCTCACAGATTCCTCGCACATAGGCCTCCTTGTCCACCCTCAGTGCACGTACAGTTTTACGCCTCAGCTCCCTGAACAGCTCAGCTCTGCCATTCAGCCTGGCCCTGCGACTCTGGTCAATGGTATCCAGTGTCCCTTGAGAGATAAAATTCTTCTTTGCCCTGCGGTGAGCTCCAAGGCATCCACCGGCAACATCAAGGACGGTGGTCTTGAAGGCGCTCCACAACTCTTCAGGACCCCCCAAAGCACCCAGAGCCCCCAAGTGTCCACTCAGCCTGTTCGCAAACTCCTCAGCTACTCTCTCATCCCTGAGCTTGGCAACATCCAGCCTCGGCTGGGATGGTACCATTCTCCAGGATTTAAGGTGCAGCTTTAGAGTTGCTACAACAAGCCTGTGGTCAGTATTGAGGAACTGAGCACTCCGGTAGACCCTGCAGTTCTGGATCATCCTCCAACGACCGTCAATGAGGACATGGTCAATCTCCTTTGCCACACCGCCCAGCGTTGGAATACCAAGTCCAGCGATGAGCTTGTGGGCGCTGAAACCATGAACCAGCCACCCTAAGTCCATGACTTCTTGCAAAGTCAAGGAACTTAGTGCCATTCTGGTTCATAGTTCCTGACCCATGGGGACCAACACACACCTCATAACCGTCCCTATCAGTTCCAGTCGATGCATTGAAATCCCCCAAGACTAGAAGTGTATCTCGTCTGGGGCACTGATCAACCACAGACTCGAGTGTGGCGTAGAATGCATCCTTCACGGTGAGATCACTCGCCTCAGTCGGAGCATAAACAGAGACCAGGGAAATGACACCTAAGGAGTGACGAATCCTTAATCTCATAATACGCTCGTTGACCGGTGTTACCTCAATTATCATTGGGGTCAGCTTATTGGACACAGCTACAGCAACTCCTTGGGTATGGTAACCATCAGAGCGACCAGACCAATAGTCGGTGTAACCACCCACCATTATCTCGCCGCAATCCGGTCTCCGAACCTCAGAGAGAGCTGCAATCCCGATGTCCAAACGCTTGAGCTCAGATGATAACAGAGACAGGTGATCATCCTCTCTTAGGGATAGGACATTCCAGGCACCCACCCGAAGGGACCGCCTCAGGTTAACCCAAGGAGACCGCTGTCTGGTGGACGACACCTCAGCACCACTCCGACACACTCTCCCGCAATCTGACCCAGGGATGTTACCCCGTGGTTTCCCTCCTATCAAAGATTGAGGGTCCCGAAGGCTTTGCCCCAATCCCGTCATCCGGTGAGCTGCCCTGCGAAGGGAAGCTGCACAGGAGGTACTCCCACGGAGTGGGTTTTCAGATTTTTTTGCGTTTTTGCGTTTTGCGGAATGAAGGGTTTTACGGTGGCCGGAGTGCAAATCCTGCCACCAACCTCCTAATAAGAAGTGACCCAACTGCAGGAGGACGTCCGCAGACACAGTTGGGCACTAGATATGGATGGCCGTTGGCTCACAAGGAGCTCCTCCGCTCGAGCTCTATCTCGTGTCTTAATTCTATCTCGTGTGCGAGCTCTATCTCGTCTGCTTGCTCTATCTCGTGTGCCAGCTCTATCTCATGTTTTAGTTCTATCTCGTTTGCTGGCTTTATCTCGTGTTTTAGTTCGATCTCGTGCTCTGGCTCTATCTCGTGTCTTAATTCTGTCTCGTGTGCCAGCTCTATCTCGTGTCTTAATTCTATCTCGTGTGCTGGCTTTATCTCATGTTTTAGTTCTATCTCGTGTGCTGGCTTTATCTCGTGTTTTAGTTCGATCTCGTGCTCTGGCTCTATCTCGTGTCTTAATTCTATCTCGTGTGCCAGCTCTATCTCATGTTTTAGTTCTATCTCGTGTGCTGGCTTTATCTCGTGTTTTAGTTCTATCTCGTGCTCGAGCTCTATCACATGTCTTAATTCTCTCTCGTGTTCTACCTCTATCTCGTGTTCTAGCTCTATCTCGTGTTTTAGTTCTATCTCGTGTGCTCGCTCTATCTCGTGTTTTAGTTCCATGTCGTGTTTTAGTTCTATCTCGTGTTTTAGTTCTATCTCGTGTTTTCGTTCTATCTCGTGTTTTCGTTCGATCTCGTGTGCCAGCTCTATCTCATGTTTTAGTTCTATCTCGTTTGCTGGCTTTATCTCGTGTTTTAGTTCGATCTCGTGCTCTGGCTCTATCTCGTGTCTTAATTCTATCTCGTGTGCCAGCTCTATCTGATGTTTTAGTTCTATCTCGTGTGCTGGCTTTATCTCGTGTTTTAGTTCTATCTCGTGCTCGAGCTCTATCTCATGTCTTAATTCTCTCTCGTGTTCTACCTCTATCTCGTGTTCTAGCTCTATCTCGTGTTTTAGTTCTATCTCGTGTGCTCGCTCTATCTCGTGTTTTCATTCCATGTCGTGTTTTAGTTCTATCTCGTGTTTTAGTTCTATCTCGTGTTTTAGTTCTATCTCGTGTTTTAGTTCTATCTCGTGTTTTAGTTCTATCTCGTGTTTTAGTTCTATCTCGTGTTTTCGTTCTATCTCGTGTTTTCGTTCTATCTCGTGTTTTCGTTCTATCTCGTGTGCCAGCTCTATCTCGTGTGCTCGCTTTATCTCATGCTCCGGCTCGTGTGCAAGCTCTATCTCATGCTCTCGCTCTATCTCGTGTCTTGGTTCTATCTCGTGTGCTCGCTCTATCTCATGTTTTAGTTCTATCTCGTGTTCTCGCTCTATCTCGTGTGCTCGCTTTATCTCGTGCTTGAGCGCTATCTTGTGCTCTCGCTCTATTTCGTGTCTTAGTTCTATCTCGTGCTCTATCTTGTGCTCTCGCTCTATCCCGTGCTCTTGCTCTATATCGTGCTCAAGCTCTATTTTGTGTCTTAGTTCTATCTCGTGTGCTAGCTCTATCTTGTGCTCTGGCTCTATTTCGTGTCTTAGTTCTATCTCGTGTGCTCGCTCTATCTCGTGCTCTCGCTCTATCTCGTGCTCTCACTCTATCTCATGCTCAAGCTCTATCTCGTGCTCCAGCTCTATCTCATGCTCCAGCTCTATCTCGTGCTCGAGGTCTATCTCGTGCTCTCGCTCTATCTCGTGCTCCAGCTCTATCTCGTGCTCCAGCTCTATCTCGTGCTCGAGGTCTATCTCGTGCTCTCGCTCTATCTCGTGCTCTAGCTCTATCTCGTGCTCTAGCTCTATCTCGTGCTCCAGCTCTATCTCGAGTCTTAATTCTATCTCGTGTGCCAGCTCGATCTCGTGTTTTAGTTCTATCTCGTGTGCTGGCTTTATCTCGTGTTTTAGTTCTATCTCGTGCTCGAGCTCCATCTCATGTCTTAATTCTCTCTCGTGTTCGAGCTCTATCTCGTGTTTTAATTCTATCTCATGTGCTCGCTCGATCCCGTGCTCTTGCTCTATATCGTGCTCAAGCTCTATTTCGTGTCTTAGTTATATCTCGTGTGCTAGCTCTATCTCGTGCTCTGGCTCTATTTCGTGTCTTAGTTCTATCTCGTGTGCTCGCTCTATCTCGTGCTCTCACTCTATCTCATGCTCTCACTCTATCTCGTGCTCTCAATCTATGTCGTGCTCAAGCTCTATCTCGTGCTCCAGCTCTATCTCGTGTCTTAATTCTATCTCGTGTGCTAGCTCTATCTCGTGCTCTAGCTCTATCTCGTGTCTTAATTCTATCTCGTGTGCCAGCTCGATCTCGTGTTTTAGTTCTATCTCATGCGCTCGCTCTATCCCGTGCTCTTGCTCTATCTCGTGTGCCAGCTCTATCTCGTGTTTTAGTTCTATCTCGTGTGCAGGCTTTATCTCGTGTTTTAGTTCTATCTCGTGCTCGAGCTCTATCTCATGTCTTAATTCTCTCTCGTGTTCTAGCTCTATCTCGTGTTTTAATTCTATCTCGTGTGCTCGCTCGATCCCGTGCTCTTGCTCTATATCGTGCTCAAGCTCTATTTCGTGTCTTAGTTCTATCTCGTGTGCTCGATCTATCTCGTGCTCTGGCTCTATTTCGTGTCTTAGTTCTATCTCGTGTGCTCGCTCTATCTCGTGCTCTCGCTCTATCTCGTGCGCTCGCTCTATCTCGTGCGCTCGCTCTATCTCGTGCTCTTGCTCTATCTCGTGTCTTAATTCTATCTCGTGTGCCAGCTCTATCTCGTGTTTTAGTTCTATCTCGTGTTTTAGTTCTATCTCGTGCTCGAGCTCTATCTCATGTCTTAATTCTCTCTCGTGTTCTAGCTCTATCTCTTGTTTTAATTCAATGCCGTGTGCTCGCTCTATCTCGTGCTCTCGCTCTATCTCGTGTTTTAGTTCTATCTCGTGTTTTAGTTCTATCTCGTGTTTTAATTCTATCTCGTGTTTTAGTGCTATCTCGTGTTTTAGTTCTATCTCGTGTTTTACTTCAATCTCGTGTTTTAGTTCTATCTCGTGTGCCAGCTCTATCTCGTGTGCTCGCTTTACTTTGTGCTCCAGCTCGTGTGCAAGCTCTATCTCGTGTTTTAGTTCTATCTCGTGTTTTAGTTCTATCTCGTGTTTTAGTTCTATCTCGTGTTTTAGTTCTATCTCGTGTTTTAATTCTATCTCGTGTTTTAGTGCTATCTCGTGTTTTAGTTCTATCTCGTGTTTTACTTCAATCTCGTGTTTTAGTTCTATCTCGTGTGCCAGCTCTATCTCGTGTGCTCGCTTTACTTTGTGCTCCAGCTCGTGTGCAAGCTCTATCTCATGCTCTCGCTCTATCTCGTGTCTTGGTTCTATCTCATGTGCTCGCTCTATCTCGTGTTTTAGTTCCATCTCGTGTTCTAGCTCTATCTTGTGCTCTCGCTCTATCTTGTGTGCTCGCTTTATCTCGTGCTTTAGCGCTATCTCATGCTCTAGCTCTATTTCGTGTCTTAGTTCAATCTCGTGCTCTATCTCGTGCTCTAGCTCTATCTCGTGTCTTCATTCTGTCTCGTGTTCTTGCTCTATGTTGTGCTCTCGCTCTATCCTGTGCTCTTGCTCTATCTCGTGCTTAAGCTCTATCTCGTGTTTTCGTTCTATCTCGTGTGCTCGTTCTATCTTGTGCTCTGGCACTCTTGCTCTATCCCGTGCTCTAGCTCTATCTCGGGCTCGAGCTCTATCTCGTGTTCTAGCTCCATCACGTGTTTTAGCGCTATCTCGTTGAGGCGGTATTAAAATTCCTGCAGGAATGTGGGAGACCCATTCAAAATGTATCTGCCTTTGAAGAGTTTGATCAGATTCTGGTGCGTGGCGTGGATAGAGCCTCCTGGCTCTGACAGCGCCATTAAACCCTCAAAAAAAAAAAAAGAATTGCGTCCAGTCTGCTCGAGTGCACGACTCTGTCCGGGTCTGCGGCTGACTGCATCGCGCGGATCCGAGGC
Source organism: Eptatretus burgeri (assembly GCF_056783735.1). NCBI lineage: Eukaryota > Metazoa > Chordata > Myxini > Myxiniformes > Myxinidae > Eptatretus > Eptatretus burgeri. The sequence continues at coordinate 30,194,974 of NC_140967.1, read as the reverse complement.
GTCTCGTTTGGCGCATTGCTGCGGGCGGTCGACCATCTCAACTCGGGAGATCATCTCGTGTCGCCTGCCTGCGAGCCGGAGGAGCATGCCAACGCCCGACGCTACCCCTCGTACCTGGTGCTTGGAGCGGCCTCGTGTTGCGGGATCGAGACCTGTTACCCCAAGATCGACGAGAACTACACGAGGTGGACAGGTCCATCTCTTTCTGCGCATTTGTGTGTGCGTGTGTGTGTCCTTGGGCCACATCTCTAAGTCACAACTGTGTAAGTGTTTTCTTTGCTCATTGTACATTGCATTTCTTATAGTCATCATAACTCTGCTCTTTGTGTGTTCCCTTCCCCCTATTGTTAATAAATTCCCCTCTTGTTGAATGTCCAAGCTCGTCTTTGTCCTTTCTACCATTCGTTTGCCACGCTGCGAACGGGAATTAGGAAGGCCGTTGCCCTTGTACGTTTGGACCGACAGGCCTCGGTAACCATCCGCTCGGGTTACACACGGTTCAAGCACGGTAACGGCTCGTTCCACTCGAGGCCTGCCGAGGGTGTGAATTCCCCGGTTGCTTTGCCGCGTGGATACTGAGATATATTGAAGTTGGAAATTAACTCCACTCCACGCGGTAGGATTATTGGCGATTCATGGTCCTGTAAGGGACCCGTACTTTCGGATTTATCTGAAAGGCACGATCTAAATTCCGGGTGTTCGGTGGAGCCGACTCTACTGCTCCATGTTGCGGTCGTGCTCGCCACCGAGACCCGGCCCCACAACAATATAACAAGTGAGGTGTGGAGATAACTTGTATTCCTGCACTGTGCACATCCTCAAAGAGTGAAAAGCCCCAGAGCAAACCTCCACTCATCAAGGGAGGCAAGGGAAAGGGGGTGGGAATTCAAAGAGGAAGGGTGGGGTGGGAGTTCTTAAAGGAAGGAGTGGGGTGTGAGTCCAAAGGGAGGGGGTTGCAGGAGGCAAGGGAAGGGGTGGGGTGGAATGAGGGAGTGGAAGAGGGGCAGGAGGAGGGGCAACAGCAGGCACCCCTGCTAGTCAATACCAATAAATGTCAATGTGTGTGTTTATGTGTGTATGTGAGTGTATCTGTGTCTGTGTGTGTGTATGTATGTGTTGGTGTGTGTGGCATGGGGTCTTGTGCGTGTTGAGGAGTGGTGGTGTTGGTGTATGTGTGTGTGTGTATATCTGTGTCTACGTGTGTGTTTGTGTTTGTGCGTGTTCATGTGTGTGCATGCGCGTGCGTGTGTCTGTGTGTGTGTATGTGTGTGTATGTATGTGTTGGTTTGTGTGTGTGTCTGTGTATGGGTTGGTGTGTGTGTGTATGAGTGTATGAGGGTGTGTGTTTGTGTGTGTGTGTGTGTGTGTGTGTGTGTGTGTGTGTGTATGTGTTGGTGTGTTTGCTCTTATTCGATTAGGCTTGGTGGGCACTTTTAACCTGCCATAACTCGCGCAAAATTAATCACTGAAGTCGTGTTTTAAACACACTTCACATCATTTCGACGATAGAGAAGCCATTTTAAAATAGTAAACCACAATTGTTCGTTTCCTGAATGCAATTTGGATTCACGGGAATATATGATACACGAGAAATATCCATGAAGGACACGAGTTGGGTTCCGATTATTTCCTGGTCATGCAATAAACTGGCAGCAGCCTTGGTACAACATACACGCGCACGCGCACACACACACACACACACACACACGTACATGCACAAACATACACACACACCAACACGTACACACACGTACACATACACACACACACCAGCATATACACACACACACGTACACATACACACGCACACACACACACCAACACATGCATACACATACACACACACACGCGCGCACACGTGAACACGCACAAACACCAACACATAAACACACGTACACACAGACACACACACACCAACACGTACACACAGACACACACACACTCATACACCAACACATACATACACACATACACACGTACACGCACAAACACCAACACATACACAGACACACACATACATGGTTAATTTCGCATTTACACGTCATTTTGAAATTCCCGTGTTCCGTGTGAACGTGACAGATTCGTGATGTCTTTCAAAAAGGGCAGACCATGATGTGCCGGTGCCAATCATGCCATGGGTAAATAAAATGCCTCACGATCTCCATAATTTGTCGGTGTCAATCCCTGATCTCCTCGAATATGGAACCAAAAAGGTGGATCTGGACCGGGACCAGGTCACGAGGACTTTTGAACGGTTCATGTCCTCCTCATAAAGAGAAACTGAATCACCACCGAAGGTTCGACTTAAAGTCGGAGGAACACACTTCATGAAGAAACAAATATTAAACATGTGAATGCGACCACGTGACTTCATGAAACTGAGCTGGTTCAAAAAAATAATTAAATAAACGTTCGAGCCAGGTCAGAGTCGAACCTACAATCTTATGATTCGTAGTCAGACACATTATCCATTGCGCCACTGGCCTACCTGAATGATGACTCTCCTCTCTTTACCCAAATGATGAAATGACGGTGAGATGAAAAAAAAGGTTCACGGAAATATGGTCACACACTTCTCCAGTGGGAATGTGAATCATTAACACATGTTAACGAAACCAATGTGGACTGATGTTAAAATGTCCTGCTCAAAACAATCCACCCAGACCCCAAATCTGTCAAGAATAAAATATTCTGTCATTCCACACCTGCATGGACTTATCCCCACCACCTGTAACGGTGCAACTCATCAAGTTCTTCCTCCACATCAAACTTCTTCCTCTTTTTGAACTTTCTCCTCATCTTCCTCAACACTTTCTGGCAAACAGTTCCACATCCGAATTGACTCTGCAGGAGTTAATCATCAAATCTGTCTTCTTGATCTTCCCCCATGATCTCTTTCTCCACCCCTCCATCCTGTGGGACATCACAATATGCATACATATTTGAACTGAGTGTGTGTGTGTGTGTGTGTGTGTGTGTGTGTGTGTGTGTGTGTGTGTGTGTGTGTGTGTGTTTGTGTGTGAGTGTGTGTTTGCACTTATTCGATTCAGCTTGCAGGATACTTTTAACCTGCCACTGCCATTTTATCCTGCCATTACTCGAGCAAATTTAATCATTGAAATCGTGTTCTCAACACACTTCACATCATTTCGACGATAGAGAAGCAATTTTAAAATGGTTAACCACAATTATTCTGTTCCTGAATGCAATTTGGATTCACGGGAATAGAAGATACACTAGAAATATCGATGAAGGACACGAGTTGGGTTCCGATCATTTCCTGGTCATGCAATTATCTGGCAGTAGCCGTGGTTATAAAATGCACTTCCACATACACACACACACACACACACACACACACACACACACACACACACACACACACACACACACACACACACACACACACACACACACGCAGGCACGCGCGCACGCACGCACGCAAACACACACGCTTCTCCTTTCACCACTAGATTTTAAAATGTGGTGTAATTTATCTTGTGGTTTCAGAACCAAACAAAATATCGATATTTATGTACTCGTTGGGTACCTGTTTGCTGACGCATAAGCAGACTTCAATGGCATTTGGACATCTTGAGTTCGATGCTGCATGAAGAGTTTTCTAAAATTGGTGGTGGAAATTCGTCAGATTCAGAAATTATGTAAGCTTCACAATTTATTCCCTTCACATAATATATGAATAGAAGTCCATGTGAAATAAAGTTTGTAATGAGTGATTCTACTCAATGTAAAATGTGACTTCAAGATCTCAATTCTGCTCTTCACCCTCGCTCCTCTCCCCCCTTATCACGCACACTGCACAGGAGAAAAGGAGGGAGGGAGGGGTGATGAGTGGGGGAAGGTATGGAGAGACTTACTTTTACCTTGACTTGAATGACTTGGGAGGATTGACTATATTGACTTGACTTGAGAGGATGAGAACCTGCCTTGATTGACTTCTGTCATTCATTACTGAACTTGAAAGCATCGATTATACTTCACAAATGTAAAATTACTTAAAACCAAACGTTATGAATACATATTGGATTTCATTCTAAAATCACATATTCAATTCATTACACACAAAGTTTTTCAAAGTATTGTTGAATTATTTCGTTGGAAAAGAGTTATTACCTGCCTTAAATATACTCTTTTGAGAAATAAATATACTCTTTCCTAAATGTACTCTTTCCTTGCATATACACTTTCTTAAATATACTCTTTCCTTCAATATACTCTTTCTTATTTATACTCTTTCGAGACATAAATATACTCTTTCTCAAAATACATATACTCTTTCTTGAAATAATTACACTCTTTCCTTAAATATACTATTTCGAGAAATTAATATACTCTTTCCTAAAATATACTCTTTCTGGAAATAAATATACTCTTTTCTTAAACATACCCTTTCGAGAAATAAATTGACTCTTTCCTTAAATATACTCTTTCCTTAAATATACTATTTCTGGAAATATTTAAAGACATTATCATAAAAAGAAAAAAAAGTGTTTTCTATTTTTGATAATGTCCTTCAAAAAGTCTCTATTTATGTCCATATTAAAGTTTTGTAGTTCCAAGCATCTTTATAATTTCTAGAAATAGATACACTCTTTCCTAAAATATACTCTTTCTAGAAATAAATTTTCTGTTTCCTTAAATATACAATTTCTGGAAATAGATATCCTCTTTCCTTAAATATACTCCTTCTAGAAATAAATATACTCTTTCGAGGAATAAATATACTCTTTCCCTAAATATACTCTTTCTATAAATAAACATACTTTTTCTTTAAATATACTCTTTCTTGTAATACATACACTCTTTCCATAAATATACTCTTTCCTGAAATACACTCTTTCCATAAATATACTCTTTCTGGAAATAAATATACTCTTTGTAGATATATGTATACCCTTTCTGGAAATAAATATACTCTTTCCTAAAATGTACTCTTTCAAGAAATAAATGTTCTCTTTCCTCAAATATACTCTTTCAAGAAATAAATATACTTTTTCCTTAAGTATACTCTTTCTAGAAATAAATATACTCTTTCCTGAAGTGTACTCCTTCTGGAAATAAATCTACTCTTTCTGGAAATAAATATATCTTTGCTAAATTACACTCTTTCGAGAAATAAATACACTCTTTCCTTAAATATACTATTTCTAGAAATACTGTTGTAGTGCCGGGTTCGGGGGCGGGGAACGACCGCAAGATGGAGCAGTTGGGACGTCTCTCCTCTGAACATCCAGAATTGAAGGTCATCACTCTGGATAACTCTAAAGTTGATGGGTTGCTTGGACCGTGGACACCAATATTTTGACTGCGCGGTTAGGGTCTTTTTGTCTGATTCCAATTTACCTAATTAGCCGCGTGGTCTAGCTTCTGGGGAAGCCACACCCTCGGCCGGCTTTGTCCGAACCGAGTCGCTGTTACCGACTCCGATCCGGTGTAACCGAGCGGGAATTACCAAAGCCGCGCCAGTCCAAATAACAATTTACGGCACAATCGGCCTCCCTAATTCTCAAGCCTGAACCATACTGGGTCAATAGAAGAAAACACAGACAATGAACTGGAACATTTAACAGTTATTTATTTACAATTGTAGGCCAGCGGTAAACCTCGATAAAGGGCTATACTTTAGGAGTTTAATCAACCGGCTTGACACAAAGCTACAACAGGTCTCATATGAAAGATGGTGATCTCAGTAACACATTTAGCCCTGTTGTCCTCATTTTTTGGTGTGCGGTCCATGAAATATTCACATTTGAAGGATACACCCGTCTGAATATTTGGACCATTTCAGAAAATCACATAATTTCTCATAAACTACAACACAAAGAGCCCTCTTCCTACACGTTTGGTATTGAAATGTGTCGATTGGACAGGAGAATAATGTAGTATCACAACCACATCATTATATGTAAATTTATATGCCTTTATTGACAAAATATGATAATTTTCTAAAGTTTTAGGACCGCCATAAGGAAAATATAAGAGAAGGCAATTTTTCAAAACCGATGTTGACATTGCTATGTTCAGTACTCATCCTTTACAATATTAAAGAAGATATGATAAAAGGTGATTACATAATTATCATCTTCACCATTGCTCTCATCCATGCACCGAGGTTGTCCTGCATGATTGTGCAAAAATGGACACTACTGAAAGGCTAGAGCTAAGCAATTAGTTAAACCTAATATATATATTTTTTATTCATTTCCTCTCTTCCAGGGTTGTAGAATGCCAATGCCAATTGTATGGACATATCATAAATGCTCTACCCATTATGCAATAATGCTTAAAAGTGGTCTTTCGTTAATCATTTAACGGAATTTTCAATTTCTCTTTATTATAGGACTCCAACAAGGCTGAACGGTGTCCAGATGAACCAGGATCGAGTCCATTGACGTTACAGTTGCCAAAAAAGAAGCGAAGGTTGTCGACAGAATGGGATACATGCATCATATGTCAGAATTCGTCAAAGGAGAAGGTCAGCAAAGCTGGGAGCACGGGTTTGGAAGCTTTGAAGTCATCTTCACAAATACGGAACGGTGAAATTGGCCAGTGTTTGGAGTCATGTAAGGGAGGAACGGATATGTCTTTATTCTACAACCGCAGTTGCTATCAGTTGTACACCAGTAAGAGGAACTTATCCTTCTTCTCAGAACATGCATCACAGGAGAAACCAAAGATTGTGGAGCCTAAACACACGCGAGCAAATACCCACAAGATGACTGATTGGTCAACCTGTTTCATCTGCCATTCCAGGAAACGTGATAAACTTCACCATGTCCGAACAGGACCGAGATAAGCAACAGTTCGCAAAGCAGCATGCCTTTTATCTGCAGGAATGTATCATGAATTTCAACTCGCATCAATGCAGGAAGAGGCATATTCTTGGATATTTCTTCATGTGAAGCATGCCGATAATGAGTTCAGACGTAACAATGTGCGTGGGTCCATTACAATCAAATCATCAGACACTGATGTGCTTGTCTTAGCAGTCCACTACTTTCAACAGTTGCGGGACACTGCCGAAATATGGATAGAGAAAAGAACATCAGCAGGATGCAAGCTTATCCCGGTCCATAAGATATGTTACAGCTTACTTCCAGGAATGTGTACCCGGCTTCCTGCGTTTCATGCCCTGACAGGATGTGACTGTATCAGCATTCTTCGGCTATGGTAAAAATAAAGCATGGAAAGCTATGAAGATACTGCATCTTCAGAATAATGGTCCACACCTCGAAGTCCTCGCCATTGACGATCTCCAGGAGGCAGTGGCTGCTTCTAGACATTTAGTCAGTGCCATGTATGATTCTCAAGGGAAATATATGGATGCACACACAAATTTGAATGATCTTCGGGAGAAACTCGCAGCGACCAAATATGTCCCAGTGCATAAGTTGCCTCCGTCCGAACCAGCTTTTCTCGAACATGTGAAGAGATCTGTTCACCAAACCCGAGTATGGATGAATGCCCACCTGGCACATCAAGAAATTCCCACACCTGAGGGTCGTGGATGGTACAGAGGAGAAGGTGTGCTTCATCCCATATTGTTTGATGGACCCACATCAGCGGAGATGTTAGATGGTCTTGTGTGTTCATGCCGTGGTAGTGAACTATGTACCAACAACTGCAGCTGTTCACAAGACAGATTGCCTTGCACTAACGAGTGCATGTGTGCCACCAGTGACAGGCAGTGTGGCAACGAACTGTCACATGGTGACCAAAATGACACGGACAGTGATGGTTGAACATATCGAGGACACTCGCTCAAAATATATGTTTTAGTTAATTTCTCGTAGAACAATGTGTATTGGTGTAACATGTAGTTATCACATCACTTGTGCAAACTTCACTCACGATATCGTATAATTTGCTTGTAGAAATTTGTTTCAAAATATTCTCATTATATTGATATGGTAAACTGAACACATATAAAATAAAGAAAAAAATATGACAATTGGCAGATGTTTGTTTCTGTAGTTGATGATTTTCGAAGTGAGCGGTCCTGAAATTACATCTTTTTTCTATTAAAAGCACTCAAATGTACATATATTAATCGAGAAGTATTCCATTAAGTAACTAGTACTATTCCCATGTTCATTCTGCACATTTGAATACCAATCATGTAAAAATAGGGTGCATTGCTTTGTAGTTATGACTAATTCACTGATTTTCAGAAATGGTCAAAATTTTCTAATGGGGGTATCCTTCAGGTGTGAATATTTCATGGGCCGCACACCAAAAAATGAGGACAACAGGGCAAAATGAGTTACTGAGATCCCCATCTTTCATATGAGACCTCTTATAGCTTTGTGTCAAGCCGGTTGATTAAGTACCAAAAAATCTGACCTATACCGCTGGCCTATAGGCAATAGGGAGGGCAACACAGAGCAGACTTAATCACAAATATAAATGCAGGCAAATGTACAATGGCAATCACTTAACAGTTTTACTTACAGACTGGTGCCACACACAGACACACACACCCAAAAATAAATGGAGCCGGCTGGCCTTTATTGGACCCTTCAGCCACAGAGGATAGGCAAGCTGGGGTCAGAGTCTGGTCGGGTACTTGGCCGCCTCGTGCGGTTTTACCGACTCGCACTTGTGGAGCCCGGAGTCCGTGGATGGGAACGGGGATCCCCAGCTCGAGCGCTCCAACACAACCCACCACGGTGGGACTCGAACCCACGAACCAGAATCCGACAAGCGCAGCCAGGATCATATGAATGACCCGGCCAGCCACAAACAATGCCTGATGACCAGGAGAGCCTAGCAGACCAGAAGCAAAGAACGACCTCCAAGGAACCAGCACACAGATACAGCTCGCGATCCTTCTTATCCCTCCGCCGTGTGGGGGGGGGGGATACGCTCTCCTGTAACTCGCCTCCGGATTGGATGGGGCGTTTTCGGGTGTCGTGGTGGCCAGCCGTGATTGGAGGAGGGGGGGGTCGGCGAATCTGTGCTCCTCCCCCGAGAGAGGCTCTTTTGTTGTCTTCCCCAGTGTCGAGAGGGGAGACATTCTTCGATGATGGGGCGGAGTCAGAGCTGAGGCGATCTCACCCCTGATTGGATGGGAGGAACATTCCATCTTGCTGGGGTAGAGTCGGCTCTGAGGCGAGGGGGCTCCGCCCACGTCTGTAGTCAGAAACACGTGCGTTATGGCGCTGTGGTGTGGAGTGAAAGCTTGGCGGGTGAAGCGCTTGTTCGCCCGCAGAGTGGGAGGACGAGTGAAGCGAGGGTTCCGCTGGCGTTGGTAGATTTAAGATGTAAAAACCCTGACTATAAAAGAAACCCGCAGCGCACACATGAAATTAACCTATTAGACATAGGGGAGAGATTCTAACTATCCACATATACCTAACGAAATAACGAAACTTTGGGTCAACTGTATGTATGAATGCGAATGGTTTCCTGATTCTAACAATACATATACTCTTTCCTTAAATATACTCTCTCCTTAAATGTACTCTTTCTTAAATATACTTTTTTTTTAAAATAAATATACTCTTTTTATAAATAAATACACTCTTTTTGGAAATACATATACCCTTTCTGGAAATATATCTACTCTTTCCTTAAATATACTGTTTCAAGAAATAAATGTACTCTTTCTATAAATATATATACTCTTTCGAGAAATAAATATACTCTTTTCAGAAATAAATATACTCTTTCTAGAAATATATATCCTCTTTTTAGAAATAAATATACTCTTTTTAGAAATAAATATACTCTTTCGAGAAATAAATATACTCTTTCTTTAAATATAATATTTCGAGAAATAAATATGCTCTTTCCTTAAATATACTCGTTCCTTTAGTATACTCTTTCTAGAAATAAATATACTCTTTCTGGAAATAAATATACTCCTTCTTAAATCTACTCTTTCGAGACTGATATATATATATATATATATATATATATATATATATATATATATATATATATATATATATATATATATATATATATATATATATATATACATATATATATATATATATATATATATATATATATATACCTGGTGTTGGCGCAGTGGTTAGGGCAGCGGCTTGGGATCCAAAAGGTCCTGAGTTCAAGCCCCATTGGGCCACTGAATTAATACACCAGGGGGTTGACTCAGCCTGCCATCCTTCTGAGGTTGGCGAAATGAGTACCAGTATACTGGACCGGTGTATACCCCGGTGAGAATAGGTGTACCATATCCCTGTGTCGTAAGAGGCGACCAGGGTTGCGTCAGGAAGGGCATCTGGCGTAAAAACATGTGCCAAATCACTATGCGGATCATACGGATGATCCGCTGTGGCGACCCCTAATGGGAGCAGCCGAAAGAAGAAGAAGAAGAAATATATATATATATATATATATATATATATATATATATATATATATATATATATATATATATATATATATATATAACCACTGCGCCAACACCAGGCTGTATATATATATTAATTCAATGTCCCAACAGGGCTTGAACTCAGGACCTTTTGGGTCCCAAGCCACTGCCCTAACCACTGTGCCAACTCCAGGCTTTGTATATTTATTTATCTGAGAGTATATTTAAGGAAAGAGTACATTTAATGAAAGAGTATATTTATTTCTAGAAAGAGTATATTGTTGTTGACCTGGGGTGGGGGCAAGAAGACCAGGAGGAGAGGGGGGAGCTACCTCGGATTCCCAACCAGACTCTCCAGAATTGCAGGCCGTCGCACACAAATAACTCCGAGACGTGGTGGGTCGCTTATCGACCGTGAACGCCAATAACTCGACCAGGTGACTTTTGGTCCTCCATCTCATGGATGCCGGTTACCTCATGGTCACGTGATCTAATTACTGGGGGACATGCCCTCGGTATGCCTTGTTCAAAGCAGATCACCTTACCGGATCAGATGCAGCCGAGAGTAACTGCCCAAGGATGTACTGGCTAGAAAAAACAGATCGCTGGGGAATAACGTCCCGGCTAGGCTAGGATACGGACCATGCTGGATCAATGAAGGAAAAGATGAAAACAAGCTGGGAACATTTCTACACAAGCATTTATTTACAATTAAGTGAGGAAAGGTATGTGGTACAGCAAATGGTGGTTTCTTATTATGTACAGCAGGGATAGCAAGGAATTTGTGGTGTGTGACAAAAGGCAAGCAATTTACAAAAGCAGACACAGAGCAGATTTAACCCGTTAGTGTGCTGTGTCACGTGATTGGGTTTTCGTATATCATGCCTCGCCCGCTAGGGGTGGGAAGAGTGTGCTTCTGGTCATGCAATAAAGCGGAGTAGATGGTGGCCCGCGTGCTTCTTGCGTCCCACCGCGCCTGGTACACTCTAGTTGGCTGACGAGGATGGTTGAATACGGACTTATGCCCGTTTTCAACGGGGACGACTTCTAATTGTTTTCGGAGCAATTGGAATGCTATTTCCACGCGAACGATGTGGTCGACGAGAGCAAGCAGAAGTCGATCTTGCTCGCTTCGCTTTCGCCGGAGCATTATCGGCTGCTGGGTGATTTAGTGGCACCGAACAGGCCCCGGGATGACGGGCTGGCGTTTTGGGACATTGTGGAGAAAATGAAAGCACACATGGTGCCGGAGAAGTCATTACAGCTCTCTCGATTCCAGTTCGATCGCCTCTCGAAAGTGGGCAGAGGAATGCGTCGCTGAGTTCGCGGCGCGGATTAAGCGTGCTTCCGTGGCCTGCAAGTTCACGGCGGGGGAGCGTCCAGCTCGGCTCAGAGATCGTTTTATTGCTGGTTTACAAGATGCGAAAATGGTTTCAGCGGTTTTACGGCTGAAGGATGAAGCCATTACATTCGACTCGGCGGTCAGCACGGCTACAGCGGTCGAGCAGACTCGCGGGGATGTTCGAGCCATCACCGGCCACGCGGGGTCGCGAGCACCCCGGGACGCGCGCACGACCTTCGATGCGGGTCGGACGTCGCCACGCGGCCGCGCGTGCGGCGGGGTGACCCCGCGGACATGCTTGGGATGTGGAGGTCGACACCTGCGCCGTGCGTGCCCGTATAAAGGCAACGTGTGTTTGAATTGTCACAAGGTGGGTCATTTGGCGCGTGTGTGCCGTGGGGCGCAGGCCACCGTTAAGGTCATGGACGGCGATGTGCGAGGCGACTCGGGGCGGAACCAGCGGCCGTTGTTGAGCCAGTTTTCAATTGGCCCGGCGACTGCGCGCCCGATGATGGTGGAAGTTGAAGTGAACGAAACGCCGATCACGTTCCAGGTCGATACGGGAGCAGCGGTGTCGCTCATCGGCGAACAGACCGCGCGTAGACTCAACGGCTTGAAGCTTATCAGGTCAAACCTCTCGCTGTTCACGTACACCCGCGAGAAGATAACGCCAGTCGGGATGGCAGACGTGTCTGTGCGGTACCAAGGCCAGGTCGCCACGCTTCGGGTGTACGTCGTACGGGGGAGGAGGCCGTCTCTCCTCGGCCGAGATTGGATGACCCGCATCAGGCTAGACTGGGCCGCAATTCACCTTGTGCAACCCGTGCCGAGCCAGTGGGAGGATCAGTTGGAGGAGATTCTTCAAAGACATCAAGGGTTGTTTAGCGACGACCTTGGAAAACTCAAGGGCATGGAGGCGAAACTCTTCTTGAAGGAGGGGGTGGTTCCTCGGTTTTGTAAACCGCGTCCGGTGCCGTATGCCCTGCGGGACAAGGTCAAGGGTGAACTGGATAGGCTGGAGGCCTGTGGAGTGATCGAACGGGTGTCGTGCTCGGATTTGGCCACCCCGGTTGTCACGGTGCTGAAACGGAATGGAGACGTCCGATTGTGCGGGGACTTCAAATCCACGGTTAACCCGGGGCTCAGCGTGGAGCAATATCCACTGCCATCAATCGATGAGATATATGCGCGATTGGCGGGGAGTCAATACTTCACGAAGCTAGACCTGCGTGATGCATATTTTCACCTGCCGATGGATCCCGGGAGTAGCGAGCTTTTAACAATCAACACGTGTCAAGGACTCTATCGATATACCTGACTCTGTTTTGGGATTGCTTCGGCCCCAGCTTTGTGGCAGAAAGCCATGGATCAGGTTTGCATTGGCCTGCCCGCTCAGACCTACCTGGACGATGTGCTCATTGCGGGGAAAACGGCGGACGAGCATCTTGCGAACATTGCCCGAGTGCTGACAAAGCTAGAAGCGTGCGGCCTGCGCTTAAACAGGGACAAGTGCGCGTTCTTCAAGCAGCGCTTGGAATACCTCGGGCACATCATCACGCCGGAGGGGCTGTTGAAAGGTCCTCGGAAGGTGGAGGCGATTCAGCGCATGCCACCGCCTCGCGACAAGACGCAGCTGCGCTCGTTCATTGGCATGGCCCAGTATTACCAAAGGTTCGTGCGCGGGCTCAGCTCACAACTTGCGCCGTTAACGCGGTTGCTCAAGAAGGACGAGCGTTGGGCTTGGGGGCCTGCACACCAGGCGTCGTTCGACCGCGTCAAGCGGCTGCTCACAGAGGATACGGTCCTCATGCACTACGAGCCTGCGCGTCCGCTCCTATTGGCATGCGACAGCTCTGCATATGGCATTGGGGCAGTGCTCTCCCACAGGATGGACGATGGTTCCGAGCGGCCTGTTTGTTTTGCATCCCGGACCCTGTCCACAGCAGAGCGCGGATATGCCCAGATTGAGCGTGAGGCTCTCAGCCTCGTCTGGGGTGTGCGGAGGTTTCATCAATATCTGCTGGGGCGGCATTTCACTTTGCAGACGGATCACAAACCGCTTCAATTCATCCTGAGACCCGAACGCGGGGTGCCGGTGGTAGCAGCCGCGCGAATACAGCGGTGGTGTCTGTTTCTGGGTGCTTACGATTATGATATTCAGTTCCGAAGCACCGAGAAGCATGCTAACTGCGACGGGCTCTCACGCTTGCCGTGTGCGGAGGGTCCAGCTGCGTCTGAGTTGGGCGACCGGGTCGATGTGTTCACGCTGGACCAGGTCCAAAGCGGGCCGGTCACGGCCAGGCAGGTCGCGGTGGAATCGGCTCGTGATCTGGTGCTTGCCCATGTCGTCCAGGCGATTTCTACGGGGAATTGGAGCGATCTGCCTTCGACACCGGCATTTCAACGTTTCACGTCACGCGCAGCGGAGCTGTCGTTGGTCCAACGGTGCGTAATGTGGGGAATGAGGACCGTGATTCCACCGAGGTTCAGGCAGCGGTGTTTGGAAGAACTGCATGTCAGTCACCTTGGCATCGTGAAGACCAAGAGTCTTGCTCGTCGCCTGTTGTGGTGGCCGGGGTTGGACAAAGACATTGAGCAGTTGGTTAAGCGTTGCGCCATGTGCCAGACAGATGCTGATAACCCGCGTCGAGCTTCGGGTCTCTGGCCTGTGCCAGACGAGCTTGGCAGAGGGTCCATGTAGATTTTGCGGGACCGGTTAATGGCAAGATGTTTTTGATTGTGATTGATGCATTCTCTAAATGGCCGGAGGTTGTAGTAATGCAGCATACTTCAGCAAACATTACAGCAGAGAAGCTGCGGACGATCTTTGCTAATAAGGGGTTGCCGGAGATCCTGGTCTCTGATAATGGTCGGCAGTTCATCGCGGGTGTATTTGATGAGTTTATGCGCCAGAATGGTATTCGACATCTAAGGTCCGCACCGTATCACCCTGAGACGAATGGCCAAGCTGAGTCGTTTGTCAAGATGTTGAAACGGGCTTTGCGCAGGGGTGGTGTTGCACCTGTGCAGATGGTGGTCGATGTCTTTTTGCTCCATTACAGGAACGCAATTCATCCTGTCACGGGTGATTCGCCGGCCATTCGTCTCTATGGACGGGCATTGCGGTCCAGGCTGGATTTGCTACGACCTGGAGGGTCGGGGAGTGGGGCGATGTCGCGTCCGACGCGGCTGCGCAGCTTCGAGGTGGGGCAGCGAGTAATGGTGCGCGATTATTTCCACGGTTCCAAATGGGTGCCGGCGGTGGTCTCTGTGGTGCTGGGGCCGGCGAATTGCATGGTGCGGACTGATGGTGGGGATGTGTGGAAGCGGCACGTGGACCAGATGCATGATCGCTGTTCAGCATCACCCCCCCACACCTCCCCGAGCCGAACGATGCGGGACCCCCACCGGTAGTATCGCCGGCACCTGACGTTGTATCGCCGGGGCTGGCTGGGCCGGCGCCAAGGGGGGCTTCGCCTGATGCCGTCCTACCCGGGGACGTCGAGCAGGCTGGGCAGTCGGGGGTAGCTGGTGTTGCGGAAAGTGCGAGTCCGGCGAGGGTGTCACCTCGACCGAGCCGGGAGGCGTCTGAGCCTGGTCTGTCTGGCGGCGCTGCCCGTCCAAGGCGGGTCAGGGTGCGGCCACGGTACTTGGAGGATTATGAGTGTTGATGGGTTTCCGATGGTCATGTTGTGATTATCCGTTCATTATGTGACGGGTCATTTTACGAGGGGAGGAGTGTGCTGTCACGTGATTGGGTTTCGTATATCATGCCTCGCCCGCTAGGGGTGGGAAAAGTGTGCTTCTGGTCGTGCAATAAAGCGGAGTAGATGGTGGCCCGCATGCTTCTTGCGTCCCACCGCGCCTGGTACACTCTATTTAGAATTTCTACAACCTTAACTAATGCTATGACAGGCGCCATCACATACATACAAACACACACACACAATCCCGAGGAAGATTAGATAGCGAGAAAGAAAGAGAGCAGATGAGGACGGCCTCGCAATACCTGGTGCGGTCGGCTGACCAACGCAACCGAGTTTGCTTTTGGGGAAAGTAGGAGGGAGAAATACTGGTGTCAAAGGTGGGGGAGTGGGAGGTGTGGTGTGGTGTGGTGCAATTTGGGGGATGTGATGTCGTGCCAGAGGAAACTGTCATTGCGAATCTGTAATGGGTGCTCTTTTGTCCGTCCAAAGGGGATGAGACAGAGGGGTGAAAAGAGAGAGAGGAGAGAATGTGTGAGGTAAAAGATTCCTAGCCTCGTCATGCATAGGTCTGTGAGTGTAGTGTGTACCTCCATGGGACGCTCCGCTTGAGTGTTCCTACCTCAAGAGTCGGCACGTTATCTCCTGCTGAGTCACTTTGCCAGGACTCATGGAAACGTGTGCTCTGCACTGGTCCCAGAAGAACGTCTGAGTGAAGAAGCCACACACCAACCCTGAGTGAAGTTGCAGTGATGGGCAGACAACGAGGAGCAGTGAAGAAGAGGGCCGAGCAGAGAGGCGAAAGAGAGGGCGAGGCAAACAGGCGAAGATGAGGGCGAGGCAGGCAGGCAAAAAAGAGGGCGGATGGCTTTGCAATCCCCCTTTTATAAGTCCCAGGCAAAGGGTGGGGTGACAACCCCAAGCGACGCACCATGACCCAAATCACACTTCCCTATTGGGCCATGGCAGTCCTAGCCATGCCCTGTCAGGCTCCTGGAGCCGGAAGCAGACTCATTCGCACATCCGGTTTGACACGGCCCGAAGTTCGGGACTGCTCTTCTCGTGACCCCCGTCCCTTGCCGCCTGTCCTGCCATGTTCTGACGACTAGATGAGGGTGATATCAATTCCACGTGGCCATTTGGGGCATCCCCGGAAAGATGTGGTTGGTGCTGTTAACTTGCTCAGTTTGTCACTGCATCACGCAGTCTGAGTAATCTGAGCCATGCAGCACACCTCTGTTTAGTGGCGAATTGCATCAATACAGAGTTATGAGGAGGCTAGGGATAATTTTTCCCATGTGCGGGAGATGTTGGTGGTCGAGGTGGTGAGTTTTTGGTGAGGGAAGGTTGAACAAGGTGAGACGCCATTGGAAATTGGCACGCAAATTTGAATGAAAGGGGCGTGCCATGGGCACACCCGGTCGCGTCTTTGCTCTTGTGATTCTTTCATGGGTGGCTGTGTGGGTGCTGTTTTTCATATCGTGTGTGTTTGCTTGCTTACTTGATTTGATTTGTACCATGGATGAAAGGAAAGTGTTGAAATGGAAATCAGGATTGAATGGACGATAGAGATATAATTGGACCGAGCTATGAGACCCACGGAACTCACTTTGTCCCATTAACCCACGACACATGAGGGGAAGATCTGACTGCATGAAGACTTACAAAATAACTGCCTGGGGATCACTGTATGTTGGGTTCCATTGTCTTAGAGGTCAGGGGTCTCCAAACTGCGGCCCGCGGGCCACATGCGGCCCCTTAGATGGATTTATGCGGCCCGCGGTGCCATATTAAGTTTACATTACAATGCGGCACGCGATACTGCCAATTTGTCAGGGTCAATGATCAGTGTTCTGTAATTTTTATTATGATTTTGATTCATATTAGACACGTGTTTTTAACACGAAT
>NC_140967.1:30117657-30172657 GCF_056783735.1 Eptatretus burgeri | reverse complement strand
CGTCCTTTATCACCCTAACCTGCAGCACATCCTTCCCAGCTCGGTCCCTCTGTCTTGCCAATCGGGATAAATCCTTTTCCCCTTCTTTTGTATCCAACTTCTCATACAGCTCGTCATATGCCTTTTCCTTGGCCTTTGCCACCTCTTTTTTTGCCTTTCGACGCCTTGTACTCCTGCCTACTTTCTTCATCTCTCTCACTATCCCACTTCTTTTTCGCCAACCCCTTCTTCCTTATACTTTCCTGTACTTCCTCATTCCACCACCAAGTCTCCTTATCTTCCTTCCTCTGTCCAGATGTCACACCAAGTACCTTCCTAGCTATCTCCCTCACAACTTCTGCTGTCGTTGCCCAATCATCCCACCCATCTTTACCACCATTCAATGCCTGTCTCACCTCCTCCCTAAATTTCACGCAACAGTCTTCCTCCTTCAGCTTCCACCATCTGGTCCTTGGTTCAGCCATCACTCTCTTCCTCAACCTCACCTCTAAAGTCATCCTACAGACCACCAATCGATGCTGTCGAGCTACACTCTCCCCTGCAACAACCTTACAGTCACTAATCTCTTTCAGGTTGCATCTCCTACTTAAGATGTAATCCACCTGTGTGCACTTTCCTCCACTCTTGTATGTCACCCTGTGTTCCTCCTTCTTCTTGAAATACGTATTTACCACTGCCATTTCCATTCTTTTTGCAAACTCTACCACCATTTGCCCTTCCACATTTCTCAGGGAATATTTCTCTTCCACATTTATCTTCCCAATAGGGAAGAAGATATATATATATATATATATATATATATATATATATATATATATATATATATATATATATACATACATACATATATACATATATACATATATATACATATATATATATATATATATATATATATACATATACCAAGTCGAAAACACCAGGGGGTTGACTCAGCCTGCCATCCTTCCGAGGTCGGCGAAATGAGTACCAGTTGTGCTGGGCCCGGTGTGTGCCCCGGTTAGAAGAGGCGACCAGGGTTGCGTCAGGAAGGGCATCCGGCGTAAAAACCTATGCCAAATCGTTATGCGGACAACAGAACGAATTTCCATACCGGATCGGTCGAGGCCTGGGTTTGCGAAATGGAGACGGTTGATCCGCTGTGGCGACCCCTAACGGAAGCTAGCCAAAAGAAGAAGAAGAAGATAAATAAATATACTCTGTCAAGAAATAAATATGCTCTTTATTAAATATACTATTTCTTGAAATAAATATACTCTTTCTGGAAATAAATATACTCTTTCCAGAAATAAATATACTCTTTGGAAAAATAAATATACTTTTTCTGGAAATAAATATACTCTTTCCTTAAATATACTCTTTCGACAAATAAATATACTCTTTATTAAATATACTATTTCTTTAAATAAATATACTCTTTTGAGAAATAAATACACTCTTTCTAGAAATAAATATACTCTATATTAAATATACTATTTCTTGAAATAAATATACTCTTTATTAAATATACTATTTCATTACTCTTCAATAAACGGCGATCTCATTATTCTGGTGTATTTTGTGTCTGACAGTGAATTAGTGTTTTTACCATGTTTGGGAAAAGTAATGAAATAAAATAGAACCCACTTTCGATTTTACCAAATAAATTATGGTCTGGATTCAATACTCCAGATGTTTATCCTCGTCGTCAGATAATGAATCCAGGGTTGTGAATCTGTTCCATGATGAAGTTTCTTGTGGAGCACTCACAAAGCACTTAAGCACTCAAGCAAGCACTCCATTCAAAACCGTTGATAATGAACGGCTGGCTTTGCAAGTGCTAGCTAGCGACTTGGGAACTGAACACACCACAGCCTGTCAGTTCCCATAATAATGTTTCCAGTTCGTGTAAATAATTCGCTTGAAACTTTTAACATGCAGATGAAGGTTTATGAGGATGACAAAGTATAAAAGTTGTGAACTCTTCAAGCCACAACTTTTGATTACAGTGTGCTCCCTGGCATCCATGTTCAGTACCTTACGTTTCCACATAGTAGGGGGGTGATGGGGGTAATGGGGATGGGATTGGGGTAGGAGGTGGGGCAAAGTGCAAAACTATCCTGGGGGAGTGTACACTTCATGGCAAGTGTGAGTGAGCCCCATCGGTGAAAGTGTGTATCCGCTACATGGAAGCAAACACATGGTAGTGGTGGAGGAGGGGGGAGGAGATGTTTGGGAGAGGTTTATCGGGGGCTCACTCACATGGCAAAATGCCATGTGTGTATATATCTATATATATATATATATATATATATATATATATATATATATATATATATATATATATATATATATATATATATATATATATATATATATATATATACCATTTGTACATACTGTGACGGAAAAACACGGAAAAATAGTGGGTGGGGGGCATATTGCCATCATTGGCGTCCCTCCACCCGGGATCGCCACCCGAACAGCTCAAGGATTTGTGTCGATGTTTGTCTGTGACGATCACTTGTGTTCATCACACATTATTGCATCACGGAAACAGCTAGTGGTTAACCAAGCAGGACTCATCCAGGGAATTTTTTCAAATAAATTTCCTCTCAGGAACAGATTTATCCCATCTCGTCTTCAATCGTCATGTCCTTCCTCCCGCCCATGGTACACTGAAGCTTGTGGTGAGGTAGTTGTCCTGAAACAACTTGCCTTCGCCTCATGGAAGGCAAATCCAACTGAAGGAAATCTCAGTTCCTTCCACAATGGATCGAAACAAGTGTCTGTCTCCCCTCAGGAGAGCAAAGAAACAACATTAACTCAGGAAGTTCTCCAACTCTTTCGTTATGTCGCAGCACACCGCTTTCACTCTGGGACTTTTCAAAGTATTTTCGACTTATTTTAGAAGCTTTGTAAGTCATTTTAGCTGATCATCCTTACCCGCTGGCATGACATTTTAACGTGTCCTGATGACTACTGCTATTGTTAGGGGTTTCTGTGCATGCAGAGGGAAAGCAGTCTGGGGTGGTCCACTGGTCCCACCATCACTATGATCATTTTGAAAGTCCCACCACACAACTGGCTTCACATCCCTCCAAAAGTAATCAACGCCCTGAATGTGGAGCACAAGGGACGCATCTCCAACTGAGGAATACATGACAAAGCAGCATTAATTACACTGAACACAAAGGCGAGTCTCTGATCCAAAAGTCAACCTTTCAGAAATGTTTATGATTTTTAAAAAAAATTGCTCAGAGGTGTCTGGTCTTGGTTTGATTCCTCATCCGATTATAACGCACAGCACAAATACTACACTCTCTCCCCCCTCTCCCTTCCAGCACTCACCTCAGGACAAATCAAACTCACAAAGCTGGTTGTAAGCTTGGTGTTGGCTTAGCAGTTAGGGTGGCTGGTTTGGGATCAGAGGGTCCTGAGTTCGAGGCCCGTTTGTCTGCTGAATTAATACCAGGTGGGGTTGACACAGCCTGCCATCCTTCTGAGGTTAGCAAAATGAGTACAGTGTGCTGGTAATGGGGACACTGCATCAGCGGCATAGCCGTCCCCCTCTAACCAATAATGCAACCAGCAGCCATAAGGCTGCACGAGAGAGAAGAGAAGAGAAGAGAAGAGAAGAGAAGAGAAGAGAAGAGAAGAGAAGAGAAGAGAAGAGAAGAGGAGAGAGAAGAGAAGAGAGAGAGAGAGAGAGAGAGAGAGAGAGAGAGAGAGAGAGAGAGAGAGAGAGAGAGAGAGAGAGAGAGAGAGAGAGAGAGAGAGAGAGATGGTTGTGATAGCCTACCTTCGGATCAAAGAAGGCACATCAAGTAAACTATACATTCTTACACTGTCGTGTCACCCTCACGCCTTCCGTTGAGCTTTTGTATCCCCGTGAATCATTCATAACTCGACCTTCTGACTTTCAGGTTACCGTTTCTTCCCTCCTCTGTACCTGTTTTTTCTTCCCCTTCTCTTTGTCTATAACAGTGATGTCACTGACAAAGTCAGTGCATGAGTTTTCCCTCTTCTGCTTTTCCATGAGCCTCGACCTTGTTCCACAAAAAAGACGATTGTTAAAATATTGGAAGTTTTTACTCTTCATTTTAACTTTAAATGTTTTTAACTTTACAGTGCAATCTACTGTAGATTCCAAACCATCCAATATGTGTATAGTTAATGAAGAATGGCTCATTGTTTTCCCATGATGGCTTCATGGCTCGTTTGATATCTTTTCCAAGGTGTTATGTCACCGTTTGTCAAACTGGAACAGCTCTGTCCTGGAAGTGAAGTGAGATGTCGTTGTGTTAATTAATTATGACGATTCTCCCTCAAACCTCAAATCACCACAGCAACCTGTAATTATAACAATTCTTTATCTTCATTATAATCTACTTGGTCTGGGCCGTTTCATTAGTTGGCGGCTTGCTTGATTCAATGTGGTCAAGCAAGCACTCCAACGGAACGGGGTGCTCGGCACCGCTTAACAACATGGCGGTCTCCATGGTAACAATGCTATTGTGGTACTCGAACTCATGCTGTCCGGGTCGTCGTTTTCACTTTTACTCGATCCTTTCGTGAGAATTTCCCGAAACGAATTTATTTGGATTCACAGCGACTGGAGTACGGATGAGGAAGAGGGAAAGAAAGATCAATAAAAGGAGAGTCAGAGGGAGGAGTCCCCCGCCAAACTTATCTTTACTATATGGACCTTCCAATAAGCATTTGGGGGGGCGGGGTGGGGGTGGGTGGAGAGGTTTTATGTGTTTGTGGATTTTCAAGAATTCGGATGAAAAGCAGAAATAACAATAAAAGTCTGAACTCCACGCTTCAATATCGTCCTCTCTGACAAGAATTGAAAAAATAGCCACCAATCGTTTTTAATCTGATTATGGCAGTCTTGTTGCTGAAATAAGTGGTTGTGTTCCGTGAGCAAGTAGCTTGCTAACCGCTCGCCAAGCAGCTCCCTTGTTCGCTTGCTCTGCTTGTCAAGCAGCTTGCAAAGCGGTTGATACGGAACAGCTGGCCTGGCAAGCGATAGAAAGCCACTTGCAAACGGAACGCACCTCCTTATTTTCCACTCTGCTTCCCGATGTTGACCCTGACTTCCGCTTGCGTACTTCATTTGTAGATTCATCTCAATGGAAAAGTGCAGCATCAAAGATGCCCCTGAATGTGTACATAAATGTAACACGGTGTTCTTCTTCACTCCAGGTGTCTTCGAAAGGTACCTCAACTGCCAGCAGATGGCACGTTTGTAAAGGACATGACGTTGTCAACTCACACTTGCTCATACATATAGTCAAATATATATATATATATATGTATATATATATATATATATATATATATATATATATATATATATATATATATATATATATATATATATATATATATATATATATATATATATATATATATATATATATATATATATATATATATATATATATATGTATATATATATATATATATATATATATATATATATATATATATATATATATATATATATATATATATATATATATATATATATATGTATATATATATATATATATATATATATATATATGTATATATATATATATATATATATATATATATATATATATATATATGTATATGTATATATATATATATATATATATATATATATATATATATATATGTATATATATATATATATATATATATATGTATATGTATATATATATATATATATATATATATATATATATATATATATATATATATATGTATATATATATATATATATATATATATGTATATATATATATATATATATATATATATATATATATATATATATATATATATATATATATATATATATGTATATATGTATATGTATATATATATATATATATATATGTATATATGTATATGTATATATATATATATATATGTATATATGTATATGTATATATATATATATATATGTATATATATATATATATATATATATATATATATATATATATATATATATGTACATATATATGTAATATATATATATATATATATATATATATATATATATATATATATATATATATATATATATATATAAGTAGGGTAAGAATACTGATTCTGGCTCACTTTTCCCCATGTAAATGAATGGGGGATTTTCAGCGATTCATATTTTTTTCCCTAAAAATAAATCCCCTTTTTATCCCAAGGTATATTTATTTGTCTCCCCTTTTAACTTGGAGGTTGAACCTCATTGAATTGAACACCTGGGGGTTGAACAGCTCACTCATTGAACCTATAAAGATTTGTTCATTCTCAAATTCCTTCAATAGTTTAATTTTCTTTGCACAATAATCCCCATCTAAAATATTGATAAACAAAACATTTGAATCTTTATATTTTTTAAGATACCCCATTTGTGCCATTACGAAATGATAAACTTCTCTTAATGCTCTTGTTTGACCACCTCCTGAGCCACAGGTTATTTTTTGTTAAGCCCCGCCCACTTTTCTTTAAGCCCCACCCACTTTTGTTAAGCCCCGCCCACTTTCCACAAGGTATTCAATAAGCCCCGCCCACTTTTTTAAGCCCCGCCCACTTTTGCTAAGCTCCGCCCACTTTTCATAAGGTATTTTTCTAAGCCACGCCCACTTTTCCTAAGCCCCGCCCACTTTTGCTAAGCTCCGCCCACTTTTCCTAAGGTATTTTCTAAGCCACGCCCACTTTTCCTAAGCCCCGCCCACTTTTGCTAAGCTCCGCCCACTTTTCATAAGGTATTTTTTCTAAGCCACGCCCACTTTTCCTAAGCTCCGCCTACTTTTGCTAAGCCCCGCCCACTCTTACATCATTTCCAGTTCATCTCTGACTCACAAAGAAATCACTAGAAAATTACAGGATGTTATGGTTTTGAAAAATTTCCCAATGAAGGCTTGCCTAGGCTTGCCCAGGGAATTTCCAAAGGAAACCACACCCACCAGTCTTTCTCTATAAAAGCTTCAAACCCAGGCTCCATTTTAAACATTTGTTTTTGCTGGCAATGGTGTTCTGTGTGCTTGTATCGAACTCTCTGTCTTCTATGGAACTAAACCTTCAAGTTGATGAACTGGATTCAAACCTCTTATCTATTGAGGTAAGATTTTTTATTTTCCTATTTTCAAACTTTGATTGAAGCATACTCATTTAATAATTAAATAACTTAATTAATACATTATTATTTTCTCTCACAGGAAATTGTGTCTGAAATACGAAATGAAAATACTGCTTTTGCTACAACTTGGGGGAAATTGTTGGCTTGGTTGAAGACCTTGAGTGGGATGACTTTGGTGTTCCTTGGAACTCTCTGTCTTGTATGGAACTAAACCTTCAAGTTGATGAACTGGATTCAAACCTCTTATCTATTGAGGTAAGATTTTTTATTTTCCTATTTTCAAACTTTGATTGAAGCATACTCATTTAATAATTAAATAACTTAATTAATACATTATTATTTTCTCTCACAGGAAATTGTGTCTGAAATACGAAATGAAAATACTGTTTTTGCTACAACTTGGGGCGAAATTGTTGGCTTGGTTGAAGACCTTATGAGCGACCAAGACCCACAGAACGAGTTCGTCCTTGATGACCCAACCAAAGAGTTATACCTTGGAGACCAGCAAAATCCTGAAAAAGAGTTTTACAGCAATAGTACTCATTGTGAGTTATCAAGACAATACCCACTGAACAAGTTATACCTTGATGAGCCAGAATACAAGTTTTACCTTGGAGACTCACAAATTTTGAAAAAATCAAGAAATGAGTTCTGCCTTGATGGTTTACATAACTACCTTGGAGACTCAGGAAAAGGGTTCTGCCAAGATGGTTCTAAATATGGGGCCTAACCTTGGAGACTCACAAATTTTGAAAAAATCAGTAAATGAGTTCTGCCTTGATGGTTTAAATAACTACCTTGGAGACTCAGGAAAAGGGTTCTGCCAAGATGGTTCTAAATATGGGTCCTACCTTGGAGACTCACAAATTTTGAAAAAATCAGTAAATGAGTTATCCTTAAGAGACTTTGTAAGTTGGTTTTACTTTGAATACTTGAAATGTGGGTTCTGGATTGATAACTCACAATGTGATACATATCTTGGAAACTCAACGGGAATGTGGTTATACCTTGAAGACTTGGAAAGTTGGGTTTATGTTGGACACTTGAAACTTTTTGGGGGCTTTTATTTATTTATTTATTTATTTATTATTATTATTATTTTATTTATTTATATTTTGGAGACTTTTGGAGTTGCTATCACTCTTTGGGATCTAAACCTATCGATGTAGTTCTTTGTCGGATGGTGCTTGATGGGAGCAAGATCAAGAAAGTTCTGGGAAGAAAGTGCAGGCTTACTCCCCCTTTCTACGTCATCAAACCTGAAAGCCTTAAAAGACAGAATTGGAAGAAGAAAAAAAAAACGTAAAAATATATATATATAGGTGGAAATCTCATTTTGAAAAAGACTGTGTTGGGTGAGGATTGAGTTGGGGTTGAGATTTTGAATGTGAGGGTTGGGGTTGAGATTTTGAATGTGAGGGTTGGGACACACACACACATACACATCAACAAACAAAAGTTAAGCCTTGACTATTCAGTTGAGGATTCTGTGTTTGGGGTTCACAGATCTAAGAACGTCCCCCTTGACACACATTATATACTGTTATACACCTCGGACTTGGCCCTCGAGTGTCCACAACGGTGTATAGTAGGAGGGAGTGAAGCGCCAACCTATTGCTCCCATTACACACACACACACACACACAAACAAAAGTTAAACCTTGACTATTCAGTTGAGGATTCTGTGTTTGGGGTTCACAGATGTAAGAACGTCCACCCCTTGACACACATTATATACTGTTATACACCTCGGACTTGGCCCTCGAGTGTCCACAAAGGTGTATTATCTGCTTAGTTTTGTCTTTTGTAATTCCTGTGAATAAAATGAACCTAAAATCTCTTCCCCTTCCAAATCATATATTTTATAAGTCCAAGGAACTGTATCTATTACATCAACAATTTTAAAAAGTTCTTTCGTCCATCGTTCAGTAAAACCCTTTTCAAAATGAGATTTCCACCTATATATTCTTACGATATCACCAACTTTGAACTTAGGTTTTCTGACATTAATCTCTTTTTCATATTTTAATTTTGTAAATGTTTCTGATGGCTTCATATTCGTTGACGTGTGAATCGTGTCATTATACTTATCCACAATATCCTGAATAAAAGATAACCATTGTTGTGAACCGAGTTGTGTGAATTTTTTATATAGTCTCTCTTTTAAGGTATGATTAAAACGTTCAACAACAACTGCCTTCCCTTCATTAAAGGTACTGTATAATGTAATACTGTTATTTTTTAGAAAATTCATAAATGTCTTGTTATAAAACTCTCTACCCTCATCAGTCCACAATTTCTTAGGTTTTCTCTTACTTTTATTAAATATCTGTTGAAAAGCTAACATAAGAGTATTACCTGTTTTGTTTTTTAAAGGGACAACCCACGCATATCTACTCCTCAAATCAATAACGGTTAAAGCATACTTGTACCCCTTATCATTATTGAGTTCAATCAAATCAGCAGACCAGATTTAATCAACTTCCTTGGAATAAACTTTCCTTCTCTGAAACTTTGTGAATATTGGTTTATGTAATTCATCAGCTAATTGCTCTTCAGTCTTAATGGCATCATTAGAGCCTATAAGTTTTTTGAATTTCCAAGTCCAAGTTTCAATTTAGCACTAATCATCTTCTTCACGATGAACCTATCAACTTTTTCTCTCAAGGTTGGATTTTGTATCAGAGACAAATTATACAACATTTCTCTATCGGCTTCATGCTTTTCTTCCAACGTTGTGGTATTCCCATAATCAATATCGTGTCTCATGCACACTTCATCAACTCTATTGATTGGTTTACTCCAGGATTTAGGATTGTCTGCCTCATCTAATCTTTTATCTAAGTTTGTGCCTGGACCACAGAAAGAATACCCTGGAAGATGTAATTCCCCTGGTATTCCAGTAGTTGTAAATTTACTTCCTGATAAAAACTTTTGTATATCTCCTCCGAGTTTGTGTTTGGAGATAAATTGATTTTTTTGAACCACACACCGAACATATACCTTTTTGTATAACCCTGTTATTTTTACTTTTAATATATGAAATATTTTTAGTATTAGTTTTCTTTTTACATTTGAGACAATAACTCATTTATTTATGAGAAAAATTTCTGCAGAGTGCAAAAACCTTTTTAGTTTCCAACATGCACATTTGAATCTTAATTTTTAAAACATAAAGAATCCTTAGAAATGCCTTCACTCTCTCCTCCATTTATTTAAGAAAAAACTTGAATTAAAATGAATAGCTTGACGATGCTAATAGTTTTGTCGAAAGTATTGCAAATAGACTTGTTAATTCTTTGTATTCCTCCTTGGTGGGTTGAGTTATTTTCTGTAATACCTCTATTCTTTTTTGAATCTCACTGGTTTCCATACTATAATATTTATTTATTCTCTCTCTTTCCTCCCTCTCCTCCCTCTCTCTCTTCTCTTTTTCCTCCCTCTCTCTCTTCTCTTTTTCCTCCCTCTCTCTCTTCTCTTTTTCCTCCTTCTCTTTCTTCTCTCTTTCCTCCTTCTCTCTCTTCTCTCTTTCCTCCCTCTCTCTATTCTCTCTTTCCTCCTTCTCTCTCTCCTCCTTCTCCTTTTCCTCCTCTTCCCTCTCTTCTTCAACTCCTTCCTCATCCCTTACTATGCTTGAATCGTTTACACCCCATAGAATATTATACATATATTCATCAGGATTTCTTGTTATTCCTGTATCCAAAATAATTTTTTTTACAACAGGAAACCAATAAAATTTCTTTTGAATTTCTAAAAGAGCCTTACCTTTTCTTAACCTTATAATTTTTTCATTATTTAACATTCTAATTAAATCTAAAGTTGTCGGTTTATCAACATCAGCATAATGCCAATCTTTTATTGAAAATACCTCATTCTTATGTTGTAGAACATATTTATTAAAATACCGAATACCCTTTTCTTGAAGGTATGCTTGGACACAGAAATGATAATTTTCTTGAAGCCTTCTTGCTGTCATTTATGTATTAGAAATATATGTTAGAATAATATTATGGCACGAAACACCTCCCCATCTTCCCATAGTTAAATCATTTTGTATTTCCTTACTTATTATATATAATCCTGTTTTTTCTGTTTTCATGAGATAAACAAGGGCAAAACCATTATTATATTTACCCTTATTAAATTCTTTTATTTGTTGTTTACTAATCGTGGCTCCACAAAACTCATTCTCGATACCAAGTGGATAATATTCTTCCTTACGAGACTGATTTAATTGTTCCAGGTCTTCGAGGTTAATTTTAAATGACCAATTATACCCTAAATCATTCATATCATACCCCCATTGTTCTATTCTCATACAAACGATACGCCCTTCTTTATAAAAATTTATTTTAATTCGAACTGTGAATTCTGTATGACCTGGAGATAATATCAACACTTCTGTATCTTTAGAATACACAGCCGTTTTATTTAAGTATATATATTGTGATAAATCGCTTAATCTCACCAAGTCATTCGCGTCAGTCGGGCTTGGATAATTTTTTAATTTATAAGCATTTTTCATGTTAATATTTTTGTTTATATTATATTTATGTCGTTCAGCCTGTGCCTTTGTGTAATAATTTGATAAATCAATATCCAGTTCTTGAGATACACCAAAGATAGAACCATCTTTACCAACATAAGTCATTTATATTAGATTAAAAATAATATCATAAAATTTTTTATTTTTGTTGAGTTTAAATAACACATATAGACATAATTGACCACAACACTTGGAATTTAATTCTTGGACTTGAAATGTTTGATAAACACCATTCTGTAAGAATTTTATGACTTCAACAGGTGGTGGAAGACCAAAACTATCAAAATAATATTTGTCTTGACTATTAAAAATACAAACCCAATGAGAACCGTTCCCATCATTATCTTCTAAGTTCATAATAATATTCTTTGTATGTTTCGACACATTTGTTAATTCATCTCTCATACAAATAACCACATTATGAATTTTTAATTTCTTACAATATTTGGCAAGTTGTAAATTTGATGTTGTATTCTTTCCAAATTCTTTCAACCACTCATCAATGCTCATTTATTTATTAGAAAGATATAATCCATTACCTCTTTTCGTTAATTTTACACCTGCTTGTGCTATAGAAGAAAGCATATCTCCAACTAACAATCTCGCTTTATCAGGCAGACCTTCAAGTTTTTCAGCAAAATCTACAATTACACCACTTCCACTAATTTGTTTCTCCAACTCTTTGTTATGTCTTTCCAATTCTTTTTGAGCCTGGAGTTGAGCCTTCCTTTCGTTGGCAGTTTTGACCGTTGTTGAAATACCACCCGTCAATGCTCCAACCGCACTTAAACCAGCAAATAAAGGAATTAGAAATGGGAGAAATCCTCCACTCGTCTCTCTTATTGAATATTTTTTCAACATTGGTTTTGTCATTTTAATTTTAAGTGAGCCAGTGTCATTCAAGATTTTAACCTGTTCTCTTGTGAGCAAAACATCAATTCTTACTGCTCCTTTTCTCTGAATTGTATTAACGTTAATCGTACAAGGCTTTTGATTTTGAACACAAGATGATAGTTTATGAAGATTGATTTGATTAACATATACCCCAGTTGGTACTTTGCCACTCATTTATTTAACAAAAAATTATGTGAGACTAATCATCACACCATTATCTGTATTAATCTGCAATTCTGTTTCTTCCAAAAGCAAACAATATGTATCAACTTCTTCACTCTCTCCTCTTTCAATGTATAGGGAAGTATCCACTCGATTAGACTTTATAGTTTCTTTTTGAGCGCTCAGGTCAAACGTATAGATTGTATACAAACTTTTAAATGCTGTCATATCCAAAATAGGTTCTTTATTTCCATTACTTTCACACACCTTTTGGTAAGACTTGTATGCTTCAGCAAAATCATTTTTTCCCAATTAATTTCCAATCTATCTCGTGGATAAAATGTTCCATCTAGAGAAACGCGAAGTTGTTTCACCTTAGCATTATCACTCAATGCATTATTCTTATCAGTCGCAGTATCACCATCTGGCTTTTTAAAAATCATCCACAGATATCGTGGCTTTCCTTCCAGAACACCCAAATTCCACGTGTAAGTAGTTTGATTGAGTTTAACGTGTTGACATCTTCTTTTGAGGTATGATACACTGAGTGGTTTCTTTGAGTTAAGTCTTCGATTCAACATCTCTTCTGTTTTAAGATTAGGAGTATATTCACTGATATACCAACTCATCTCCTCAATTACAAATTTATTCTGATCACCAAAAGCATTACCAACACCAAAAAACAATCTATTTTCATTATCATTCCTTTGTAGTTGAAATCTAATTTTAAGACCATACAGAACTTTATCATAATCACAAAATCCAAATATACCTTTAAGAGGAACTGCCACAGTAAAACTATTTTCTGCTTTTGTATCATCATTATACATTCCTTTCCTTTGAATATATCCAGGGTCTGTGTTTGTTCCCGTTGACATATCAGGAATAAAACCTTCGACAGACCCCTTTCCCATTCTATCACTGAATGTATAGAGTGTAAATTTCATCATTTCAGATACAGCAGAGACATAATCAACCGCTTCAACTTCTTGTGTTCCAATATACAATCGCACACTATCAAACATTTTCCAGAAGAAATCATTTACAAGTGTAGCGTTTGTGTTATTCCCAGCCTTAGTGAATTTAAATTTACACAACAAGAAACTTTCGGAGAGATTCAAATAGGTTTGTTGATTATTTATTTCAAAACTTTTTGTACCATTTGTATTCCAGTCTGTTCCAGTTATTGCATTTACCTTGAAGTAATCTTCTTTTTTAGTGGAGTTTGAGATAATAATAGTATCATCCAAATCATAGATACTATCAATTGCTTCCATACTTGTATTTATTTAGGAAAAAAGATGTTAAAACTTTTGAAACCCTGATCCAAGTATTTGAATTATTTTCTGTCGTTCTTGGGGGACAACTGAGTTTTACCTTTCTTAATTTCTTTTATTGCTTGTAATTTATGAGATTCTTTCTGAGCATCTTTTATACTCTTTACAGCACCTGCTACATTTCCCACAGCAGAAGCAGTTGAACCAATTAGGTCTTTATGTTTAAGAATAGTTGAACCAATACCCATGAGAGTATCAATTATCCCATCTCCTCTAAATTGATGTCCAACACCCCTTTGTCTCTTAGGTTTATAGTATCCTCTACCAAGATACATACCTTCACCCTTGTAGTACGGGGAAAGGAACATCCCATCCCCTGTAATTATTTTATATTTTCCCAACTCGTGCTTCCTCACAATAACCATCGTATTTATTTATTGAAAAACTTCACGTAGGTGAATTCTGATGGATATAACTTCTCCATTAAAAGAAATCACACGATTATCTTGGTCGGTTATCCTAAAATTTACTCTGTGTATGGTTTTTCCTGACACAGGTAGATAAACCAAAGTTTTAGGCTCCATATTGAATTTATAACCAATTGGGGTTGAGTATGCGCTGAATGAAAATATTGTATTTGTTTTTAATCCATCATTATAAGCACCATCAATCAAATCACAGTGAATTAACACCGAATTTATTCCTGAGGATATTTGAATGACATTATTACTGTAAAACGTCCCATTAGTTTCAATCTTTTTTGAGGAGAAACCTAATAACTCTCTAAATGAATTATCAATTGTGAAATCAACCTTGTAGTTATTTTTAACTTTAATCGTTGATTTTGAAGTATGTTTTTGAATGTTTATAACAATATTTTTGGTTCATCACCCTGTTCTTTCATAAGACGAGCAATTTCGGAAGATATTTGAGAAATCTCGTATGCTCCGGGTGAGACTGTTATCGTTTTGTATCCACTTCCCGGATTATAACTAAACTTGTCATTTTTCTCGGTTATATTAAATAAGGTATTATAAGTCTCCATGGACAATAAAGATGCCTCATATTCTTTTGTTGTGTCAAGTTGTAGTGGGTATGGGAATGAAGATGTGTGGTCGCTTGTTGTGAAATTAAAACTCAGGATTGTGCTTCTCATCTTATTTAATATGAGATAAAATGTCTTTATATTGAGATTTATTAATTATTTTCATGTTCATCAACTGGTCTAAAATGGCTGATGCTTCATTAAAACAATTGTTATTTCCAGCCTTCTTACTGCCGAACAACAATAACAGTCTATTAACTAATTGCGATGGGTCATTTGGAAGAAAACTAATACCTGAACCAAGGATACTTAAAGCCTGAATAATGTGTTTCTCCTTCTCATTCTTCCTACTTTTACCAGAAAGAATAACCTTATAATTTAGAGTGTTCAGCAAATCAATATATACTCTATCATCATTATTTTCCATATCCAATGGTTTATCAATATACTTTGATTCATCCCTCACAGTTGAACCTTGTCTTCCATCTTTTGTGAGAAGAAACATTAATCTCGGAGTTAGTTTAACAGGGGTTGAGCAGAACTTAAGAACCTTAATTCATCATTAAATATCAATACCTTTTCTTGAACAAGATGAAATATTGCTGGTTGTTCTGTTGGAATGAGTCCTGCTTTGGTTTTTGAATCCGCTGAATATTCATTGTTTTGAACAGCATTCACAATAGAATCAGGGGTTGATTAATCTCTTCCAGTTGTTGAAATAAACCTTCATCATGTTCTAATTCTCCAATATGCTCTAATTCTTCCTCCGTCATTTGACTGAAATCTTTTAACATTTGAAGCTTTCTAGGAGTATATTCTACTGTGGGAACTGTGGAAACATCTTTCATTTTTTCTTGGGAAGTTTTTAAAAGTGGTTTAAAAAATTTCTCTTGTTTTTTTCAAATGCTTCTTCGCCCGTTAGTTTCTGTCTGCGTTTCTTCTTTATGTCTTCCTGTTGTTTTACAACTTTTGAAACCAACTCTTGATGTTCCTTAAATCTTCTTGCTCTTTCTTTTGTATCCATTTATTTATTGTAAAATATCATTTAATGAATTGTAAAGATCAACAGGGAAATTTTCCTTTTCTTCATCATTCAAGTAGATGTGTTCAAATAAATCCTTTTCTTTAAATATTTCATCAAATTCTTTATTAACATTAATGCGAGTTGTAATTTCTTCTTCACTAATCCTTGCATCTCTGCTTTTCATACGTTTGTGTTGAGTTTCTTCATCAACATCAAAACCGAATGATAAAATCTTCACTCCGCTCAGATATTTAATAATTTGTCTCGTTCCTTCTGGATTAGTTTCTAATATCCCAACACCACCAGATTTTAGTTTCTTTAACTCACTCTTACAATGTGAATATTTTGTTGTACCAAGAGAAACCTCCTCAAATATTTGTCCTTCATTCCTCAATCGCATATGTTCCTCCACTGAAATATAGTGATAATCTTCACCTTTTACTTCTCCAGGTCTTATTGCTCTAGTTGTTGTTGATACAATGCGTATCACGGGGTGTTTTTTAAGTAAATTTACAATATTCTCATTTGTACTACACAAGAACCTTGATTTATGAAAGTTTTTTCCAGAAGCAGATTTACCCACAAGATTTATAATAATAGTTGTCATTTATATATGTAATTGTTTATAAAACAAAAAATATATCCCTTAATATCTCATCTTGTTTCACAACAATATATTTATATTTTTCAGTCGTGTGCTTCATATAATCCTCAAATTTCTTTTTACTACATAATGTAGAACAATTATCTCTCCAAAAATTATTGATATCTATTGAATTTAACTTGAATAAAATAAAAGTATTAGCATTGTTTCTGATGGAACGACGAGGAAGTTGAAAGTACGATTGACTAAGATAAATACAATTACAAGAAGAATGTCTCCCTCTTGTGTAGTAGCTGTCCATTACCGTTTGGTTTCTCTCATTAACACAATCATCAAAGATAACGAGGTTCTTTTTGATTTATCCAAATCTTGGGGAGACGGTATATCATCCGTATTATCACTAAGAATACAAGTTATAAGATTTGATTTCTTTTTACATCTCTGTGTATCACAAAATAGTTGAATTATATCTTCAATGTTATAATCATTTAGGTTTTTTTGACGTTTAAATAAACCTATTATATCTTCTTTTTGAAGACCAGCATTAAAACCTTGTGAGAGTAGTTGATACTCTGGTTGAAAACTCGACTTTGTGAAAATTATTAAATTATCATAATCTAAAAAGTTGGGAGTGAGGAGCATTTTTAAAAGTAAGCAGGTTTTTCCACATCCACTTGAACCAACTATGAGACATCTTAATGAATTTAGGAGATTTTTATGGTTGTTAAATTTTATCTTATTTTCCCAAATAGGTAAAAAATCATTCATTTATATATTTGAAAAACAGGTTATTTAATTTATTATTAGCTTTTTTAGAAACTCTATATTTTATCCTAAGTTCAGGTTTAATTTCAAGATAATCCATTATTTTATTTATACAATATCTTGTGTTGATATTTCCCTGAAAATTACATCCATGAATAATATACAACAACAATCCTTTGAACATTTCTCTTATACGTTCAGTTTCTTCCCTTGTAAGGAAAGGTGTGTTATCATCCTCATACTTTACATTCATTTCTCTAATCAATCTTGTAAAGTAATTCATTTTTGGTGTAAATCTAAAAGAATTATTTTCCTTTTTATATTTTTTATTATCATTAATTAGAAGATAATCACAGAATATACATTGTTTATAGGCTTTTGACTCTGTGTTTAATCCCCGTCTTTCACACGCAGGACAATTCTCAAATTTGTCATATGGAGAATCAGGAAAGTCTAGCATATTTATAAAGTAAAACTTTACTTAAACTGAAATTCATCTATACTTTCAGTTGTATATTACCATCGATATCGATATACTTTTTTTCATTATCAGATTCAACGACAACATTTTTTATATTAAAGGTAATTTTAAAATTATCGTTAACTACTATTGAACGAAATGTCATTTCACCTGATATATTAACATCCTTTATTTCATCAAGATTTACATCTTTAGGGTTGTTGAAAAAAATACAAATTTCTCCTTGCATATTACAGATGGTCTTATCTTTTCTTTCTAAAGCTTCATCCATAAGGTTTTTGTTCTTTGATACTTTTTCTTGTTTCATTGCTTTTTCTAGTTTTGAATATATTACTAGAAGGAGAGGAGAAACTTTTGTTAGAGATACTTTAATTGATGTTCTACCAGGTATACTAAAAGCCCTTCCACTGAAGGAAATTGAAGAACTCATATTATTTACCATAATAGTTTTTATCCAATAGTTGTTATATTTATCTTTGTTCAATTTTACATCCTTGACATATTTCTCAGTATCTTTAACAGATGAAGAGATTGATTGAAACTTGTCTTTTGTGTCTTGAAACATTGTATTTATTAAGTGAAAAAGTTGGAGGATAAAATGTTTTTAAGCACAGATTCACCTATAAATTAAACGAAATTTTCATCAAGAAAATTTTAGTTTAAGCAAAGTTTTATTCTATAAATATGGTGAA
This sequence comes from Eptatretus burgeri, assembly GCF_056783735.1. NCBI lineage: Eukaryota > Metazoa > Chordata > Myxini > Myxiniformes > Myxinidae > Eptatretus > Eptatretus burgeri. Next base: position 30,154,047 of record NC_140967.1, on the reverse strand, counting down.
TACAACGTACTGCGATGTTTGTAATCACGAATATAAACATTATAGAAAACACCTCCGAACCAACAAACACACATTTAATCTATTTCATCAAATATCTCCTCTTGAGTTGGAAAGAAAACATTGTGATATCTGTTCAAAGGATGTTTTGAAGAGTAGTTATAATCAACATCTTCAATCACAAAAACACAAGAAAAATGAGTTTAAAGTAAAGGGAGACTATTATATTAAAAACACTGATGAGGCATTTAAAGGGCATATAAAAATAAGGATTTTTCAATTTGGAGAACCCGGTCCATCATCAATAGCTGAATCAATTGAAATAGTGAAACCCGATGTTGAAAAATTTATTAAAAAGACATTAAAAGAAATAAAAACTTTAAAGTTTTATATGGGAGTGAAAATGAATATGAAAAGACAAGATGAAGAACAAACTCCTTATATGAGAACAGATCTTCATTTTATAACATCATTTCAAGATTTTTTGAATAGTGGGGTTTATGAAGAACTATCAAGACAAGAGGAGGATGTTGATAATACAGTGGTAGGAAGTGGATTCAATATTAAAAAAATCATCTTTTTAGATATACACATTCTAAAATCAAACCCTCTTAAAGCTTCTTCTTATATTGAATTACCAAAAGAAATAAAACTAAAGAAGGCAGTTGTTAATATTAAGAACAATGATAATAAATGTTTTCTCTGGTCTGTTCTTGCTCACTTACATCCACCAAAATGTAATTCAGAAAGAGTAAAACAATATATGAAATATGAGAATACCTTGGACATTAAAGATTTTAAATTCCCAATGCCATTAACAGATATTCCTAAATTTGAGAAAAAGAATAATCTTTCTATTAATGTATATGGATTAACGGATACAAACAAAGTTCAAATATTAAAAATTTCAAACAACTATAAAAATGAAGAAACACACATTGACCTTTTATATTTTAGTGTTGGAAAGAATTCACATTACACATACATCAATAATTTATCAAGATTAATCTCTTCTCAGGTATTCAGAACAGCAAACAAAATATATCCTTGTAAGCGATGTCTTAATTCATTTCATACAAAAGAACGATTAGAACAACATTCAAAATATTGTAGTAATCATAAATCAGCTGTAATTACAATGCCTAAACCTGGTGAAAAGATTTATTTTGAAGATTATAATAAATCTATCATGCACCCATTTGTGATATACGCTGATTTTGAATGTATCCTTAAAAAGATAAATACTGCTTCTCCTAATCCAAAAGAACCATATACAAATAAATATCAAAAACATATTCCTTGTGGTTTCTGTTATTATATCAAATCATCTGTTGGAGAAAAGTATAACAAACTTGAACATTATCGTGGAAAAAATGCTTCACAAGAGTTTGTAAAACGATTAGAAAAGGATTGTATAAGACTCACTAAATTAATGAAAGAAACAAATGAACCGATGAAATTAACCAAAGAAGAAAAATTAGAATTTAGAATGAACAATATCTGCCATATTTGTGAGGGGAAATTAAGGAGTCTAAAGTTAGAGACCATTGTCATCTTACTGGTAAATATAGAGGTCCCGCTCATTCCTGTTGTAATCTTAATTATAAATTACCTTCTTTTATTCCAGTCTTTCTTCACAACAGCGCCAACTATGATACACATCTATTTATAAATGAACTTTCAAAAACACCAGGGAATATTTCTGCTATAACAAACACAAGTCAAAAGTATATTTCATTTTCAAAAATGATATTCACAAAACCTTTAACTCGTATTAGGTTTTTAGATTCTTACAAGTTTATGGGAACACCACTAGCCTACCTCGCATCAAATCTAAGCTCCATGGACTCTTTTCCAAATCTTAATTCATTCTTTCCAAAAGAGGAAATTCTCACTAAAGAGGAAATTCAGATTAAAGAGAGAATTCAAAGTAAAGAGGAAACTGTAATTAATGAAGAAATTCTAACTGAAGATGAAATTCTAATTATAAAGAAAATTCGAACTAAAGAGGAAATTCTGATTAAAGATGAAATTCTGATTAAAGAAGGAATTCTTACGAGAGAGGAAATTCAAACAAGGAATGAAATTCAAAGTAAAGAGAAAATTCTTACAAGTAAGGGAATTTATCCTTATGATTATATGGATTCATTTATGAGATTTAAAGAAACACAACTTCCATCAAAAGAAAGTTTCTATAATAACCTTTATGAAGAAGAGATAAGTGATAAGGAATATAAACACGCACAAGAAATATGGAAATTATTTAAGATAAAGAACCTTGGAGAATATCATGATTTATATCTAAAAACAGATGTTTTATTGTTAGCTGATGTGTTTGAAGCTTTTAGATCACTCTGTCATAATAAAAATTGTTATGGATTAGATCCTGCCCACTATTTCACAGCTCCTGGTTTAGCTTGGAGTGCAATGTTGAAAATGACAAAACAAGATATAGATTTAATCAGTGATGTGGATATGCTTTTGATGATTGAGAAGTCCAAGAGAGGTGGAATATCACAAGTATGTTCAAAAAGATATGCTAAAGCAAATAATAAATATCTTCCAAATTATGATAGTGAAAAAGATAGTAATTATTTGATGTATTTTGATGCTAATAATTTGTATGGATGGGCAATGTCTCAATCTCTGCCTTATGGTAAATTAGAGTGGGTGGAAGAAAAGGATTATGAAAAGGCTTTGATGAATATTGTTATTTCTTCTCAAGAGGAATTGAATGACGAAGAAGAAGGTTATTATTTTGAAGTTGATTTGAGGTACCCGAGTGATCTTCATAATAAGCATAAAGATCTTCCTTTTGCATGTGAGAAAGAAACTCCAAAGAAAGAATGGTTAAGTGATTATCATAAAAGTTTTAATATTAAAGGTAAATCAACAGAAAAGTTATTAACAACATTCTATGATAAAGAGGGATATGTTTTGCATCAGAGAAGCTTAAAACAGTTTTTGAGAGAAGGATTGAGAGTAGCTAAAATTCATAGAGTTTTAAAATTTAAACAAAGTCCTTGGGTGAAAAAGTATATTCAATTCAATACAGATATGAGAGCAAATACAAAAGTAAAATTTGAAGGGGACTTTTATAAATTAATGAATAATGCTGTATTTGGAAAGACTATGGAAAATGTTAGAAACAGGCAAAACATTAGATTCGCAACATCTTGGAAAGAAGCTTCGAGATTGATAAATAAACCAAGTTTTGAGAGAGAAGAGGTTTTTTCAGAGAACTTTTCTGCAATTCATATGAAAAAGGAAAGTATTGTAATGGATAAACCAATTTATATTGGAACAGCAGTTCTTGATTTATCAAAGATATTGATGTATGATTATTTGTATAATGACTTAAAGAAAGAGTATGGTGAAAATGTTTCATTGTTGTATATGGATACTGATAGTTTTATCCTAGATATAAAAACTGATGATGTTTATGAAGATATGAAGAAAAATATTGGAGTATATGATACAAGTAATTTCAGCAAGAAGAGTGAGTTATTTTCCAAAAAGAATGAAAAGGTTATTGGTAAGTTTAAGGATGAGTTGGGTGGAAAAGTAATGAGTGAGTTTATTGGATTGAGAGCAAAGGCATATGCTTATAAGTATGGTGAACAGATTGATAAGAGGTTAAAGGGAATAAAGAAATATGTAATAAAGAAATCAATAACTTTTAGAAATTATTATAATTGTTTGATGAATAAGAAAGAAGAATATAGGAAAATGAATACAATAAGAAGTTATAAACATAACATATATAGTGAAGAAGTAAATAAAAAGGCATTAGGAGCCTTTGATGATAAGAGATTTATTTTAGATAATGGAATAGATTGTGTTCCATATGGATATTGTATGATAGAGTGTATAAAATAGATTATGTTTTAACGATGGGAAGATGGGTTAGGGTTTTTAAGGGCTACCGCCGCGTTTTTTTCACAATATATAAATGGTTAAACCAAGTATTAATCAAACTAAAGAGTGGAGAAAATCTCAGTCTTGGTATATAAATGGAAAACATAATGAATGTGAAAAATATCAAATAAGTCTTATTGAAAAAATAACTAAAACAAAGGTAAATAAAACAAATAAGCGAATTAATTTAAAAACTAGTAAGTTAGAGGATGTAAAGAAAAAAATGAATATCCTTGAATGGACTGAAAACTTTGATGGTTATCAATTGAACAATGAAAAAACAATTTACTATAATCTCAAAATGATATGTGGCTCAGGAGGTGGTCAAACAAGAGCATTAAGAGAAGTTTATCATTTCGTAATGGCACAAATGGGGTATCTTAAAAAATATAAAGATTCAAATGTTTTGTTTGTCAATATTTTAGATGGGGATTATTGTGCAAAGAAAATTAAACTATTGAAGGAATTTGAGAATGAACAAATCTTTATAGGTTCAATGAGTGAGCTGTTCAACCCCCAGGTGTTCAATTCAATGAGGTTCAACCTCCAAGTTAAAAGGGGAGACAAATAAATATACCTTGGGATAAAAAGGGGATTTATTTTTAGGGAAAAAAATTATAAATCGCTGAAAATCCCCCATTCATTTACATGGGGAAAAGTGAGCCAGAATCAGTATTCTTACCCTACTTATATATATATATATACATACACATAGAGACATACATATAATATACATATACAGACATACATATATATATATATATATATATATATATATATATATATATATATATATATATATATATATATATATATATATATATATATATATATACTGAACAAAAATATAAACACACCAAGCGATTGTTACTATTTTACCTCGAACTCATTAATACTAAATCTTCACAACAATTTGGTTATAGAATCCATGACAATTGAGCATTAAATTTCAAAGAGTTCCTTGAGAATTCTGGCGACAGTCTTTGCGCTACAACAGTCGACACAACCGAGGTGTCACTGTCAGAGTTCACACAGTCAGTAGCGGGTGTTGGCCTCCCTCAAGCTTGGCCTCCCTCAAGCGGTTACGCACCGTCTGGGCTGAAATGCGCCTGTTATGCAGCCCAACAGTCTCATCGGCAGTCCTCGTGGCCGGTCGGAGTCGATCCCGGAGATGTTGCAGCCTCATGTGACGATCCTGACCGGCGGTGGTCACACGTGGTCGCCGGGCATGTGGGCGGTTCACGGTGCTTCCAGTCTCTCTGAGGCACGTTCTCAGGCGGCTAATGGTGGAGTGGTGGACATTGAAGTGTGCTGCAACGGCCTGTACTGACGTCCCAGCATTCAGCATGCCAATGGCGCGCTCCCTCAAGATTTGTGACATCTGTGGCATGTTGATATTTGGCACCAGTCCACATTTTGGGCAGGCCTTTTATAGGGCAAGCTATAGGGAGTGTTTGTGTCCTGGTCATGCTCACTGGCCATCACTCTGTCAAGCCCCATGGTGCTCATGGGAAGGATTAATCAACGTGTGAGTTCACACACTCAGAGTGGTCAATTTCAATGGGAACATCTGTCTTGAGCAAAACAAAGGAACCATTGCTCAAACATATCATCGGTTTGACCATTTTCCCATAATGGCAATCTTGACTTAGATATTTAGGTTGGTGCGTTTATATTTTTGTTCAGTATATATATATATATATATATATATATATATACATACATATAGAGCAGCGTTTCTCAACCTTTTTACCCTTGTGGAACCCTTGAAATAGTTTTCATGTCTCAGGAAACCCCTGCATAAAAATTATTATATACCATTATTAATATCTTGCTCATTTATACAATTTTATCGTAGTTCACATGGTAAATATAATATATTTTTTCGTATACTTCGTTTAAGGAAAAGATGACCCCCTTTTTGTCAAATTTATTGGCAATGAAAAAAAAACATACTGCTCGTTTATGAGACCTCACACTGAAGTTTTTATTCACGAAAAAAAAAACTTTTTTAAATTAAAAAAACAAACACACCTCATGTAACTTTATCAACAAAACTTAAACAAATAAAGCTGAAGCAATAAAGTGAAACAGAAGAACTAACATTGAGAGAGAGAGAGACTTCGCACAGAGAAGCACAGAGAAGATAGATGGACACCGTGCATGCGTCCCGTACTTCAGTCAGTCACTCAATGATACACGAATCCGCCACGTACAGGACGTCCACTAACCAGTGAGGGCGGTTTCACACTGGCGCCATATAGATATCGTTAAATACATTCCCTATCGTTGTTATAATTGTAAATAATATAAGAGGTTGAAGCCTCTATTATAATAACCAAGGAGTTTCCAATAATATGCCATATGTGTATAGTAAAATTACGAATATTAAATCAAACAAAAACTACTCAAAAATACATTAGCCTATTTATTACTATTTCTCGCGGAACCCGAGCAACCTCTTGCCGAACCCTAGGGTTCCGGGGAACCCCGGTTGAGAAACACTGATAAAGAGACATATGTATATATATATATATATATATATATATATATATATATATATATATATATATATATATGTATATATATATATATATATATATATATATATATATATGTATATATATATGTAGAGATATATGTGTATATATATATATATATATGTATATATATAGATAGACATATATATGTATATATATATATATATATATATATATATATATATATATATATATATATATATATATATATATATAGATAGACATATATATGTATATATATATATATAGATATACATATATATGTATATATATATATATATATATATATGTATATATATAGATAGACATATATATGTATATATATATATATATATATATATATATATATATATATATATATATATATATATATATATATATATATATATTGTGACGTCCACGGGACTTGAACAGTCCCGCCAACGTAGAATGAGCCGAAACGATGGAGGCGGTTTATTTATTTATAACCCAAACATGGCGGTTCTAATCGCTCTACCGCAAACGGGACGAGGAAGGTGGCACGAGTCACTTTTCACTGAGTTGATGATGTTTATTTGTTTTTATTATTACCAGAAATAACAAGACTCGGCAAGAAGAGGGATCCGGGGCGATTCGACGGGATGGTGTGGGATCGGGCGTGGGGAAAAACACAGACAATTCCAATGAATATACAGTTCTCAATCCCTCTAAGGCGCCAAACACACACACACACACACACACACACACACACACACACACACACACACACACACACACACACAACGTAGCTATCTCTGGTGGTCAGGCTGGACCGTGGTGTGGACGCAACTGTCCCTGGATCGGCGCCGGACGAGCCGGCCTTGCTCTCGCCGGGGGGGGAGGGGCAGGAGAAACCGCGGTGCTGTCGACCTCCTGGTCCTGGCCCAAGTCTGCCCACAGCCACCAGGGAACCAGCTCTCGCGCCAAGCCGCGAGCAGGAGAGGGAGGCAGGTCCGTCCGCCGCCCGACCCCGCACTCCGAGTCAGCAGAACCCCAGAGCCAACCAAAGCGAGGCACGAGGCTCGGCAAGGCTCCCAGACACGATCAAGAGCACGATCGACTCAGCACAGCAACCAGGACGCTCTCTGCCGCCACAGCTTCCACACCAAAAAAACCACGATCTTTTGGTTGTAATCTTCTTCCTCTTCCTTTTCGATCCCGAACAGAACCTTTTTATCCTTCTGCCCTCGTCACCTCCAATCGAGCCGTTTATTGGCCCACTGCCGTCGCCTTCTGCCAATCGTGATCAAGGGGCGGAGCCATCTGCTGCACTGTCCTGTGACATCACGGCCAGTCTCCAGAGAATACCAAAAAGGGGTTTACGCAGACACACTTACCCTATCCCGTGTCCCTATCTAATTACGTGACATTTATCATTTCCCCCTTGAAGAAATGAACATTTACTAGACAACTTATCACCACTGAATTACTACTTATTACATCGAGATCCTGGTAAACTCGAACAGCATGGCATACCTAATTAAACATCCTAATTACCCTTTGAATGCATACCCCCCCTCCAAGTAACACTGCCCCCTCCTCTGGTACCGCAGCTCCTGCAAGGTATATCACAGGCGCTACCGTACCAGCCTTAACACTTACTGACTCACACCTAATTAACCTAACGAAATAAAGTAGGAGGGGAAATGGGCAGCGAGTCGCAGCTAACTTACCTATCCTGCTTAATGTACTACCCCCTTATGGCCTTATCCTCGCCTAAACAATCATTCGTTTTTTTATTTTATTTTATTTTATCACATGAGAGCACTGAGCGAAGTTGCACTCCATCCTCCGGATCATCGCTCTTGCCCAGCACTCTTCCAGTGATCTGGGGAGGGGAAACAAAAGGTTCCACAAAAACACAACACTTATACTTTACATTCCTACTCGAAGCCTTAACGACACTATTCACAGAATATTTACACTTGACCGCCTCCCCCAGTGGATGCTAATAGACCCAGCGTTACCTGGGGAGCCAATTTTCAAATTTGCTTGCCCCAAAATTATGCGGACATCATGCCCTTGCTGCTCCTGTCAAGTTGTGCGGGATCGAGTGGGACTCACACATCTTCAAACACTCACACCATGGTCATCATCACATTTCTAGGTCATGGTCCTCATTTTAATCATGCAGGCTGAACCCCGTCATGGCCGTGGGGTGGGTTACCACAAGATGATGGGGGCATCTCAGGTGCAACCATGCCCACAGGTAAGCTTTAGTCCAACCCAGACGTTTCTCCGCCCCGCTCCCTTTGATTCCCTCCCCCCTGGTAGCCATCAGCTCTAATCCCGTACAACACTCTGGAAGGGGTCTCACTGGCTCCTCTGGCCTTCCTGGGTCGCCAAGGTCCTACCTGCCTTGGTCGCCCAACCAGACCCTCTCCCAGTTGCCTCCAGACACTGTCACCATTAGCCACCAAGTGGTGAATCTCCTTGAAGGGGGTCGCAATTCACGCTCACCGTGAGCTTCAGCAATCCCTGTGGACAAGCACATCATCCCCACCCACAAAACCCACATGACTCCCCCACCCCATCGGCCTTACATGTGACACCTGCATTTCTAACACTTCACCGACCATGATCTTCCCTGTTATCACACCATGCCCAATAAAAAAAACAATGTGTGCACCATACATTTCACTTCTTCACTTAAAACAACTCACACAGCACTTCTCACCCGATCCACGCACCAGCCATTGGACAGCCACTCGTGCCCGCTTTGTTTCCAATTATCCACTGTCCCGATTGTCACTCTAAAACCCAGCAGAACTTACAAACCCATGCCAATTTTCCCACAATGCATTTTTTTCCACCAAAGGAGGGCACTTCGCCACAATCTCAGCAGCCGAGCATGGCCGTATATGCTCAGCCCAATCTCGTCTCCCCGACCCCCGACAGTGATCTCCGGACCCGACCTATGAAAGGGCATCTCGGATAGACCTGGCGGTTCAGCAGGAGGATTCATCCTCTGAAGCATTTGGGTAATGCCAATTTCTCCCAGCCCCGCTCCCTGATCCCGAATCTCCGCCTGTCGGATCGTCACCGATGGCCTAACGGGCACCCGACCCGGCCGACTCCACGAGGCCAGCCTGGCTGCGCACTCAGCCGCTCGGTGAACGGTGGGTGGATCCTGTAGCTCCACTAGCGCTCGGACCTCAGGGTCCAGAAGAGCAGCTAAAAATTTCTCTAGTGCCAGTCTGTCCCACGCCTCCACTGTAAGGTCCCGATACGCGATCCTGACTGATTGGTAAATGTCCTGTGCCAGCTCCTGCACTGTCTCACCCGGCTTTAATCTGCGGTGCTGGAGCTGAGCCCGCACCAGATCACAGTTTGCCGCGAACCCAAACCGACGGCTCAACGCCTCGCAAATGTGGGAGCTGGTCAACATCCCTCCGCGATCACGTTTAACACATCTGCGGCTGGTCCCCGCAACGTTGCCACCAAATTCCCTGTACGTTCCCGCTCATTCCACCCGTTTAGTCGGGAAATGCACTCAAATTGCGTCAGAAAAGCTTCAACGCTCCCTGACCCGTCGAAATTTACCAGGGGGAGCACTTTTACGGTGGCCCGCTTCTCAGTTTCTCCTTTGTCCGAATCCATCCCAGGGATCAAACACCCTTGTGGCTGCATATCCAATTTCGGAGCCCACTGTGGCCAAAGTTGTTTTGTGGTGAGGGTCTCATGGGTCAATTTTGCCTCCTGTTCCAAACGTTGAATGGACCGATTCACCTCTTCCCGCAGGATCTTCTGGGCCCGCACAACCTCCTCCAAGGCTCCGTCGCGAGTTTGTAGCTGCTCCTCAACCAACCCGAACACTCTACTTACAAAAGACGGCTCTACCAGGCCTTTATCCAAGACTTCATCTTGGCTCATAATTTTATCTTGTTCGTCCAAACGAGCCTCCAATCCTTTTACCTCCTCCGCCAAATTCATCCTTTGCTTCCTCAGCTCTCCCCACTCTTCAACTTGCAGCTGCATACGAGCATCCACACAGGCACGATGACGTTCCAGGCTTTCATCCACTTTATCAACCCGAATGTTCGTTGCATCAATTTTATCTACCAATTTTTTCCGTATATTTTCCCCCTCCAATGTAATTTCTACCTTTGTTTCCTCCAATCTATCCTCGAATTTACTTTGTATTTCTCCCAATTTAACATCTACACACTCCTGCATCTCAGTTTTCATTTTCTCCATCTTTTCCCCCAATTCATCCCTCATTAAATCAATCCGTGCACCCAACTGTACCCCCATTACCCCCAATCGATCCGCCATCTCTGCCCTCTGTGCCGTCATTTCTGCCCTCTGTGTCACGAATTGATTTTCCATTTGTGCCGTCATTTCTGCCCTCTGTGCCGTCATTTCTGCCCTCTGTGTCACAAATTGATTTTCCATTTGTGCCGTCATTTCTGCCCTCTGTGTCACGAATTGATTTGCCATTTGTACCGTCATGTCCCCTATTAAACGTTCCAACATTGTCTGGATCGTCATCGCACCGGTTTCCGGCACTGCCGGCCCCGTTACGGGCGATGAAGCACGGTCCACGCTCGGAATGGGGAAGGTTCCAACCCTACCCCTGTCTCTCCCTTCTTCCCCCCACTCGCTGCCAGACACGTGGCCTTCCTCCTCAAGCATCTGCACATCCACCATGGTGCAGAAGTCCCGTTTGCCGCCAATTAATTTAAATTTGAAAAATCCCGCCAAAATTTTCCCGCGCTCGCGCGCTTTTCTGTAGTGATTTTAGATTCCAATTCGTGGCGAGATTTTAATCCTGGTATATAATTTAGAGGGGTTCGAACATCCAACACCCTGACACCAATGTGACGTCCACGGGACTTGAACAGTCCCGCCAACGTAGAATGAGCCGAAACGATGGAGGCGGTTTATTTATTTATAACCCAAACATGGCGGTTCTAATCGCTCTACCACAAACGGGACGAGGAAGGTGGCACGAGTCACTTTTCACTGAGTTGATGATGTTTATTTGTTTTTATTATTACCAGAAATAACAAGACTCGGCAAGAAGAGGGATCCGGGGCGATTCGACGGGATGGTGTGGGATCGGGCGTGGAGAAAAACACAGACAATTCCAATGAATATACAGTTCTCAATCCCTCTAAGGCGCCAAACACACACACACACACACACACAAAACGTAGCTATCTCTGGTGGTCAGGCTGGACCGTGGTGTGGACGCAACTGTCCCTGGATCGGCGCCGGACGAGCCGGCCTTGCTCTCGCCAGGGGGGGGGGGCAGAAGAAACCGCGGTGCTGTCGACCTCCTGGTCCAGGCCCAAGTCCGCCCACAGCCGCCAGGGAACCAGCTCCCGCGCCAAGCCGCGAGCAGGAGAGGGAGGCAGGTCCGCCCGCCGCCCGACCCCGCACTCCGAGTCAGCAGAACCCCAGAGCCAACCAAAGCGAGGCACGAGGCTCGGCAAGGCTCCCAGACACGATCAAGAGCACGATCGACTCAGCACAGCAACCAGGACGCTCTGTGCCGCCACAGCTTCCACACCAAAAAAACCACGATCTTTTGGTTGTAATCTTCTTCCTCTTCCTTTTCGATCCCGAACAGAACCTTTTTATCCTTCTGCCCTCGTCACCTCCAATCGAGCCGTTTATTGGCCCACTGCTGTCGCCTTCTGCCAATCGTGATCACGGGGCGGAGCCATCCGCTGCACTGTCCTGTGACGTCACGGCCAGTCTCCAGAGAATACCAAAAAGGGGTTTACGCAGACACACTTACCCTATCCCGTGTCCCTATCTAATTACGTGACATTTATCATTTCCCCCTTGAAGAAATGAACATTTACTAGACAACTTATCACCACTGAATTACTACTTATTACATCGAGATCCTGGTAAACTCGAACAGCATGGCATACCTAATTAAACATCATAATTACCCTTTGAATGCATACCCCCCCCCCCTCAAACGTAACAATATATATATATATATATATATATATATATATATATATATATATAGAGAGAGAGAGAGAGAGAGAGAGAGAGAGAGAGAGAGAGAGAGAGAGAGAGAGAGAGAGAGAGAGACAGAGAGAGAGAGAGACAGAGAGAGAGAGAGAGAGACATCTATATATATATATATATAGAGATATAGAGAGAGAGAGAGAGATAGAGATAGAGATATATATATATATATATATATATATATATATATATATATATATATATATATATATATATATATATATATATATATATATATATATATATGCATATATATATATATATGTTGAGATCCAGGTGAGGTCCACAGCGATTAAGGTCAAGCTTTGTTCATCACCGATCTTGGGAGAGAAGGTTTTATTTCACATCAGACATATGCATATGGAGACAACAGGCTTTGAACACAATAGTCCACCCAGCCTAATCCTCTGGTGAGCTGTCTTTCGGCACTGCCTTATATTCAGTTTACTGCGACCTTTGAATGACTGTGTGTCAAAGAGGATTTATTACCATCCATTAATTTATTGCATTCTCCTGTCAGTACTGCTGATAAGAGAGCACAGAAAGTGCAGAAACAACACCCTTGATTCCCTTAAAGAATTTTAAAAGGTAGCCTCCTACATGTTGTTTAGGCCTTAACAGTTCTGGGCAGTAGTCCAACAGATTCCAGGTAGCTCAGCTGCCCGATTAGCAAGGTCATTCAAACGGTCGACAAGGCCAGCTGTGTTGTAACAATGTCAAAACAAGTTTCTTGACAGTGCACAGATAAACTAATGGGAAGATTTATCCTTTCCCTCTTTCCAATTGAAACTAAAGACTTTTAACCAAACACTAGTAGACATGTTTGGTTGCTGTTAGAGTACATACAATCCCCAACATTTCCCTCCTCTTGTTTCTTTGAAACATTTGCAAAAGAAACTACAAATGAAGAAAAGGAGCATCCGCAGGCCGGCAGGTCAGCAGACAGCAACCTCCAGTGGGTGGCCATCCTTAGGTTTAGCTCCAGATGGTCCAAAACGATCGGGAGTTCCAGCTGCGCCCCCTAGCCCAAAAGGGGGTTCCTACCCACTTTCCAACCGGTCCACTAACACCCCAAGTCTTCAACAAGGGAAATCGGGAAATATCGCAACATTTAAACATAGAATATAAGGAAACCAAGCACTCCCAAAAGCTGTTCGTACAAGAATTGCTCATGGCTAAACAAGAATGAAGTTATACAGGAATATACGTTCCATTAAATATTTGATTATATATATTGCCGCTGAATGGACTTCATGAACAACAAGTAAGGCAGTGTTAAAGTATATAAATGTAATGTTCTTTATGAACAAAGCAAAAGAATATTTGATAAACTACAAGCCAGAGTATAATGAAGGCACAACCTGCCAGCAATTACCAACAAGGCAAATCAAATGGTATTTCTACCTAGCCCTTCAATTGGTGCAAGCAACGAAAGACATTCGTCCAATGTGAGTTGAAGCAATCGTTCATCACTCGGAGGAAGCCTGAGTAATGGATCGGCGACTACTGCAAGGTTACAATATGTTTCATTGTTCGTGGGTTGGGGTGACATGGGTGGGGTACATAGTATTGGGTAAGGGGGGGTAGGTGTAAGTGCAGGGAGGTTTGAGGATGGCAGCAGTCCAGCGGTGTTCACCGGGGCCATCTCCGTCTGTACTAGCTGGGTACTGGACTTTGTTGTCCATCCTGAAAAACACTTTCCAATGGCCTTTTGGGCAATTACCTTGAAAACCATCAGTAATATAAGTCCACACAATATTAAAGGCACTACAAGTCTATACAATATTAACAGCAACATTATTATTTAGGCAATTATACTTGACACTAATTACAACAATAATATTTACAATATGCAAATGTATTAATGGGTGAGCAGCACTGTGAGCGCTCAAGGCATGGTGTAAGCTCCTTTCTCAACTTGCGCTAGAAGACAAAAGTCTCATGAGATGCATATTTACATATAAGGGTCATACAAGTATTTTCCATACATGCCTTCACTATCTGGTATTGTCCATTTTCCACGATTATGCATATGCTAGTCAAAACACTGCCACATCTATCATAAACCTCCATCAGCATTTTACTTGTAGATTTCCTTTCTTTCTTGTTACAACTTCCTGTATCTTCGTGTGTAGTGAGATGCGTGAGTCCATGTTTGGCTTACCTTTTCACTTGAAAGTTCGTTGAGTAATCAGTAATACCTGGAAGAGTCTTCCCCAGGGCGTCCCTCCACCAGAACACCTTGTTGGCTCCTCAGCTGGTGGGGGGTCGGGTCGGGTTGTGGCCCCATACAGAGGTCCTCGGGGTCTTCCTCCCTGAGTTCGCTGTTAATTATTATGATGGCCTGGGTGAGGGGTGAGGCTTCACAGCATTTCTTTAGACAAATGGAAATGAGACGTTTGATCAGAAATACTCCAAAAATGATTCCCATGATGATTAGGATTGCTGCCCCTACCAGGCGCAGTAACCAGTCTCCCCAGTCATGAAATATAGATCTCCACCCTGCGTAACCCTCCTTGCGTTCCACTCGATCGCTAGTGAGAGCTTCAAGCCTTATAGGTGAAAACACCTATAAGTGAAATGTGTTCTTCTCCGGGAGGTTACTGTATTTTCACAAGATTTCACAACTGTACTCCAAAAGGGTTCTTTAGGGGCCCATGGAACTTGGGTAATTAGAGATGCGTGTTGACCCCATATGAATCCTATTTGTGCAAAGTGCACCCACTGGGTTTTGTCTTGCGTTTTGTTCTGCCAAGCCACTTCTGTCTTTTCTGCATTTTCTGACGTCCCCCCCAACAGGTTTTGTCATAGCATAAGACCATCTAATTGATTTTATTTCCTCGTTTCGTTCTATCAAATCGTAAGTTTCCTCGGCTTGGACGCAAGACAGTTCTATGAGCTGCTGTGGCTGGATGGTTGTCAGCCCTCTGGAAATGAGTGGTGCGGTCTTGCCAGGTTCCTTTGAAAATATCTTTACCTTATCTAGTTCTTGGTTGTATGTTTTCCCCAACCTTGCGTATTCACCTGCTTCCATTCTTTCTCCAGCCGCTCCCCTCCTATGTCGCTGTGGGGTTGGTACTGGTTCATTTCCGTGTCCCCCTTTGCCACGGAGGTGTATACGGTTTCTTTGGCTTGAGTGTGTTAGTGTGTTGCCTAGTGATAGGTCCCTCCCCCCCCCACAAAGGAGTAGTGTCAGTACCAGGAGTTGCATGTTGTGTCGTCAAAGGTTCTGTCACTGTCTCCATTACTACAAGGTTTACAGCATACCACTGCACTGAACACTGCAGTCAACTGCAACATAATGACAAGTATTTGTGCAAAAGATTATTTTTAAATGATACCTCCGTACGAGGCTCCCACCATGACTAGAGCTTGCAGGACTGGAAGTTGCTCTGGGTGCATGGTGAGTGGATGTGAAGGCCAGAGACCTTACTGTACACTACTGTAGATTTTGATCAGGCAAGCATACCTTCCATCCATCTCCTTGTCTGACGGCCTGTAAAGTGTTCTGGTGTTCGTTGCCCCATCTTGTGGTTCTGGGGCGCATCTCAATCTGTTCACCATTCTTCCTAACTCCCCTGCACTATGTTCGTTACTAACTGCCATTGAGATGTGCGGTGTTAGTCCTTCTCTGTGCTTCATTAGTTCGCGCTCTCTAGCGGCTTGTTTCACCTCCACCGCCGCTCCTTCCTTCCCGATCCATCGGTTGGTTGTCATCAGAGAGCGTTTGACGGTGTAATCTCTATGTGCTTTGGCCACGTATTCATAATCCTGCCCTGTTTCATCGTAGTAGACAGTGAGTGCATTGCAAAGCCAATTCCATTCCTTCCAGATCGATGTCGTTGCTAAGCAACCATTCCTCTACATCCCTTTAATTCCGCTTATGCTTCCCAAATCCAATGAATTTATCCTGACAGATAGAGGCTCATATAAAGACAACAGACATGCTTTTCTGTCCGCTTCTTGCGTAGCCTACCAAACGTCCTTGTTCTTGGATGTCTGACATGTAAACAAGGACAAATGTGTCCAAGAGCCACGTCCTAAAGGTTTTGTCTTCACCAGAAGAAGAATAATAAGAAGAACAACGCGGAGCTCTCTTAGAGCCGGCATTCGCGACGCGAGACGCGGCTAAAAGATAAACCCACATTAAATAAAATCCCTTCCTTGTTCAAAGCATTTAAAATCCCCCTTTCCATCCATCCTAAATCCCTCAGTCCTGCGCCTCTTCCGCGTCTTTTTTTTTTTCTCCGGTCACGAAGCCCAATCAACAACAACAACAACAACAACAACAACCGGAACAAACATATATCACAGCCTTGTTTCAAAGCATTGTCGCTTCCATGTTTCGATAGCGCGTGCACTCGCCCCGAAACAAAAAATCTAGCGATGCTTTGAAACGTCAACGTTAATGTCCTTATTAATTAATTTTACCACAAAGCTATCTCTTTAAAATCTAGTTTGTCCACCATATTCAAAATCAGCCGCCTCGAGAAATTCTCGTACATTGCTCCGACAAGCAGGCACGTTCACAGCAGGGTGTTAATTGCACTTTCAAGTTTGACAAAGCGCGCTGGGCCCATGCGTGATTACGTCATCACGCACTCACATGAGCAATACGTCTTCTCAGCGCGTTGGTTTTTACGATCAAACTCGCGTAACAAATATTTGACGACATCTCAAATACGTTCGTTTTAAATCGGAATTTTTACAGAATCCTATGAAGGGCGTCTCCAAACTTTGTAACATGTGCTAATCCATCTCGTAAACCCTCACGATAAGCTGTCCTTCGATGGGACGATTTCGTGCTTTCGCCGCGCCTGTTAAATCCGACGGCACGTCACGTGACTCGCAAAACCCCATAAAATAACAGTTTTTTTTTCTTCAGATTTACGAAAATCAAGTATAAAACATGCTTAATGACCCCAACAATGAAACCAGAATTGAAACTGACGTTAAAACGAACCCGTAACGTCGATCAGCCTTACGAAACATACAAAGTGGAAACAGAACTGAATTTGAATTTGAAATCAAAATGATGCTCCGTGGAGACCATCCATTTATCACGTACAGTGTTCAAAGCCAAAACAGCATACAGAGTTTATCGGACCATGAGAAAACCCGAACGTTGGTCCATTTGACATCCCACACACAGCACGAGTACTGTAGGAAATTCTCACACATAATCCCCAAACTGTCTGCTGAAGTGGTTTTAATTATTCAATTCCCCATCGAGTTCACTCACAGACACACACACACACACACACACACACACACACACACACACACACACACACACACACACACACACACACACACACACACACACACACACACACACACACACACACACAATGACATTTGCCCATCACTGAATTAACAACACGTGCAGAATCAGTCATCATCGTCCTTCCTCCGGATTTGGTGTGCGCAATTCACCTCGTCCAAAGTCTTCACATTTACGATGACGACCAATCATTATCTCCATACAAACATACAAGTTGTTCCACACATACAAGTTCCAGGTTGGAACACTCAACTTATGTCTAACACAAAACTCAACCTTCCCCACCACATTGTATTCACAAATACATCCAAACAGGTAACTCTACAAACAGCCCTTCTCCTGGCTCATTAACTCTGTGTTCTTTTCCCGTTGGTTCAAGATTCCCTCTGAATCGAATCGCTTACGTCCTGTCTCACTTTGTGACTCCGTTAGCCACGCTGCAAACGCTCTCCAGTGTTTTCCACTTTCACCGGTAACTTTAAGTGTTGTTCCTTTGGGTAACTCTATGTTCTTTGCAGAGTTATTCCCCATCTTATGTTCTTAACTTGTCACCAGCCTAAAGCTTTAGTCTTGTCTCCTTTTATCACGGGATCAAAATCCCCTTTCTTGCATACCGCCTGATAGCTTTCTTTCCTCTCTTTAATGTGCAGGATCAAAGTCCCGCTCTACTCAATCGCCTTTAGCCTTCTCTCTTATGGACGGGCCTTTAACCCTCCCCTTTATGGTACAGGATTCCAACCTGTTCCCTCGTTTCTACAGGACTCGAACCTGTTTTTATTACCACAGAATACAGGACTCGAACCTGCTTCCCCTTATTTCGTGCTCCCATTTTCTCGACTTTTTGTTCCACTAATTTTCTAGCCACCTCATTTACCTGTAGGGCTTCCTCCTCCCACATATACGCTCGCATGTCTGGCTCAGGTTTTACTTTATCATTCATTCGATGTTCTAGCTGGCTTGATAGGTTATCTACGATTTCTGATCTTAGAGAACCCCACCTTGGGAATGGGTGTGGATCTCTTTGTGTCCACCTTTCCCACAATGCCAATTGAGTGCATGACTTAGGTCCATATTTTTCATACATTAATCCCGCAGCTGTATTCGGGGGTGGGGCATCTTTATCCCCTATTGATTTTGACGTCTTATTTCCCATATTTCCTTATTTCACTGATCCTTCCTAGAGTTTTCTTGGGCCGGGTTAGTGTTCTCCGCCTGGGGTGTTTCTTCACACTCCCAATGCACACTTCCCGCTCCCTCACCCTCCCAATGGGGTTTTCACACCTTTCCCTCCTCTCAATCTCCCGTTAGGATCCTGGCCCTGGCGTATTCTTGGGTCTCCCCCACGGTCTCCCAAAGGAGTGTCCTGGGGTTCCCCTCAACCTTCCAATGGGCCCTTACCTTCCCGGGTACCCCTTTCCGATGTGCAAATAAACCTCCTTCTCCCCTGGTTCGTTTTGAAAGGGCAAGGACAGATCTCAGAGAGCAACGAGTATCCCCAGTGTGAGAAAGGAGGCAGCTTTCTTACCTTTTCCTTAAGCTGGCCGGCTCTTTCCTCCTTTGTCTCACCAGGGCTCTCGAGCTCCTCCTCGATCCGGCTTGCCCCCCGCCGACTACGCCAATTGTTGAGATCCAGGTGAGGTCCACAGCGATTAAGGTCAAGCTTTGTTCATCACCGATCTTGGGAGAGAAGGTTTTATTTCACATCAGACATATGCATATGGAGACAACAGGCTTTGAACACAATAGTCCACCCAGCCTAATCCTCTGGTGAGCTGTCTTTCGGCACTGCCTTATATTCAGTTTACTGCGACCTTTGAATGACTGTGTGTCAAAGAGGATTTATTACCATCCATTAATTTATTGCATTCTCCTGTCAGTACTGCTGATAAGAGAGCACAGAAAGTGCAGAAACAACACCCTTGATTCCCTTAAAGAATTTTAAAAGGTAGCCTCCTACATGTTGTTTAGGCCTTAACAGTTCTGGGCAGTAGTCCAACAGATTCCAGGTAGCTCAGCTGCCCGATTAGCAAGGTCATTCAAACGGTCGACAAGGCCAGCTGTGTTGTAACAATGTCAAAACAAGTTTCTTGACAGTGCACAGATAAACTAATGGGAAGATTTATCCTTTCCCTCTTTCCAATTGAAACTAAAGACTTTTAACCAAACACTAGTAGACATGTTTGGTTGCTGTTAGAGTACATACAATCCCCAACATATATATATATATATATATATATATATATATATACATACATACATACATATACATATACATATCGACAGACATATATATATATATATATATATATATATATATATATATATATATATATATATATATATATATATATATATATATATATATATATATATATATATATATATATATATATTGTTGCGGTTTTGAAAATTCACAAAACACCATTCAGGTTCCCTGAAGATCAGTTATTTCGATAAGTAAGTGTTTCAGGTTAAAATCCCCACCAATATGTAAAGGGATTTATTTGTGTGCCAGGCTGCGAATCTTTGAGGTAGCCGTTATTCTTTCTCTATCTTTTATTTTAACAAATATCGCAACGCCATCATCTCCAACAAACATCGCAACGCCATCATCTCCAACAAACATCGCAACGCCATCATCTCCTACAAAAACGCCATCATCATCCACAAACAACGCTCCCTCTGCTCAAGCTGCCATTGTGCGCCACGGCAAACCACCGCAGTACAAGCCGATTTGCATAATCGGATCAAAACGAGGGTTTCCCCGACACCAACCCGTGACGTCGAACATGGGGTTCCCAGCGAGGCTTACCAGGGGTAAGAGGTCGGTGGTGAAAAGTGGGCGGAGCCCGGCCTCAGGTCGAAGGTCGAGAGGTCGAAGGGCGGCTTGCCCCGGGCCAATATAAGGGCGGAGCTCGAACGAGTTTGGGGCTTATTCGGCAGATTCATCGCTCTCTGGAGACGGGCAGTCGCGGGAGAGGAAGGCACACGGAGCACGCATTCGGGGGAGGAGGCAGACGGTGGCGGCAGCGCGGAGTAGCGGGCACTCGGGATATTCGTCCCTCTCTGGAGTCGAGCAGCTGCGTTGTGGTCCGGGCGAACGGCCCTGAGACGGTCGAGCGACGCTGAGGTAGTGAATGGGCCCAAAGAGCATCAGCTCTAAAAGAGCAAAAGACCCGTTCACTCCTCTGAGCGTGTCGCCGGCCAGGCCCGACCGACCAGGCCGCAGTGGAGGCCGGACGACCGAGGGGAACTGAGCAAGCCGCTCGCCAAGCTGCTCAAGCCGCCCGGCCGCTAAGCGCCTGGCGCGTAGCGACACAAGGGCCAAGCAGGAACATCCGGGGTCACCGACCCGAAGACCTTCGAGCCGTCACAAGGGGCAGTCAGGTAACCTGCCCGGCCTCTTGTGAGCCTTCGGTCACCCAGGCTCCGAGTTGGAATAAAGGCTCACGAGCCCGTTTCTTTTCTGGGGTTTTGTATGAAAGTGTTCTGTGGTGCCTTGTCTTTATAAGTTGAATTGTGGTTAAGTGTGTGCCTTTACATAATAAATAGACATCGGCTGTAGGCTTTTCTCGTGTCTTGTCCCCTTCCCCCCATTGATTGCTTGCCTGTATAAATAAATGTCCCCATTGTTCGAATGTCAATCTACTCGTTGCGTCATTTCCTCCCATTGACTTCTACGGCGCGTTTTGGAAATTAGTAGGCTATTAAAGGCAATTAAAGTGGTCAATTGGTCCGACGGAACTTGGCGAATAAAACCGCTCGGCATCGCACACGGAACGAGCGCGCTTAGGGGCTCGTTTGCATACGAGTTCCGTCGAGGTATAAATTGTCGGTACTTCTGTCTGCGCGGATAATTAGGTATATCGAGATTCGGCGATGAACCCTGTACCGCGTGGACAGATTATTGACAGTTTATGGTGTGTTAAGGCATCCGTAGCAGGTTTCCGGAGTTGTCCAGAAGCTACAACTGAATTCTGGGTTTCGGCGGATGCGCGTCTGCGGTTGGGCCTTAAGCGGTTGTGCGTGACTGTCCAAAATAGCGAATTTGTAACAATATATACTGTATATATTAGATATATACATATATATATATAAATATATATATATATATATATATATATATATATATATATATATATATATATATATATATATATATAAATATAATCATGGAAAGGTTAATGAGCTGTGTGGCAATGAACAGGGAACAGAAAGCTATAATCATTAAAACATGAAGGTATCGACCTGTGTCGACAGTTAGGTACGAACAGCGAAGACGCTCTGCCAGTGAAGTTTCTGTAATTTAAACAACCATACTCATCAGGTGTCTCATCAAGAATCACAAGAAGATCCATAAGGTACTTCTCACGTTCTCGACAACAGGCCTCATGCAGGCATTGACTGTTAGGTCCTGTTCAGGCAGCATGCTGGAATGTCATTACTGGGCTGTTGCACTTGTACTTATACGGAGACGTCTTTGTCAACACATGTTTGTGGTCTCTTCAAAGAGATTTACATCCCTGAGTTCGTTGGGTATTGCCTGCTTATGATCAATAAAACGACCTGATCGATTGTTAATGGATCGTCTTGATTTATGAGGCCACAATGAACAATTAAATATAACCTCTTTGTCACTCGTCCTCTCACGTGTATGTTACATTTCTATCGCTAAGTCTTGGAGTGATGAGGTATGGTTAAAACCTCACCTTCACAAAGCCACAATTGAAAAATATGTCTTCCCGCAAGCCGACAATGATGCACCGACAGGTGTGTGTTCTTTGTGACCTGGATAC
This sequence comes from Eptatretus burgeri, assembly GCF_056783735.1. Taxonomy (NCBI): domain Eukaryota; kingdom Metazoa; phylum Chordata; class Myxini; order Myxiniformes; family Myxinidae; genus Eptatretus; species Eptatretus burgeri. Next base: position 30,131,503 of record NC_140967.1, on the reverse strand, counting down.
CATGATGAAATGAACATTACACTGTAACATAAATAAATGTTATGACCGAAAAACAATGCACACAAGTCGTGCCACGGCACACATCAGAGATTGAATAATTATGTGAGTGGAGGCAGGGGGAGCCTGTGTGGGAAATCGTTGTATATAAACACTACCAGAGTACCCACCCCCTGGGTGGGTCGAGTTTGTGCATCACTTTCTGAAAAACGTGTAGTCTGTGTTCTGCAAGAAGACTATAGATGTTTGCTTGGTGTGCGTGTAAAGGGTTCTAAATGGTCTAAAGGTCTCAAGGGTACGTTCCAATAGTAGTTAGTGTCTAAGGGGTTGAAAGGGTCGAATCTCTCAAGCATTTAAAAAAAAGAGGTCGAAAAAGGTCCAAGTGGTCTAAAGCTCTACATGCTCGAAGATCTAAGCTGGTCCAATCTGTCTGAAGAGTGTAATGGGTCTAAATGGTGTAAAAGTCTAAAGTTTAGACTCCAAAGTGACGCTCTCGCAGCCCTGACCAAGTCTGCTCTCACTTTTTTTGCTCAAATTAACGGAGTTGATCTCGTTTTTACTTTTGATTTGAAGCGCCTCCTTCTTCTTTAAAAATGTGTAATCCCAACCGCCTCAATCTTATACACACAAATATATATATATATATATATATATATATATATATATATATATATATATATATATATATATATATATATATATATATATCTTCTTCTTTCGGCTGATCCCATGAGGGGTCGCCACAGCGGATCATCCGTCTCCATTTCGCTCTATCCTCCACATCTTCCATTGACACTCCAACCACCCGCATGTCCGCCCTCACCATATCCATGAACCTCTTCTTTGGCCTTCCTCTTCTCCTCCTACCTGGCAGCTCCATCCTCAGCATCCTTCTCCCGATATACTCCGCTTCCCTCCTGTGCACATGTCCAAACCATCTCAATCTCGCCTCTCTCACTCTGTCTCCAAACCGTCCTACCTGCGCTGTCCCTCTAATACACTCATTCCTTATCCTGTCCATCTTCATCACTCCGAACGAGAATCGCAGCATCTTTAACTCTGCCACCTCCAGCTCCGCTTCCTGTCTTTTTGTCAGCGCCACCGCCTCCAAACCATACAACATAGCTGGTCTCACTGCCGTCTTATATACTTTCCCCTTCACTCTTGCAGCTACCCTTCTGTCACAAATCACTCCTGCAACTCTTCTCCACCCACTCCATCCTGCCTGCACTCTCTTTTTCACTTCTCTCCCACACTCTCCGTTACTTTGGACAGTTGATCCCAAGTATTTAAACCCATCCACCTTCCCCACCTCAACTCCTTGAGTGAGACTCCTATCACAACCCTCCCTCTCATTTACGCACATTTACTCCGTCTTACTCCTACTGACTATCATTCCCCTTCTCTCCAGTGCGTACCTCCACCTCTCAAGGCTCGCTTCAGCCTGCTCCCTACTCTCCCTACAGATCATGATGTCATCCGCGAACGTCATAGTCCATGGAGACTCCTGTCTGATCTCGTCCGTCAATCTGTCCATCACCATTGCAAACAGGAAAGGGCTCAGTCGATCCTTGGTGCAATCCCACTTTTACCTAAAACCGGTCCGTCATTCTTACAGCACACCTCACCGCTGTCACACAGTCCTCATACATATCCTGCACAATTCTCACATACTTCTCCACCACTCCCGACTTCCTGATACAATGCCACAACTCCTCTCTTGGCACCCTATCATAAGCTTTCTCTAAATCCACAAACACACAATGTAACTCCTTCTGGCCTTCCCTATACTTCTCCATCAACATTCTCAAAGCAAACATCACATCAGTGGTGCTCTTTCCTGGCATAAATCCAAATTTCTGCTCACAAATCATCACCTCTCCTCTCAACCAAGCTTCCACTACTCTTTCCCACAACTTCATGGTGTGGCTTAACAACTTTATCCCCTTGTAATTTCCACAGCTCTGTACATCACCCCTTGTTCTTGAAAATCGGAACCAGTACACTTAATCTCCACTCCTCCGGCATCCTCTCACTTTCCAAGACTTTATTAAACAATCTGGTTAACAACCCCACTGCCATCTCTCCTCAGCACTTCCATGCCTCCACTGGTATACCATCTGGGCCAACCACCTTTCCACTTTTCATCCTCTTCAAAGCAGTGATCACTTCATACTTACTGATCCACCCCACTTCCTGATTCACTATCTCCACCTCTTCCAACCTTCTCTCTCTCATTTTCTTCATTCATCAGATCCTCAAAGTACTCCATCCACCTTCTCAACACACTCTCCTCGCTCGTCAGCACATTCCCATTTGCGTCTTTTATCACCTTAACCTGCAGCACATCCTTCCCAGTTCGGTCCCTCTGTCTTGCCAATCGGCACAAATCCCTTTCCCCTTCTTTTGTATCCAACTTCTCATACAGCTCGCCATATACTTAGCCTTTGCCACCTCTCTTTGCCTTTCGCCTCCACACCTTGTACTCCTGCCTACTTTCTTCATCTCTCCGGCTATCCCACTTCTTTTTCGCCAACCCCTTCTTCCTTATACTTCCTGTACTTCCTCGTTCCACCACCAAGTCTCCTTATCTTCCATGCTCTGTCCAGATGTCACACCAAGTACCTTCCTAGCTATCTCCCCCACCACTTCTGCTGTAGTTGCCCAATCATCCCACCCCTCTTTACCACCATCCAACACCTGTCTCACCTCCTCCCTAAATTCCACGCAACAGTCTTCCTCCTTCAGCTTCCACCATCTGGTCCTTGGTTCAGCCCTCACTCTCTTCCTCAACCCCACCTCCAAAATCATCCTTCACACCACCAATGCTGTCGAGCTGCACTCTCCACTGCCACCACCTTACAGTCTCTAATCTCTTTCAGGTTGCATCTCCTGCCTAAGATGTAATCCACCTGTGTGCACTTTCCTCCACTCTTGTATGTCACCCTGTGTTCCTCCTTCTTCTTGAAATACGTATTTACCACTGCCATTTCCATTCTTTTTGCAAAATCTACCACCATTTGCCCTTCCACATTCCTCTCCTTGAGACCATACCTACCCATCACCTCTATCATCCTCTTTATTCCCTTCCCCAACATGCCCATTGAAATCTGCTCCAATCACCACTCTTTCAACCTTGGATACACTCTCCACCACTTCATCTAACTCACTCCAGAAATCTTCTTTATACTCCATCTCACACCCCATATGCAGGGCATATGCACTGATGACATTCATCATAACCCCTTCAATTTCCAACTTCCCACTCATCACTCGATCAGACACTCTCCTCACCTCCAATACCCTCTTGACATAATCTTCCTTCAGGATTACCCCGACACCATTTCTCCTCCCATCCACACCATGGTAGAACAGTTTGAAACCACCTCCAATGCTCCTAGCCTTACTCCCCATCCACTTGGTCTCTTGTACACACAGTATGTCCACCTTTCTTCTCTCCATCATATCAGTCAACTCTCACCCTTTGCCAGTCATCGTCCCAACATTCAGATTTCCAACTCTCACCTCCACACTTCTCCCCTTTCCCCTCTCCCACTGTCTCCGGACCCGCCTTCCCCGTCTCCTTCTCCTCCTTCACCCAGCAGTAGCACAATTTCCACCGGTACCCTGCTGACCAACGGTACACCGGTGGCGGTCGTTGGTAACCCGGGCCTCGACTGATCCAGTATGGAAATTCGTTTTGTTGTTCGCATAATGATTTGGCATCGGTTTTTACGCCGGATGCCCTTCCTGACGCAACCCTGGTCGCCTCTTACGACACACAGGGATATGGTACACCTATTCTAACCGGGGCATACACCGGGCCCAGTACAACTGGTGCTCATTTCGCCGACCTCGGAAGGATGGCAGGCTGAGTCAACCCCCTGGTGTTTTCGACTTGGTGTATATATATATATATATATATATATATATATATATATATATATATATATATATATATATATATATATATATATATATATATATATATATATATATATATATATATATATAAATTCAGTGTCCCAACGGGGCTTGAACTCAGGACCTTTTGGGTCCCAAGCCACTGCCCTAACCACTGCGCCAACACCAGGCTCACAGAGGTTTTCAAAAATAGATACAGGATATTGGGTAAGCGGCTGAAAGCAAAGGGTTGTGAGGTCATGTTTTCTGGGATTCTCCCAAGATTAGGAAACGATATAGAATGATTTCCTTATGCTCCGGTTAAATCTGTCGATGATCCAAATCGTTTCCTTTGAAATGGCAGAGCTGAGTGTTCAGCAACTTGTAGTAATGGGGGTTTCATTAGAGAAATTATGTTTTGGTTAAAAGGTTTCTGCTGGGTTTCAGTTTGTTGCTGAATTTTGTCTCTCCTCTTTTCCTGTTCTTTCCTTCCTTCACTCGTTGTGTCCAACAGTTGCCAACTGTCAATTCCTTGCTTTTTTTACCCCCAATTGCCTCACTTTTCCATGAGCTTTGATCTTATGAGGATTTTTTTTGAAAGTGTTGAGATATTAAACACCAATTAAATAATTTGAGATTAACTTACAAAGTCTGGAAGGGGGATTGTGTGTTTGTCTTACATGAAACAGGTTTCTATTGGACTTTGTAGTCTGTTATGGACTGCTATCTGATATGCAGACTATTGTGCTTGGTATATGCCTGGTGTTGGCTTATGGGTAGGTGGTGGGCTTGGGATCCGAGGATCCTGAGTTCAAATCCCCCTCAGCTGTTGAATTAATACCAGATGGGGTTGACTCTGCCTGTTCATCCTACTGAGGTTGGCAGAATGAGCACCAGCTTGCTGGTATCCTAGGTTAGAGTGGTGACCTATCCAGGATTGTGTCCAATAGCCAAGGAGATTTCTTCGGCAGCACCAACGCTCTGCACAGAGTATGGTCCCAATAGATGGATGTATGGTGCCTGGTATAAGTTCCATGTCCTGTAGGAGTTGCCTACTTGCCAGTAATACCTGAGCATTGAGAACAACTGCCCTGGTATTAAGTCATGTCTATGAGGGCATGTGTACATACATTCACAACTCGTGCTGGGATTTATGGATAAATGAGATTTTTAAGACCAGTAATCTGAAAAACCATTTGTATAAAAAAATGATTGTATGTGCACAACTGAAGTGCATGATCACATGTTATATATGTTTGGCTTTAGTGCACAATCACATGGTATTGCATTAAGGCCGAGGTCACATTTGCCACGGAGGCCGCAGTATTTCCACGGTCACACTATGTAGTAGTCACATGTTTTTATTTTTTGGGTAGCTGCATGGTGTATTTAGAAATCGTGGAGACAGAAAACGTGGGGGTGCCGTACGGTCTTTGATTTGATGTCGCACGGTGACCTTAGGGCGTCGCTGCAGCGGCCATAGAATTTTCAAGGCAGACGCAAGGTGCCCGCAGGGGCACTGCAGGGGGGCCCTAAAGCGAATGTGCGGCCAGACGGACGGTAACGAGTGGGTATATATACCAGTTCTTTTTTACTGAAATAAAAATATAACAGTATATATAACTGAATATACTATAACTATAATATACCGTGGTGCCCCCAGAATCCGAATGCCCCATTGTTTGAACAAATTGGAATCCGAACAATTTTTTCGAGAAAATTTTGCCCTAAAAACCTAATACATTTTAAAAAACCGAACACAACGTGGAGTTCATGTTTGTTCACGTATCTTCCCAACCTGTTCGAGCCGCATATTCACGCTTTGTTCATCAGTGGAAGTACTCGTGAAAACATCTCTCGTGTGTTGATCGATACTTTAGGCTTCAGTCACATTTGCTCTACGGCGAGGATACGGCGGCCGTACGCCCTCTGAATTGACAGAAACGTGCGGCGGCCGCAGAAAAACGGAGGTGGCCTCAGGGTAGCCCTACTCCGTATGGCTATATTTTACAGGTCGTAAGGTCGCCGTGGAATTATAACGGGGAGTTATAACTTTTTTCATTTCTACATTCGCCGTAGAAATTCGACACGCCGAAAAAAAAAACTGGTAAAAAAAAAATATATATTAACCCATTCGTTACCGTCCGTCTGGCCGCACGTTCGGCTTAGGGCCCCCCTGCGGTCCCTCTGCGGTCGCCTTGCGGGCACCTTGCGTCTGCCTTAAAAATGCTATGGCCGCCGCAGGAACGCCCTAAGGTCACCGTGCGACATCAAATCAAAGACCATACGGCACCCCCACGTTTTCGGTCTCCACAATTTATAAATACCCCGTGCGTCTACCCGAAAAATAAAAACATACGTGACTGCTACATTGTGTGACCGTGGAAATACTGCGGCCGCTTTATAATTGCTAGTGCCCATACATTTTGTAGACCCTCCGGCCGCCGAGCCAAATGTGACTTAGGCCTTACCTCGTGTTTTCACCTTCATTTGTGATGTTTGTTTTTTTAATCATCTTGTGTTTCAATTAATAACAAAAAACAACCCGATCACGTGGTGTGACGGACTGTCGAGCAAGGATTGAATTTCACAGCAAAACCGGTTGTAATTAGGAATATCAATGATTACGTCAGCCCGATGCGTTTGATGAAAGTGATTGTGGTTCTGCGGGCATCATGTTTGATGAGTTGCCCTGGGGGCAGCGCTCTCGCAGAGTGCGCGAGCGATCGGAACCCAGGCCGGAGCTCGAGCCTGTGTGGACCTTTGGATGTGGTGATTGTACCAGTTTACATACAATACACCGCCACCGAAGGTCATTTACTCATCTTATTTTACCTTAAACATGGGGAATTTCAGTTTAAAGTGTCTTGAAAATGGGTTTTCTTTGGGTCCACGAACGGATTAATTCACTCCATTATTTCTTATTGGGAAAATATTTTTGGAATCCGAACTTTTTGCAATCCGAACAGCCTCCTGGAACGAATTAAATTGGGATTCTGGGGGCACCACGGTATAGGCAAACACCTATACTCCGATCTCTAGCGGTAGCGCACGGTCGACGCAGACTGCCACGTAGGCCGTACGTAGGTGCACGGCAGGCGTAGGGGAACTGTGCGTCGACCCTGCGTTGCCCGCAGGTAGTCACACAGACCGCAAGGCCACCGTACGGCGACCGTGGAAATAGTGCGGCCGCCGTAATTTTTTGGGGGTTGGGAAAATTCATTTTTCATTGAGAAGAGCTTACGGCAGCCGCACGAATAACGTAAGCCCACCGTACGCCCTACGTACGGTCGACGTGGAACACATGTACATCATAGCTTGGCTTGTCGAATTGCTACGGCGAACGTAGAAATGAAAAAAGTTATAACTCCGCGCTATAATTCCACGGCAACCCTACGGCCTGTAAAATATAGCCAAATGGCATATGGCCTCCCTGAGGCCACCTCAGTTTCTCTGCGGCCGCCGCACGTTTCTGTCAATTCAGAGGGCGTACGGCCGCCGTATCCCCGCCGTAGAGCAAATGTGACCTAGGCCTAAGCAGTAAACCCAACCATCATGTACATAGTCATTTTCTTCTCTTGCTCTTCCCTTTCCTTTCACAACCGTTCCTCATTTTGCAAATTTCTCATTCCTCAAATTCCTTCATCATTCCTCAAAGTTGCACAACCGTTCCTCATAGTTGCTCCGATACCAACTCCTGATCTCTTTCACTGACCCCATAAACACCTTTACACACCTTCACTCCACTTCTCACATTAAATTGTGTTTGTGTGGTTTTTGTCTGCCTGTTCCCCTCTCCTGGCCCATCTAATCCTCCCCCTCCCCCACCCTGTGATTTGTCATTTAACTCCTCCGTGAACTTCGACTTCAATACACAGTCAAGGCTCATGGAAGAGCGAGGACACTGAACAGAATAGAACAAAAGGAACAGTTTAAAGTGTGATCTGAAACTCACTTTACCCCTCCCTAATGAAGCATTCCTTCTTAACCTCTTAATATACAAGTTTTCTTGTGCAGTACGAACAATAATTATTCAGTCATTGTATCTGCATGCACTCCATCATTCTCTTTGCACCAGTGAATTCGTCACCATGTTCTCTTAGACATCTTGTGTAGCATTTGTGGAGTCACTAAGAATGAATGATTCACTGGGGAGGGGTAAAGGGACTTCCAGGCCACCCTGTAGAAAGAGGATACACATCATATCAGAAGTATTATGGGATTTCAATCTGTATTGAGCGTGGTGTTGGCTCAGTGGTTAGGGTGGCAGCTTAGGATCCCAGAGTCCTGAGTTCAAGCCCTGTTGGCCACTGAATTAATTAATTAATACACCTTGTGTATTAATCAGCCTGTCATCCTTGTGAGATTGGCAAAATGAGTACCAGGGTGTACTGGTGCACTGGCACTGCATCAGCAACACAGTTGTGCTTCCAAGAAATGATTGCTACCCTGGCAGCTTAGCTGCCATACGCAAGAAGAAGTCAATCTGTATTAAAAAAAAATTAAAATGTTCACATTGTAAGTTTATGACATTTAATCTGGGATGTTGACTGGATTTTAAGAAATAGTTTTATGAAATTTTGGGGGGATTCTGCTTTTGGATTTAAATCAATGAGCATCATGAGCTATCGGATCAGATGAGAACGCTATTTCAAGTTAACACATTTTGACTTACTAGAAGAGGAATAAATAGTTAAAATGTGACTTTCCCAATCGTACTTTGTTTTTCTAAGGTAAAAAACCCATTCTCCATTGTGGGAAAGCAATAATGCAACCACTCAAAACATGTCTGACAACTCATTATGTCAGACATGCGAGCTCGACAATCAAAGTAGCAGTTGCTCTGTGGTGCAGCTTCTTGTAACAAGCCCTGCATGTCAGATCGTGGGTTGTTCTTTTAATGGGAGAAGGGAGGTGAGCAGCATGGCCTCAGAGATGAAAAAATTAATTTTCGCGAGAAAAAAAAAAAAACGCTTCTTTCGATGAAGTAAGAATTACTCGGAATCAACATCAATTCTGGTTCACTACTCGATTCCTTTCAATCCCATGGTTGGAATCAACTACTTTGGAATTTATTCCACACACCACTATGGAGCACTCAAGCAAGCACTCCAACAAAATGGTTGCAAAGGAACAGCTGGCTTGGTCATACAAAAAACAGTCTGGAGATGTCCGGAGTGTAAAACATTGTGAAAATTGGGCAAATGAACACTTTTTTTTTTTCGCAGTCGGAATTACTACTAAGTTCAATTCTGCAGTTAAATTTTGGAAATTTGGTTCAGGTTAAGAGATTCTATAGCTCATCACTTTTCAGCTGTAATGCTTAAAATCATCCGGAGTGTTTTATGGTGATGGAAGGGGAAGGGGAATTGGGAGGAGTGAGGAGGTAAGCATGAGGGGAAGGGAAGGCAAACGTGCAGTGGAGCATTAAATGTGATTCATACCGTCTCAGACAATGCGAAAATGCGTTTCAGACATTATTTTGTTTCCATCTTCACTGTTATTCGATGCAGCATCATTTTGATGAGGCAGTATGAATTGCAATTAACACTCCACCACACACCTGCCTTCCCTTCCACTCACCTCATGCTGGCTTCCATTTCCCCACACCTCCTCACTCTCCCTCCATCGTTGCTCCCCCACCCCTCCTCCTCTTTCTTTCCCCTTCCACCTCCTCACTCTCCCCCACTCCTCCCCCCATTATTCCCGTCAGCGATGCGACGGGTGGTATTTGCTGATATATATATATATATATATATATATATATATATATATATATATATATATATATATATATATATATATATATATATATATATACATATATATATATATATATATATACATATATATATACATATATATATATACATATATATATATATATATGTATATAGTATAAGATTGGGGCAGTTTGGATTACAAATTATTAAAGAAGAAGAAGGCGCTTCCAACCAAAAGTAAAAACGACATTGACTCCGCTAATTTGAGCAAAAAAGCGAGAGCAGACCCGGTCTCAGGGCAGCGTTTCGCCGGCTCACAGCCAGCTTCATCAGGCACAATAGATCCCGAACCTCGGCACGTGTCTCATTATTATTTCGATACAACCGCTCAAGGCAAGGACGCAAATTCTCTATGTAAATGTGTATCATGTAGCGCCGCCTGAAGGTGGGGAGGGTATTACAAGTCTCCACCATTTTCAGTTCAGTGTTCCTGTCACCACGTTTTCCAGAACTGTGAGGTGTTTTGAATTACAAGCAATAAGTATGTTTCTGCGTTATGTACGTAATCTGGGTTCTTTTGTTTTTCCTATACAGAGCTGTCAGTTTCCTATACACTGCCCAAATAATGAATTGCGTCAGAAGAACGTGTTCCATGCTTGGAACAAGGTCAGGTCAGGTATGGGAGCATGTGCCAGAGCAGCGTGTCGCTGTGTCCACTATCTGCCGGTACGCCAGGGCCTCCGTCTGGCCATCCCCCAGGCAGATGTCTGGCCCATCCCCATCTCCTTGAGATGCCAATCAACCTGCTGCAACCATGAGGCACGTGGTCGGCCCATTGGCCTCCTCCACTCACGAGACTCCCTCGCTGAGAAAATCTGGTGAGCAGGATCAGCGTCAGGAAAACGAGCCACATGTCCATACAGCCGCAGCTGATGCTCACGGACTATGCAGCTAACAAATCTCATTTGAGTCTCTTTCAGCAACCGCTCATTGGACATAAAGTCCGACCAGTGATAGCCAAAGATTCCCCGAAGAGACCTGGTACCAAAGGAATTAAGTCTCCATCTCAGATCCTTGGTCAGAGTCCAAGTCTCGCATCCATAGAGCAAGACTGGAAGCACCAAGGACCTGAAGACTCAGACTTTCGTCCTCCCGCACAGGTACCGGCAGCACCACACCCCATTATCCAGTGAATCCATGACTCGCCAGGCCCGACCCAGACGTCCATTGACCTCTGACTCACAGCCAGCAGACACATGAATATCACTGCCAAGGTAAGTGAATCTCTCCACGACCTCAACATCCTTACCACAAACAGGCACAGACAGGGCAGCAGCATCCAAGATGTCTTTGAAAGCCTGGATCTTAGTTTTGACCCAGGAAAGCCGTAATCCCAGCGGCTCCGACTCCTCATTCAGCACCTCGAGGGCCCCCAAAGTATATCTGAAGTCTCCACAAAGATGACTGCATCATCTGCGAAATCAAGGTCATAAATCTTGACATTCCCAAATGATGCATCGCAGCTTGATCTCTCTGACATCCTCCCGAGAATCCAGTCCATACAAGTGCTGAAAAATGTGGGGGGCAGAACACACCCCTGACAAACTCCAGTAACAACTGGAAATAAGTCAGAGATGGTACCACCACATCTCACAGCACTCTCAAGTACCAGAGTAGAGTTCAGACTTCAGATCGATCAGTTTTGGTGGCACCCCACGAAGACCAAGAACCCTCCAGAGTGCATCCCAATTCACTGAATCGAACGCTTTACAGAGCTCAACATAGGCTGCAAGCAGCCCCTGCTGAAAATCTCATCTGCATTCGGTGAGGACCTGAAGAGGAAGGATACGGTCAATCGTTGTCCTCTGTTGTAAAGCCTGACTGCTCTGGACGCTGGTGCTCAAGCAGAAGGTGGCGAATCCTATCAAGAATTATCCGAGCAAAGACCTTGCCCGGCACTGAGAGCAGCATCACCCCTCGGTAATTGTTGCAGTCTTGGTGATCACCCTTCCCTTTCCAGAGAGGAACAACAAGGCCCCTCTTCCAGTCAGTTGGGATGATGCCTGTGTTCCTGGCAGAGCACATAACTGCATGCAACGACACGAGTGCAGCATTTCCACCAGCCTTGAGAAGTTCAGCATGGATGCCACAGATCCCTGGAACTTTACCCCATTTCAACCGGTTCACCGCAGCCTGTGTTTCCACAAGCGAAGGTGGACCTCAGTTGATTCGAGGGTCAGCAGTAGGGATTGTAACACCCCTGACATCCAACTCGACAGATGGTGGATCAGCCTGGTACAACCGCTCAAACTAACCGGCCCAGCGGGCCTTCACTTCGGACTCCTCTGTCAAGTGCCTACCACCCTCTGCTCTAACTGCAGTACACTGAGGGATGGGCTTAGATGAATGCAATGTGCGAATTCCCCTATAAACAGGACGAAAATTCCTCGCACATAGGCCTCCTTGTCCACCCTTAGTGAATGTACAGTTTTCTGCCTCAGCTCCCTGAACAGCTCAGCTCTGCCATTCAGCCTGGCCCTGTGACTCTGGTCAATGGTATCCAGTGTCCCTTGAGAGACAGAACTCTTCTTTGCCCTATGGTGAGTTCCAAGACATCCACCGGCAACATCAAGGAGGGTGGTCTTGAAGGCACTCCACAACTCTTCAGGACCTCCCAAAGCAGCCAGACCCCCCAAATCTTCACTCAGCTTGTTCGCAAACTCCTCAGCTACCCTATCATCATTGAGCTTGCCAACATCCAGCCTATGCTGGGATGGTACCATTCTCCTGGATTTAAGGTGCAACTTCAGAGTTGCTACAACAAGCCGGTGGTCAGTATTGAGGAACTGAGCACTTCAATAGACCCTGCAGTTCTGGATCATCCTCCAGCAACCATCAACGAGGACATGGTCAATCTCCTTTGCCACACCGCCAACGTTGGAATACCAAGTCCAGCGATGAGCTTGTGGGTGCTGAAACCATGAACCAGCCACAATAAATCCATGACTTCTTGTAAAGTCAAGGAACTTAGTGCTATTCTGGTTCATAGTTCCTGACCCATGCGGACCAACACATGTCTCATAAGCATCCCTATCAGTTCCAGTCGATGCATTTAAATCCCTCAAGACTAGAAGTGTATCTTGTCTGGGGAACTGATCAACCACAGAATCGAGCGTGGCGTAGAATGTGTCCTTCATGGTGAGATCACTTGCCTCAGTCGGAGCATAAACAGAGACCAGGGAAATGACACCCCAGGAGTGACGAATCTTTAGTCTCATAATACACTTGTTGGCCAGTGTTACCTCAATTATCATTGGAGTCAGTTTATTGGACACAGCTACAGCAACTCCTTGGGAATGGTAACCATCAGAGTGACCAGACCAATAGTAGGTGTAACCACCCACCATGATCTCGCCGCAATCCGGTCTCCGAACCTCAGAGAGTGCTGCAATACTGATGTCCAAATGCTTGAGCTCAGATGATAACAGAGACAGGTGATCATCCTCTCTTCGGGATAAGACATTCCAGGCACCCACCTGAAGGGACTGCCTCAGGTTAACCCAAGGAGACCGCCGTCTGGTGGACGACACCTCAGCACCACTCCGACACACTCTCCCGCATCCAGTGAGATGCCCTGTGAAGGGAAGCTGCAGAGGAGGTACTCCCACGGAGTGGGTTTTCTGATTTCTTTGCGATTTTGTGTTTTGCGGAATGAAGGGTTTTATGATGGCCCGAGTGCAAATCCGCCACCTACCCCCTAATAAGAAGTAACCCAACTGCAGGAGGACGTCCGCAGACACAGTTGGGCACTAGATATGGATGGCCGTTGGCTCACAAAGAGCTCCTCCGCCTTTTGATCGCCCATGATCATTTAAGTTCCTCCGCTTGGAAGAAGATCGCCCATAAGGGGGGTACTCTGTTGGTGTATCAAATGTGAGTGGTCATGTTTGCTGATCATTTGACAAGATGGTACTTGAATAATTGGGGAGTTTTGAAGTTGCTTGAATTTATGCCACATCTGCGTACTTTGTAATGAAAAATCTCACGCCGAGTGTAAAATGGTGATGGGTTTGTCGAGTTGTTAGCATATAACTCTTTGGAAGTAGTTGGAAATTTTCTTTCTAATCATACTTTGTGTCTATACGACTACATTTTTGACGTCGTCACTTTTTCACAGTGTGGTGGCTTAGAAAAGTTTCTGGCCCAAATTTTTCATGAACCTG
>NC_140967.1:30107657-30115157 GCF_056783735.1 Eptatretus burgeri | reverse complement strand
TCCATAAATAAAGACTGGAAAGGAAAAAACAAAATTAAATTAATAGAAAAACTGTTGAAGGAAGAGAAAGAGGGGTACCAATCTCTTACATTCAATAAAAACGTGGGCAACATTTTCAATCAAATCACAAAAAGGACAAGAAATTGGAACAGAACAGAAGCATTAAACTTATGGAGTGATGTCTGTGTGACCAGGAATTGATGCGCTAGTCTCCAATTCAGGTTTCCAATTCGCCCAAGAGTTGGAGAACAGGAGACCTGAATTGGTCTGTTGGTCCCAGAAAGCCTGATAAAATTGATACTCCAGGAGAACATTTTGTTCCACACTGGAGTTAAAAAGCTCCAGCGGGTTTCCTTCCACCGATTTTTCAACAGTTTTGTAAAACCAGTTATACATGCTTCCAGACATATGTTGTAGATAGCCGTTTTCCCCATGACGTGAAACACACCAATTTCCTCTAAATTTGAGAACACACCCTCTTGTATTTTTTGAGGAAATTTGAAGTTCAGGGAAATAGAGACGTGAGTCTACCACTTCATCCACCCCAGTCCACCCTATGTTTAGTCCATGAAAGGTTTAAATTACTGCTTTCAAGACATTTTCCACAATACGAGCAGAACGATAACCAGTTTTTAATGAAAGTGAGCTTACAGGTAGCCAGGCATTCAAGGATGGATGCAACAGGTCTCACACTCTGTTTATTCCAACACTGGTGAAACAATGCATAAACGACCTGGAGGTTGAAATTCTGGAGAATAAAAGACTCCGAACGAATGGCTCATGTACAAACTTATGGGCATCGTATGAGACCTCTAAACGTTGCACTCCGAGGACTTGCCAAGCATTCAAAAGGCTCTAATGAAAACTGGGGAGCTGAGACATGTCAACGTGTTGCAGGTCGATGAGGAAAAGTTCACCGTCATATTTCAGACTTTCCACTTTCTGCAAACAGGCGTTTGTGATAGGTCGCCAAGGAACACACTCACTGTACAGTAGGTGCTTGATCGTGGAAATCCGGAATTCCATTATCCGACTTGGGATATGCATCAGATTTTGACCACCCATATTTCAGGGTCTGCAGACCACATCTGGGCCCAGCCAATGGTGGCCACCCCAGAAAAAATCAGTCAGAACCCTCTGAATGCCTGTGATCAAGTATCTCAGAGGTTCAAGTGGGATAACTCTATGCCAAATAAATGGAACCACCAGGTTGTTTATGATTGATACCCGTGTCTTAAGCGAGAGAAGTTGGCACAATCTTCTCCACCTTGCCAGTTTAAAATAAATTTTTTCCAGGAAGTTCTCCCAATTTTTTTGTTCATACGCTTCAATTCCTAGAAATAAGCCTAAATATTTAAACCCCTCACTACTCCACTGTATTCCTCCTGGTAAAACAGGCAGGGACGAGGAAGGCGATCTGGGGCCCACCCAAAAAGCTACACTTTTTTCCAATTTACCCTTGCAGTAGAAGCAAGCTCAAACTGGGTAAGGCAACGAGAGACCTCAGAAACATCTTTTTGATTTGCAATAGCAACAAAAATATCATCAGCACAAGCTGAAACAACGACTTTGGAGTTTTGTGAAAGAGAGACTCCTAACACCGAGTTCTGAAGTAAAACTAATAAAGGTTCAACGGATAGATTGTAGAGCATGCCTGATAGCGCACAGCCCTGATGGATGCCTCTCTGAAAAGGGAAGGGGTAACAAAGACTATTATTAACCTTCAGCAGGCAAGATGCATTTTTGTACAATAACTTAACATAAGCAATTCATTTTTCCCCAAACCCTGTTCTCCTCAATACATCAAACAAAAAAGAATGGTTAACACTGTCAAAAGCTTTTTCTTGATCTAAAAGTAATAAACCAAAACCAGGAGATGTGGTTCGACCGAGACTAATCAAGTCTCTCACCAAAAAAATATTATCGTATATGGAACGTTCTGGAACACAGTATGATTGATCAGTGCCAATCAAGAAGGAGATGACTTCCTTTAGACGGGTTGCAAGTGCTTTTGACAATATTTTATAGTCCGTGTTGAGGAGTGACACAAGCCGCCAATTTGCGGTCTCATGTAGATTTCCTTTCTTCAGAAGGAGACACAAAACTACCCTCCGGCAGATCAATGGCAATTCACCTTGTTCAACGCTCTCCTGAAAGACCTCAAGAAGAGTAGGGCCTAGAATGTCCCAGAAAGCCTTATAAAATTCAGCCAGAAGGCCGTCTAGTCCAGGGGCTTTCCCATCCTTGCTATCCTTGAGCACAGCAGTGAGTTCTCAAAGAGAAATGTCAGGCTCAAGCAATTGTTGTTGGTCTTCAGACAGAGAAGGGAGCTGTTCAAGCATCGCATTCCTATTCTCCTCATTCACAACTCTTTTTGCGAAGAGTTTAGAAAAATAGTCTTGTAGTTCATGCTTGATATCACTCTGGGAGGTCAACAAATCACCACCAGAAGAGCACAAAGCATGGATTTGTTGAGAGGTCTTGACCATTTTTTCCAAATTGAAGAACCCTTTGATTGGTGTGTCAAGTTGGATTTTTTCATTCCGCAGTCGGACGAATGCACCGGCCGCCCGCTCTTTCAGCATTTCAGCCAGAAGGGTCCTTTTCTCCGACAACTGCTGGACATTCACGCTAGACAATCCAGCTTTCTGCTCACAGATAAGTATATCGTTTTTTAAGTAGATATCACACCAAAAGCGTTGTATGTGCTGTAAGAGCAGTATTGTTGGCAAAAACATTTGATTTGAGACTTTGTGCAGTCCCACCATTGTCTGAAGTTCAAATATGAACCCTTTTGTGACTCGCATTTTTCCCATACCATTTTAAAAGCTTCTATAAAATGTGCACTTTGTAAAAGTTTCAAATTAAAAGTCCAATATGCACTTCCACAGACATGATGAGGAAAGCCACACACCATAACAATCATGTGATGATTGGAAAAACCAGACGGCCTTATATAAGAGATCTTAACAATGTTTACCATTTCATGATTAACATAAAATCTATCAAGGCGAGCCATCGTCAAAACATTTCTTGATGCACAAACCCATGTATAACGACGGATATTACGGTTTTGTACCCGCCACACATCCACCAGTTTAAACTTTTTGACTAGCTGTGCCAAAGGCCTTGCACTGGGTGGATGAGGCTCACAAGTGTTCCGATCAAGTTGTGGGTCGAGGGTGCAGTTGTAGTCACCCCCCAGACACAACAACATGGTTAAGTCAATGGTGCTTACAAACTCAGCCAACTTGTACAGAAAGGCACCTCTTTCAGAGTTAGCACTAGGACAGTAAACATTTGTCATGCAAATCTTTAGGTTACTACTGACAAATTGCACAGACAGTAAGTAACCTTTGCAAATTTCCTTACAAGTTATCTCCGAAGGCTGAAGTCGAGGATGCAACACGATGGCCTCCATTGATGTTCAGAGATGTTACTTTCATCTCCATTCTGTTAGTTATTCTTGAAGCTCTTTACCAGCCCAAGTAACACATTTCCTTAACCTTTGGAACTGAGGCTCTGACATGTGAGCCTGAGAAGGATCACGAATCATACTCCTTGTGGTTTTAATGAAATAGTGTAAATTCGGGAAGTAATCTTTGATTTATACGTTTCTTTTCCTGAATGTCTCATCCACGAATTTAATCACATTTTCTTGAGACACTAAGGTTGTATTGTTTCCCCATTCATACTCTTGAGAGCTTAAAGCACTAAAATGTGGGGTATAAGAGGTTTCATCTGAATCAAGTGCTTCATCGATGGCCTCTTCTATTACTTGTGGAACATTTACTTTTGGCTCAACAGAAAGTTTTGCTCTGTTTACGGACCCCTCCAAATTTGCCTTGTCCATGTCCTTCCCCTCTTCAACCCTTACATCATCATCATCTGTGAGGGAGGGGTTGACATTTAACTCACAGGGATTTTCCCCTTTATTTATTTCTCCACTGTCAGACATTGCTGTTAACTCGTCTGAACAAGTTTGGCTAACAGAACAAACACTTAAAACATCCTGAGATAACTCACTGTTGTCTGTGTCCCGCTCAGAGTCGGCCAGTGGAGCAAGCGAAGTTCCCACATCCACACACAACTCCGGTACCACCAAGGGGTTTCCAATGTCAGACGTCCCTTTGAGATCCACCGAGCCTGACACGATCTGGACCTTATTCTGCTCCTCAGCATCAAAGGAATCAACATTTGACCTTTTTGGCTTTTTTTCCTGGTATCCGTAACAGATACTTCCATATCGTCCACACTGTCCCATACAGTGGATGGTAAAGGAGAGGAAGCAACCACTTTCACTTCCTCGTTTGGTGGGGGTGGATTAATTACGTCACGATTACACCCCCTCTCTCAAAAGCCGGTAGGGGTGGACGAGTCCAATTAGTTGAACACCTCAGGGTGGGGGGGGGGGAGGCTGGGCCAGGCTCCCAATTCACCTTCTCCCCATTCGTTTGTGGTGAGGAAAAATCGTTCCTCACGGCACCTTCACTTTCCTGCGGTGTAACCGCGTTGGGACAAACACTCTTCACGTTCCCGTAAGCTTCACACCCAAAACACGTCATAACCTCTAAGGAGGCAAACATTTTATATTCAAACCCGTCGATTTTTACACTGAGTACAACATTCAGTGTTTTCCCCTTTTCAGGTAGTATCATATAAACCACTTGAAATGAGAGCGAGAGATGAACCTTCAGAGTTTAGGCTTTATTCCATTTGATTGGAGCCGCTTCTGTGGGCACACCAGGAAATACAGGTTCAGCTAGGAGTACATAAGCAGTAACGTATACATGTGCAGTTAATCATTGCAGACTAAATCCGCGTAAGCACGGAGTTCGATATAATCTCCATTCTCACCAGTCAATGAGCACCTTCAGTTAACGAGCATCAAGTGGACAGCCGATGTCAATAGCAATGCCCCGGGGACAATCACTCGTGCCGCAGAGACCTCCCCTTATACGCGAGACGCACAACATGTGATCCCGCGTCATGTCCCTCGATTCACGTTAATTCACCACATTCTCCCCACCTTTAAAATGTAACTAGGGGCCCATCTTACACACCATGATTGCTTTAGCACTATAGGAGTATACATTTCAAGCAACGCGGACTAATAGATCTACAGAAGCATACATGCCAAGCAGTGATTATTTTGAGTTGTAGGAGCATGGAAATGAGCATCGATATATGATATAATGGGCATATAGGAGCATGAGCAGCGAGAATGCCGATAATCCCCTTTACAGATTGAGTCGTCGAGGGGGCCTTATTCGTCGACCTCTCCGGGAGTAAACGGCAGTTTCACTTGAGGGAGACTCCCGATCCTCTTGGTGAGCCTCGACTTGTGCCGGGGATGACTCCTCGATCGCTCTCGGGTGGAACGCGGCAGCCCCGTCGCCTGGCGGAGTTCCTGCTGGGGAACTGTCAGAAGGAGGAGTGCCAGAAGGTGGTGTACCGGCGGGAGGAGTACCTGAGGGAGCCAGATGGCGAACCGACACAGTGGTCTCCCTGCCATCCGGGAGCCTGACATGAGCATACTCTGGATTAGTGTCAATGAGTTCGACCCCCTCCACCAGGGGTTCATACTTGCTTTGTCGTACCGGGCGTTTCATGAACACTGTACCGGGGTGGGTCAGCCAGTTGGGCACCGTTTGACCGTCAACATAACGTCGTTGGTGAGTAAACATACGTTCGTGAGGAGTGGCATTTGTGGACGTGCAGAGCAAAGAGCGTATGGAATTCAGAGCGTCAGGAAGAGTAACCTCCCATCGCTCGGGGCCCAGTCCTCTCGATTTCAGCGCCAGAGTTACGGCTTTCCAAATCACTCCATTATACCGTTCCACCTGCCCGTTTCCCTGTGGGTTGTAACCCGTCGTTCGACTAGTTGCTATGCCGTGCTCTAATAGGAATTGTTTTAGCCCGGCCGACATGAAACACGGCCCTCTGTCTGAATTATGTACGAAGGTCTCCCAAACATAGCGAAGAGGTCAGAGAGACATTTTACGACAGTTCCCGAGGTCATATCCGAGCACGGAAACGCGAAAGGGAACCTTGAATATTCATCAACAACGGTGAATATGTATCTGTTGTCTGTTTCGGTCGGTAGGGGCCCTTTGAAGTCGATGTTTAGTCTCTCGAAGGGGGAAGTAGCCTTGATCAGTCTGCCAGAAGCCGCGCCATAGAATCTGGGTTTTAGTTCAGCACAAACAGGGCATGAAGCATTCATTTGTTTAATATCTTCAACAGAATAGGGAAGATTTTGTCTGCGTACGAAATGTGCCATCCTGGTTACCCCTGGGTGGCACAGAGACACATGGAGGTCTTACAAAGCCTGACTGATTGTTGCCGAACTGTAGACCCGGGAGAAGGTATCTGCAGCAGGGTTTTCTTTCCCGGGCCGGTAAACAATGTCGTACCTGTAGCAAGCTAGGTCTATCCGCCATCTCATAATTTTTTTCATTCTTAATTTTCCCGTTATTTTTCCCATCAAACATGAAAGCCACGGATCGTTGGTCCGTAACGAGCGTGAAGTGGTTTCCCAGTAAATAATGTCTCCATTTACGCAGCGCTTCAACGATGGCATACGCCTCCTTCTCTATTGCCGAGTGTCTCTGCTCGCTTCTAGAGAGAGTTCTCGAGAAGAAAGCGACCGGCCGCCCAGACTGATTAAGTGTAGCAGCTATGGCGTGATTTGAAGCGTCGGTCTCCACCACGAAGGGCACCGAGCTGTCGATCGATAAAACCACGGACTTACTGATATCATCCTTGAGATTGTGGAAAGCTTTTACGACAGCGGCATCTGGTGGAAAGTTTTTGCAATGCACTAGGGGATGTATTTTCTCGGAGTATTGCGAAATCCATCTTGCATAGTAAGCGAACATCCCGATCACCCGGCGCATTGTTTGCAAGTCCTGAGGTGGTGGAAGCTCACGGAGCGGGCGCAATCGCTCAGGATCAGGCTTAATTGTGCCGTCGGCTATTGTGTAGCCGAGAAGGTCAATTGACCTTGCCGAGAATACGCATTTCTCGTAGTTGAGAGTCAGATTATATTTTCCAGCAATGCTCAAGAATCTGTCCAGATTCCTATCATGTTCCCTCTGATCCCTACCGCACACTGTGACATTATCCACGTAAACAAAAGTGTCTTCGAGGTTTTCATCTGAGATGATGTCGTCCATAACCCGTTGGAAGCAAGCTACTCCATTCGTGACACCGAATGGTATCCTTCTGAACTGGTAGAGGCGCCGCCCTGCCTGGAATGCAGTGTACGGTTTGTCTTCCTCTCGGATGGGAATTTGATGATAGGCGCTTCGCAAGTCGATGGTACTGAATACCTTATAATTGGCCACGCGTTCGACCATCTCATCTATGCGCGGCAGGGGGTAGGCGTCGAGTTGGGTGAAGCGATTGACCATTTGGGAATAATCGACAACCATCCGTTTCTTATGGTTCTGACTGCTGGTTACTAACACCTGTGCGCGCCATGGCGAATCGCTCGGT
>NC_140967.1:30075157-30102657 GCF_056783735.1 Eptatretus burgeri | reverse complement strand
AGGAATTTGTCATTCATTCAACATGCAAGCGATAACCCACATACTCTTTGTGAAAAACACCATGGGATATTTAACATCCACAAACTAATACTGAGATGCTCTGGAGATCCTAGGAAAGAGATTGCAAACAGAGATGAGAGAGAGAGAGAGAGAGAGAGAGAGAGAGAGAGAGAGAGAGAGAGAGAGAGAGAGAGAGAGAGAGAGAGAGAGAGAGAGAGAGAGAGAGAGAGAGAGAGAGAGAGAGAGAGAGAGAGAGAGAGAGAGAGAGAGAGAGAGAGAGAGAGAGAGAGAGAGAGAGAGAGAGAGAGAGAGAGAGAGAGAGAGAGAGAGAGAGAGAGAGAGAGAGAGAGAGAGAGAGAGAGAGAGAGAGAGAGAGAGAGAGAGAGAGAGAGAGAGAGAGAGAGAGAGAGAGAGAGAGAGAGAGAGAGAGAGAGAGAGAGAGAGAGAGAGAGAGAGAGAGAGAGAGAGAGAGAGAGAGAGAGAGAGAGAGAGAGAGAGAGAGAGAGAGAGAGAGAGAGAGAGAGAGAGAGAGAGAGAGAGAGAGAGAGAGATATCGGGACATCCTGTTTAACGTCCATCCTTACGAAGGCGACACCATCTATGAAGCAATAATCCAACAACTTGAGTCAGGTTGGGAATCAAGCCCAGGTTAGACTGCACAATGGTAAGTGCACTCTACCTTTGCACCATTATATCAGGACATAACTATATTTGAAGTTTGTTTCGATGATAAAAGTTAGAACAAGATTAAATAGTTGTTATTTTTGTTGAATTTATAAGCAATTTATTTTACTTCCAGTTTTGTCATCTTTGTAGCTTCGTAAATGCAAGCTAGGTGGTGTATCATTTTCTTGGCAGGGGGTTCATCCACTTGCACTCTGTGCAATGTAGGTTCTGTATTTATGCACTATGAACCTCTTGATTTCTGCACACATCGTTCTGCCATTACCCTACGATATAAAATAAGACAATCTCTGTATATCTGTTCCTTGTAGAATCGAAAATGACTTGGCCGATGATGTCCACCAAATTTTGCATTCGTGCTTATGTTATCCAGGGCCATGTCATGGTCATTAAATGAATCCCTCCCTCCCCGCTACTGTGGGTTGACGACTTGCAACTTTCATCTGCAGATATGGAATAGTGTAAGTGATTGAAGCACTGACACCTGCCGGAGTTATGGGATATTGCGGGTGGAAAAGTATGTCGATTCTGAAAACAAATCCTCTCGCTCCCGAAAGGAGCAGTGTGACAAGTTTGAGATAAATAAAGATGGTTGTGGGTGGGGGGGGGGGAGTGGGAGGACTTCAATATATCAATAATCTCATTTGTGTATCTGATATTTTCCCCATGAATATGCAAGAGCCGAACCATCCTTCCCTTCTGGATATGTGCAATACATGGAACATTCAAAACATACTGAGAACGAGATACTCACAATCGTGCAAGAAATGCTGAACCTATTTTGTTTTCTTTTTTAACGTGTAATTAGAAAAAATCACAAGAAAACCTAATCTTTACTAAAAGTATAAACTTGTATGTTGAAAGAAAAAGAGGTTGGCTTTTCTTCGGCTATTACATCTTTCCATGAACATTTTGAATGTCCATCGTAAATAAGCATTGCTTAATTTGTAGTTTAAACCAGGGTGAATTCAGAGAAAGTTTGACAGGAAATATGTCAATTTGTAATAACCTGAGATTGACGGGAAAAAAATGTTTATTTCTTGGAACCCAAAGAATATCTGAACGAGAAATTGTCACAATTGGATGAAAATGGAATTTGTAAATCAAAATAAAAAAAATTTCTTTCAAAAAACATACAAATTCACCCCGAGGTTAGACATCTTGCCTCCTTGTAAAGGCTGGAGAGTCCAGTAGAGTGTCAAAATAATAAGCCACCCAATTTATGGCAGATTTAGGTCAATCCTAAGGCTACTCTTGGTACGATCAAAAGCAAGGCACAATGAGCGAGTGAAATGGGATTGTGGACGAAGGTATGAAGACGAGAATAGAAAGGCCAAAAGGGTGAGAGAGATGGCAGATAAGGTGATGTGAGATAAGCAAACCGAGATGGCAATTCATTTGTGAAGATGTGCGGCAGATGAAAAGTGATATGTTCACCTGCTCAAAAAATAGTTCCACATTAACATTTGTGCCCTGATGTCAGGCTTACAGCTTCAGAAATTCACATTAATAAAGTCTCGGAGGCAACTTGTTTTAGCAACGAGGATGGCATCACTTGAGCCTTTCATCACTTGAGCCTTGAGCGATGACAGCATCACTCATTTCTTTCATTGAAACACTCAGTACGGATACCTGAATAAGTCTGACCTTTGATGTGTGTTCAATAAGCAGAGCTTATGGACAACGAATAAGTATTGCGTTGATTGCATTGGTGGTGCAAGTATATACTTCGCAAATATTTCAAAATTAATTTGTTCATCTTCATGTATACTTTGAGTTCTCAGTGTAAAAATCTTCTCCTTGCATAATTTTTTTTGATGATAATAAAAATATACAAAGTAAAAAAACTAAAAAATTCTTACTGTATTTTCATTACTGCTTATGAAAAACATAAAGATTTTTCTCCGCACTTGATGTGAAAATGAAGCAAGATCATCGCATTGCCCGCAAGCTAAAAGCGGGATTATATGAGACATCTCAGCCCAGTATGTTGTTTCACCAAATCCTGGCAAAACTATCAGGAGGCACGATTTATTTGTGATGTTTTGAATATTCTTCTACTACGAGGACCACAAAATCAACAGATAGGTCAGCTCCAAATCAGGTGAAGAAATTTGAATAAAACAAAGACAGATACGACTGGAGTTCATAGAACACCTTACCCCCGTGCTGTCTTGAGAAACAAAGACATAGACAGAGTCTGTGAGTGGCAAATTTTATTGGTTGTGATGATGTAAAATGCCCCAATATTTTGACCAAGTACTGCTAAATGGAAGGGTTTTGAAAATGCCAAAAAGGCGATTCATGTTCGTCGGTGTTCAGTATATACTGTAATTCAATTGAAATAAAATAAGGATTTTAAAGGTTGTAGAAATTGTTTTTTTCTGGAAGTTTACCACCATTGATGCAGTTTCTTTTACACCAC
The DNA here is from genome assembly GCF_056783735.1 of Eptatretus burgeri. Taxonomy (NCBI): domain Eukaryota; kingdom Metazoa; phylum Chordata; class Myxini; order Myxiniformes; family Myxinidae; genus Eptatretus; species Eptatretus burgeri. The sequence continues at coordinate 30,099,548 of NC_140967.1, read as the reverse complement.
CTTATTTTACACAGTACATTAGTTCTGTGTGCCTGTTGTTTGAGTCCTTTATGATGGTCTTAAAAACAGTGAGTTTCCTGTTTGGAATGATTTTCAATTTTGATTGACTGCCAGACAGACAGACAGAAGAAAAGTATTCGCTCACTCCTCTCTGTGCGTGTGCGATCGGGACTAATTCAGAGACAAAGTCCTGATAAACTACAGGTTCATTTTCCGATACATGTTCCGATTTGTGTTCAAAAAATGCAACATTCAATTTCAATGAAGTTGTTCCTCGATCATAAACTGATGTTTGTGGACCCACAGACGGATAGACAGACTGAACTGAACCAATTGTTTAACCCTGCCTTTTGCTTCGCATGCGTGGGGTAATAACATTAATCTTTATTCCACCATAGTGCATATTTATTTCATATTTCTGCCAACGTTCAAGGAGTTTTGTGATGCCATCACAATAGAACTGTGCATCCTGATGACTTAACAAGAGCTTCAAAGTGGCCTTTACATCATCACAGGAGGAAAAATGTTCTCCACAAAGGTGTTCCTTAAGTTTGATGAAGAGATGAAAATCTGACCGAGCAAAGTCAGGATTGTATGGCAGTTCTTGTAAGGTGGTGAGGCTGAGGCAACCAATTGCGTTTGTCATTTGTGTACTTGTGTGAGGGCGTGCATTTCTATGCTGGAGGAGAACCATTTTCATGTCAGGACGAACCCTCCGAATCCATGCCTTCAGTTACTTTAGAGCGTCACTGTAGCGCTCAGAATTAATGGTGGTACCCTCTGGCCTGAATTCCAAATGGACTATGCCCTCACATTCCAAAAAGTCATAAGTTTGTATGACTTTCCTGGAAGATGGTTGTGTCTTGAATTTTTTTTGGTGCTGATTAGGGTGCATCAAACACCCTGTTAAAAAAAAAATTATTATATTGATCATGTCATACCTTTTTTTGGTACATTATCCCTATATAGCATTTCTGTAAAATATTTCGGATCTTGTATTTTGTTTAGACCTCCCCTACACCCCCACCCCCCCTCAAGATCGGGTAAAAATTGGGTATCCCTGCTAATGGGTTGCTTTGGTAAAATTAGATTTTTCGAATTCTATAAATGTAAGAACACTTTCATATTATAATTTCAGGTCACTGGTTCCAAAAATGGCCTCTAAAAGGTGATGTGATCAAAGTTGGAAAAAGTTTATTCAATATTTTTTGAAACTCGAGTAATCGGGTAAAACCAGCGAACCAGAAAAAGAATAAATTTTCAATTTTTTAATTATTATTCTCTCCTCAAAACATGACAAATTGTCGCAGTGGTCTTCTGAATGTCAGTCACATCACTTTCATCATTTCTGATGGCTGCCACTTCACTGTAGTCTGCCAACGAAATGATGGAATTAGCAGCACCAATTTTCTGCACCCTCTACTTATGCCGTTCTTCCTCGGCCTGTTCACGAACCTGGCGACGGTGCACCTTCTGTGACAGGACCTTGTCGTAGGTGCTCAAAAATTCCATGCGGTCAGTCTTCATCGACTGCTGGAACAAGCGATCCTTCAGGTTCATGACCAGCTGCTCAACGTTGACCAGCCACAACCGGAAGGTTGCATCCAGTCATTGTATCATGGCCTACAGCTTGGCAAGCATGACCGGGGATGATATACGTGCTGTCAGGGTCTCCCTCATCTTGCAGTTGGTGGCTCCACCCCCATGGACATCTCCAGGCGGTCTCCACGTGCTGTATTAACATGGTTTTAACGTACCCCATTTCATTCAATCCTGTACATTTCATTCAATTACATCTTGTGCCCATTTGGCAAGATATTAATATAATATGGTTACAAACCATGTTGTAACATTTTATTGTATATCTATGACGTGTCATTATGATGTTTTGTGAAGACATCTGAAATATTCCAAATACGATTTGTCATTGTGATTGAAACAATCCTCACTACAGTATTGTGTATGTCTTTGCCAAGGTTTTTGCATTTGATGGATTTGCATTTATTACTGTAGAGCAGGTAGTGAAATTGGAGTAGTAAAAACTTGGAGAACTGCATCAAGTTTCTGAAAACTCTTAAGACAGTGTAGGATAGAAAAGGAAGAGAAATACTGTGATTGCTGATGTTAAATGGCTAATGTAGAATGCAGAGAAGACAGCATTGCATCTACATTGCTGTTAATTTGCCATTTATTTCGAACTGAAAGTGAGTCAGGGTGATGAATGTCAGGGAAAATTTAACTGTTGTGTCACAAACTGCACAACAGTATTAAACTGGAAGGGCACTCTGTAGAGCGCATACCTCCACCACGTAATGCCTGATCCACGAGACCATATCAGGCCCAATACATTTTGACATATCATGCTATACAGTGCTATATCGTTGTTGGCCCAATCTCTCAATGGTGAAGAATCACTTTAAAAATCAAATAATTCTCGTATCCAGATCCAGATTCGGATCTTCAACAAAAATCGATTCAATTCGTCTTTGTCACACATCCATCATGTCCACCAAGTTTCATCCGAATCCGTCCACAACTTTTTGAGATATCGTGCTATATATCATTTTTGACCCTATCTCTCAATGGTGAAGAATCACTTTTTAATTCTAGTCGTCGGGTCCAGATCCGGATCTAATCATTTCGTCCTTGTTACACACCCAATCTGTCCACAAAATTTCATCCGTATCCGTGCACAACTTTTTGAGATATCCTGCACACAAGCAAACAGAGAGGGGTGAAAACATAACTTCCTTCACCTTCAGTGACGGAGGTAATAAGACCCCATTAAACAAGCAGCTAAATGCTGTACAGTATTCCACCACTCTTATTATCTCAAAGGCTTTGAAAAGATGTCTATCCAGTATCGGGCAGGTAGGATAGGCTATAGATAAGTGCACTCACCTCTGAACGAGAGTCTATCCTGGATTTGAATATCAGCCCAGCTATAAACTGGCATCCTGGTGTTTCATAGGTAGGGCGACAAATCAATGTGCGTGCCTTCCCTCCGATGGACGTTAAAGTGGGCATCTCATCCTGCCGGCATTAATTGGTGGACGTTGAAGATCCCACGGTGTCCTTCGCCCATAATTTTTTTTTATTATTATTTAAATTTTCCAAAAGATTCCATAAAAAAAATTCCTGCCTGGACTGTGGGTATCAAGTGGCCTGGTCTTCTTGAAGATTCTTTGACACCCGGTTCTACTGCTTGCAATCTTAGCGTGTGGTTGTTGTCTGAGCAGCAGTTTTTGCACTATAAACAAGTTGACCAGGTAGTTTTACATGTTTCATGTGAACAGCGTTCTTCAGGTACAAAGTGCAACCATGCAGTGTCATTCCATAAAAAAGGGCATCACAAAACAATCACTGACTCACATTCGGTTGGCTGCTAAGAATAAAATGAGACAGTAAGTATACTCCAAGATGGAAATCAGTGTAGCCTGGTGTGATGGAATCCACAAGAAGACCACTTGCTACCCACAGTCAAGGCAGGCATCGGAAATTTGTTCAGGGTGCCGGCGATAACTCACCTTCTCTTTGCGAAGGGCACTGTTGGATATTTAACATCCACCAGCCAAGGCTAGCAGACAGGACAGCCATTTCAATGTCCATTCGAGGGACGGCATCAAATAATGATATATAGCTTACAGCCCTGGCTGAGAAACACCAAAATGACAGTTTATAGCTCGGCCAGGATTCAAACCCAGGCTAGACTGTGGGCATACCTCTAGAGTCTAGACTGTAGACTATCCTGCCAGGCCAACTTGTTATGGACCACAATGTGTTAACTCACGTGGACATTCACTTAACAAAATGGAAAATAAAGGGACATAGCACCTACACAATACTGTTGAGAAGACCCTCAGATATGAGCTGGACAGACAACCTCCCTAACGTGAAGAACTAGAGAGATATGATGGATGGGGATGAGGATTATGAACAATGAAGCATTGTTGATTAATTCTCAAGAAGTCAATGATTAATTTATTCATCTTTTATTTATATCTTGTTGAAAGTTTACTGTGGGGGTTAAACAGGATGGATGACACACATGCCAGACTTCCAACAGTTAACGAATTTCCACTTGTGCCTGAAATATCATTTTTCTATCTACTGATGCCATGTCATCAGTAAACGTCCTATTTACCTCCGCCCAACGAAGGTGGACGGAGATTATGTTTTCACCCGTGTCTGGCTGTCTGTCTGTTTATGGACAGGATATGTCAACAAAAAACAAAAAAAACAATAGCCCCGTGGGGGATTGACGGTTATTTGTCTGACAGGCAGGGTGAAAATGAGGGATTAGGGAGAAGGGACCACGCCCCCCCCCTTCCTGAAGTGGTAGGTCATGGGGAGCACAATTTAAGTTCAGGGCAAGGTACTTCTCAGGGCAAGGTACTTCTGTTTCATGAAGAGTTTGGTCTACATCTCATGGCCGTCGGTTTCTGAAAATATTTTTAAACAAATTACCTGAATTTGAGGTGAAACACCCCTTTTCAGCCTCTTGTAGGGGGCGCATCCTGATGGAGAGCACAACTCCATGAGACCTTCCAGTTCTGATGTATCGTAACAAATTTGGTCCATATTGGTCATGCAGTTTGTGAAGAATTGACATGTTTTAGTGAATATGAGGGATTAGGGGAGGGAGGCCGTGACCCCCTTTCCAGGGGAGATACCGCCATGGAAAGCACAACTTAAGGTTAGTGGCCAGTTTGGTCGACATCTGTCTGGCGGTTTCAGAGAATAAGATTTTTGAAAAAAAACCAACATTTTGGGTAAGCCCCCCTTCTACCTCCTTTATAGGGGGCTCATCCAGATGGGGAGCACAACCCCATGAGACCTTGCTCTTCGGATGCATCGTACCAAATGAGTCCACATTGATTGGGTAGTTTGTGACAAGAAGTTTCAGTCAAATGTTAACGTACATACGTATGGACGGACGGCCAGAAACCGGGCCCCACTATTCGGAGAAATAACATAATAAAATCAAAATCGAAAGCCAATTTTTACAAGGTATTAATTAAGTAACTTAACCCTCACCGAATCTCTAAAAGCAGACTTAACGACACTTACAAGGTATTGTTAATGCACCTTCAGCCTCACCACACCTGTGTCTCAAACCAAACCTACTCCATGTACTATCCATGTTTACGAGATACAACTTCTTGCCTTGAAAACTTCACGAAGCACCATAGCTCATACAGACCGAATGCATTGTCTGTCGTTGAGTGAAACCTCAGCTGGTGCTTTGCTGGAAAACCTTAACGGGACTTCATTTCATTCCTCTTGATATGCCGCTTGTCACTGTACTTGTGAGATCGGTGTTGAATACGTTTTTGGGGGTGAAAAGAAAATCCCCAAAGCTCACAGATGCTTCACCATACAGAGATTTACACTGCCGGTTGATGGACATGTTATCATGAAGGCAAGCTGATTTGTACTTGAATACAATTGCAATTGTCTTGCCATGGCACTTGGCAGGAGTTGTGCTTACTGAAACATGAAGGCACTTCAACATATTTGACAGGCATATCTGTGCAGTGATTCCATGCTGTGAACAGCAACATCCCCCCTCCACCAACACCCCCAAACCCCCCAGGCCACTTACTCGGTTGTCTGTAAAATGAAGAGCCTTTGTGGTTGTAATGTGGATTTCTTTCATGTTACTTGCCAGACTGGAAATTTTCCCTGATAATTTAGACCCTCAATGAAAGTTCATTCTCTGCCTAGAAGCCACAGGGAAACCCGTTTAATAAGCAGCAACACCAAAGTGCTACTACAACATGCTGATTTCCACGACGTGTGTGCAATGCCTTGTTCTGTAATCATAATTTATCTTGTTGATTACATGCAAGCTTTATTAGCTGTCGGACGTCCAGCAAAGCGGCAGGAGCAGCCTCAATGTCACTCGGAAGGTGGTTAATCATCCCATCATGTTAGTGAAAGCAAAAGGTTTTCCTGTTTCAACCGGTAGGCACAATAGACAAGGAACTAATATCCGGAACCATTGCAGCTCTCTGTCTAATTCAGCTGATGAATGGCACGACCCTCACTTGTGAATTAATGAATGGAACATCTTCTGGTATGAAATGATATTTACAATGACAGGCTGCTTGAAATTTTCAAATTAACCTTTGTGAATTAAAAGAGAAAGTTTTGGAGCAAGTGATGGGTCTCAGGATGTTGGCAAATCAATATCTCGAATCCCCTACTTTACCATGTCGGAGGCAGTCAAAAAGTTTGATGAATGAGATACAATAGTCCAATAGATGCAATAAAATAATGAGATACAATGAGTCCAACAAACGCTCAAGCTTGAATTTCTTCAATATATAAGCATGGAGAGTGAGTAAGGAATTTTTTTTCTTTCTCTCGCTCTTTGTGTGTGTGATCTCTGTCCATACCATGAATAATAACCAACCCCTCCTCTCCCCTGTTGAAAAATTTAATAACAATTTGATCCAGAGGTGAGTGGGATGGTTGTGCTTGTGGGTGGACGTGCGTTATATTTAAGGTAAGATGTGCATTATTTTAATATATTATCATATAATAGAATGTGTGATGGGAGTTGCAATGATGTGATAATACATTCAATCCTCGAGCGAATAAAGTTTGATTAGTGATGTTGCATTTATGGGTTGACTGACTGCTTGGACACAATTGATATTGTTGGATCTTCTGATGTAGGTAATCTACTGATGCAGATCCATGACCGAGGTTGTGGATCCGCTGGTTAGAGAGGTTCTGAGCTGAAGGGATTGAAACCTCGAGGAAGAACGATGCACAGCTGATGATCCATGTGGTTGGGAAACCATTCAATTGATTACAGGTTAAGGTTCTTACTTTAGGTATGGGAACTATGTTTTGAGTTTTACAATTTTTAAATAACGTTGAATATAGGATATTGTGAAATTAACATAATTTACAACAATCCTTTAAATTATATTATATTTTAGGAATAGTCTATACTGTACAATGAAGTGTGTGTGTGTGTGTGTGTGTGTGTGTGTGTGTGTGTGTGTGTGTGTGTGTGTGTGTGTGTGTGTGTGTGTGTGTGTGTGTGTGTGTGTGTGTGTGTGTGTGTGTGTGTGTGTGTGTGTGTTTATGTGTGTGTTTATGTGTGTGTTTATGTGTGTGAGATAGAATTGTTGGGAACAGAAAATGAAAAAACGAGATGTGTACGTGTGTGCATGGGTATGTAAAGATGTCAATGTCAAATGCTGTCACCAAGCAGATGAATAGCAAAGCCACAGACTAGTTTTGCCCTTATTGGGGCTCATCAGAGCAACAAAAATGACAGATCTTTGCACTGCTGGAGGCCTTTCTGGGTTTGCAGTAATGACATCATCGTGACGGTATCATGAAAGTATTTGTTCAGGTCGGATAACCTCAATAGTTGTATTTGTAGAACTCCTGACTGTTTAAAACAACAGATATGCCTCCTGGTTGTGATTGGTGGGGCAAAAGACGATATGTCCAGCATCCTCACCAAACACATTAATTTGGAGGTGCATCTTTAAGCAGTAACTAAGCCAAAAGGCGTAAAAAATCACGAAATGGATAGAACAGTGATGTGCTGCCCTGATGTGAACCAATAAGGGTGAAACTAGTTTGTTACTCTGTTTTCATCTGCTTAGTGACAGCATTTGACCTTGACGCTTTTGCACTGCTTGGGGCCCTTCTTGGTTTGCAGTCATGACTTCCTCGTGACGGGATGATCACAGCAATTGCCCAAGTTGGAGAGCTTCAATAACAGTACTGTATGTATGTATATACATGTATTTATTTACTAACAGAAAAATGTTTCTATGTATCATAAAAATACACATTTCTTTACATTGTTTCTATATACTCTTTCCAAGCAAATATCACCCGTCGTTTTGCTGATCGTAATACTAAAGGGGGAGGAGAAAAAGAGGGGAGAGAGAGGGTGAGAGAGAGAGAGAGGAAGAGAGAGAGAGAGAGAGAGAGAGAGAGAGAGAGAGAGAGAGAGAGAGAGAGAGACAGAGAGAGACAGAGAGAGAGACAGAGACAGAGAGAGAGAGAGACAGAGACAGAGACAGAGACAGAGACAGAGAGAGAGACAGAGACAGAGACAGAGACAGAGAGACAGAGACAGAGACAGAGACAGAGAGAGAGAGAGAGAGAGAGAGAGAGAGAGAGAGAGAGAGAGAGAGAGAGAGAGAGAGAGAGAGAGAGAGAGAGAGAGAGAGACAGAGACAGACAGAGACAGAGAGAGCGAGATATAGAGAGACAGAGATATAGAGAGGGAGAGAGAGAGAGACAGAGAGAGAGAGAGAGAGAGAGAGAGAGAGAGAGAGAGAGAGAGAGAGAGAGAGAAGAAGAGAGAGAGAGAGAGAGAGAGAGAGAGAGAGAGAGAGAAAGAAAGAGAGAGGAGGAGAGTGAGGAGAGTGAGGAGGTGGAGAACTGAATGGAAGCAAATCCATTCAGAACTATGTTTTGATATTGGAGGGGGAATGAGGAGGGCATGGGAGCAAGGAGGGAGGGAGAGTGAGGAGGGGTGGAAGGTGGGAAGACAGCATGAGGTGAGAGGAAGGGAAAGCAGATGTGCCATGGAGCGTTAATTATGATTCATACTGTCCCATCAAAATGATTCTGCATAGAATAACAGTGAAGATGGAAACAAAATATTGTCTCAAATCCATTTTCTACCGGTCACACTATAAATACCGACCAGAGATTGCCCGGACATAAACACTGTCCAGAGACAAACACCACCCGGACACGTCAGAAGACAAGCACAACCCAGAGACAAACACCGCCAGGACACGTCCAGAGACAAACACCATCGAGAGTCAAACACAGACATGTCCAGAGACAAACACTGCCCGGACACATCAGGAGACAAACAAACATTCACAGTGATGACTCCATCTACACCTCACAATCTGAAAACATGGACCAACTTCTATCTTCTCATCCAAACTCTCTCTTCCTCATATGTGGTGACTTCAATTGTCATCATGCCAGTTGGCTAGGTGTGGGTACCTCTCTCACCTGTCATAGCACCTCAGCAAAAGATTTCTGCGACTCATTGGGACTGACTCAATCGGTCAACTTCCCTACCCGGATCTCAACCAATGGTACTCCATCTCTTCTGGATCTGATTTTGACAAATTTCCCTGACAATATCTGCTGCTCTTCCGCTGCTCCAATCGGTTCTTCTGACAACGTCCTTGTTAAAGTGGACATCTCTCTGGCTATTATCAGAGAACCCCCTCACCGCCTTCGAGTCTGGCATTTCACTCAAGCCGACTGGCAGGGTCTCCAAACAGCCCTCAAACTTACAGACTGGTCTCCTATCTCTACTTTCTCCAACATCAACTTATCCTGGGAATTCTTTCAAAGAAACTTGCTCTCCCTCATGCACAGATTTATCCCCTCTCGTCTTCAGTTGTCCTACCCTTCCTCCCGCCCTTGGTTCACTGAAGCTTGTGGTGAGGCAGTTGTCCTGAAACAACTTTCCTTTGCCTCATGGTAACCAAACCCAACTGAGGGGAATCTCAGTTCCTTCCATAAAGCTCAGAACAAGTGTGTATCTACCCTCAGGAGAGCATGAAAACAATATCTTTCTCATCTCAAGTCTGAACCTCTCTCCCTCCTCAAAATCCTGGTGGCGTCTAATCAAATCCGTTTCTGGTGTATGTTCCCCCTCCATCCCCTCCCTTTCCTCAAATGGCAGCACTGCTCATACCGCATGTGAAAAAGCTGAATGCCTAAACTCGGTGTTTGCAGCTAAATATTGTTTGTGTCCAAAACCCATCACTTTCTTTACCCACCTTACCCAGTCGCACCAACTGTCCCTGGACTCTGTGTCCTTTTCTCCTAACAAGGTGGAGAGCTTGCTGTCAAACCTCGACTCAGATTCTGCAACCGGTCCAGACGGCATCATTTCACGTGTCCTCAAAGCCTGCTCTTCTGCTTTTGCTCACCCTCTCTCTGTTCTATTCACCCTCTCATTTGCTCAAGGCCATCTGCCATCTGCTTGGAAATGAGCAAATATCACTGCCCTGCACAAAAAAGGTGCAAAAACAGATCCCTGCAACTACAGACCAATCAGCCTTCTCCCAATCATCAGCAAGGTTATTGAATCCACCATCGCTTCAGACATCAAATCCTTCCTCTTCTCCAATGGCTTGATTTCTGATCATCAATTTGGCTTCAGACCAGGTCACTCTACCTTGGATATGCTGTTTCTGCTCTCCCAACAATGGATGGAAGCCCTCAATGCCAAACAGGAAATCCAAGCCGTATCCCTGGATATGTCACGTGCTTTTGACACAGTCTGGCACCCTGCACTTCTCACCAACCTCTCTTCGTATGGTATCCAAGGCCATCTCCACTCATGGCTCGCAGACTTCCTCTCCTGTCGCAGTCAACGTGTGGCCCGAAATGGAGTTCTTTCATCCCCGCTTCCTGTCCAGGCTGGAGTTCCTCAAGGTAGCGTTCTGGGCCCTGTTCTTTTTCTGGTTTTCATCAATGATCTCTCCGACTCTCTGGAAAATCCTCTATATCTCTTTGCTGATGACTCCACCCTCTGCCGTACCATCGGTCATCCCTCAGACCGGCAAGCAGCAGCTTCTTTGCTCACTGCAGATCTGAATAAAATCACAAACTGGTCCAACACGTGGAACATGTCTTTCAATCCGGACAAATCTCACACTCTCATTTTGTCTCTTCGAAAGGACCGTTTAGAACCCCCCCCCCATCCACTTTCTCAACAATCCTCTGGAAGAAGTCCTTTCTTTCAAGCTTCTGGGTCTCACTATCTGCCATGACCTTTCCTGGGAAAGCCACATTTCAAACCTCGCCTCCAAAGCCAGTCGCCGCCTGGGAATCCTCCGTCGTACAAGGTCCTTCCTCGGCCCACCTGAGCTCCTGACCACTTACAAAGCTTTTGTCCGCAGCCTGATGGAGTACTGCTCTCCCCTCTGGGCTGGTGTTCCTGTCTCCCACCTTTCTCGGCTTCACGCTGTAGAAACCAAGGCATTTCGGATCATTGGCATCTCCCGCAATGAGGCTGAGTCTTCAGGCCTCTCACTCAATCACCGCAGGTTGGTCGGTGGTCTTTCTGTCTTCTAACGTCTCCTCTCCAGCCTCGCCCCCCCAATCTCTCTGCGATTTGTCCCCACCACATTTCCGCAGGGTGCTCAAGATCCGCCAACAACCCCCTTCTGGTAAAACTACCAAAATCACGAATCACTGCTCACCTTCACTCTTTTATTCCTCTTTTTTCCCGCCTTTGGAATAAACTCCCTCACTCTATTCTTTCCCATTCTTCCCTCCAGGCCTTCAAAACAGCTGTTCACCACCACCTCTTATCATCCCCCATCCAAATCCTCGATCTTCTCTACCCCCGATAATCCACCCAAGCCCACCTCCTTAAATCCCTGCTTTCCTTCCTGAAAATCCCCGTAATGTCCATCTTCTATTCCCCACGTTCCCTGGTCCCATCCCTCTCCCTTCCACAGATCTCCAAATGTTTCTGTTCCCCACTATTTTGTCCTTCCCACTCCCTCCCCTCCTGTCTCATGCCCCCCTTCATGTGCGTTGTGTGTTAGCTCTCATACGAGCCTCCACAAGGTAAACAACAACAACAAAAAAAAAACATGGCCCAGAGAGGTCCAGAGACAAACACCATCTGGAGATATACAATGCCCAGACACAAACTCCGTTTGGAGACAAACACCACCCAGACATAAACACAGCCTGGACATAATCACCGCACGGACACATTCGGAAGCTGAGAGAGACATAAACAGAGAAAGAGGGAGAGGTGTGGGAGAAGGGGATGGGGGAAGGGGAGTTAGCAGAGAGAAAAAGATGCTTTATGAACAACACACACCATATGTGTATATATATATATATATATATATGCACACCTGCTCATCCAACATCTCTGTCCAAAATCATGGGTACCAATGCTGGTATAACAGCTGGGTATAAATCATGGGTATTAATGTTCCCCCCTTTGCTGCTCTAACAGCCTCCATTCTTCTGGGAAGGCTTTCCATCAGATGTTAGAACATTGCTGCAGGGATTTGCCTCCATTCAGCCATAAGAGCATTCATGAGGTCAGGCACTGATGTTGGGCGATTAGATCGGGCTCAAAGTCGGTGTTACAATTCATCCCAGAGATGTTCGATGGGGTTGAGGTCAGGGCTCTGTGCAAGCCAGTCAAGTTATTCCACACAGATCTCGACAAATAATTTTTGTATGGACCTCACTTTGTGAATTGGGGCATTGTCATTCTGAAACAGGAAAGGGCTTTCCCCAAACTGTTGCCACAAATTTGGAAGCACAGAATCATCTGGAATGTCACCGTATACTGTAGCATTAAGATTTCCTTTCACTGGAACGAAGGGTCCTCGCCCGAACCATGAAAAACAGCACCAGACCATTATTCCTCCTCTACCAAACTTTACAGTTGACACAATGCATTTGGGCAGGTCGTGTTCTCCTGGCATCTGCCAAACCCGGATTCATCCGTCAGGCTGCAAGTGGACATTGCAGATCTGTCCACAAATTCATCACTCCAGAGAACGCATTTCCACTATTTCAGAGTCCAATGGCGGTGAGCTTTACACCACTCCAGCCGACGGTTGGTATTGCGCATGGTGATCTTAGACTTGTGTGCGGCTTCTTGGCGATGGAAACCCATTCATGAAGCTCTCGACAAACAGTGCTTGTGCTGACGTTGCTTCCAGAGGCAGTTTGGAACTCGGTAATGAGTGTTGCAACCGACGACAGACGATTTTTTCGCGCTACTTGCTTCAGCACTTGGCAGTCCCGGTCTGTGAGCTTGTGTGGCCTTCTACTTCGCGGCTGAGCTAATGTTGTTCCGAGATGTTTCCACTTCATATACATATACTTCATATACTTCTGCATATACATGGCAAGTTTCAAGAAGATCCGATGAAAACTCTGGGGTGTGAAACAAAAAATGCCAAAAAATAGGAATGACGTCATAAAAATTGATATGACATTAAAGTGATGTATCATACATGCGGTCATTCATCTCTGCTAATGCCCTGTTCGATTCCCGCAAACAGAATTCAAAAAGCTTGCCTAGTTTCGGAGATAATTTTTTTAGGCGATTTCCATTAGCGGAGATATTTTGATGTCATAACTTTTATTTCTAGGAAGAATCTTCAAAATCGGAGATGGTTACTGTCTGTGCAGGGTATTATATATATATATATATATATATATATATATATATATATATATATATATATATATATATATATATATATATATATATATATATATATATATATATGCAAAGTTTCAGGAAGTTTCGATGAAAACTATAGGCTGTGAAACAAAAAAGTCCACAAGAACAACAACGTGAGTAAGACTTTGAGATACTCCACGAGGATCTAAAAAGTCCACAAGAAGAAGATGAAGAGCAACAACGTGATTAAGACTAAGAGATCCTCCACGATGATCTAAAAAGTCCACAAGAAGAAGATGAAGAACAACAACGTGAGTAAGACTAAGAGATCCTCCGCGATGATCTAAAAAGTCCACAAGAAGAAGATGAAGAACAACAACGTGAGTAAGACTAAGAGATCCTCCACGATGATCTAAAAAGTCCACAAGAAGAAGATGAAGAACAACCACGTGAGTAAGACTAAGAGATCCTCCACGATGATCTAAAAAGTCCACAAGAAGAAGATGGAGAACAACAACGTGAGTAAGACATATATCTTCCACGAGGATCTAAAAATATCGAATCCAGATCCGGATTTGGATCTTCGCCAAAATTGAATAAATTCTTCCTTGTCACACGTCCAATGTGTCCACCAAGATTCGTCCGAATCCGTCCAAAACGTTTTGAGATATTGTGCTATATATCATTTTGGCATGATCTTTCAATGGTGAAGAATCACTTAAAAAATTCTAGTAGTTGCATCTGGATCCCGATCTTCACTAAAATCTCATCAATTCTTCTTGGTCACAGACCAATCCTGTCCACAAAATGTCATCGGATCTGTCCACAACTTTTTGAGATGTCCTGCACACAGATAGACAAACAAACAGACAGAGAGGGGTGAAAACATAACCTCCTTCACCTTCGGTGGCAGCGATGACAATTGCAGTTCATCCTTGCAAGGCCAGGGTTTCTCAATTACCTGCAGGTGTGGACTCAACTTGGCAGCAAGGAGGTCTTATACTGAGGCAGTGGGGGTTTATCAGTGTGTGTGTGCCCACAGAGCAAATAAAGTTCCACACCTTGGCCTCCACATGATCACCAGGGGTCCTCCGACCCACGGCCGACCTATCTCACTCTCCTCCTAGGGGGTTCTCCAATTTTAAGTCATACGCTGGGTTACTGGAGGTGAGGCATGGTGGGAGGCCACAGTCTTCATCTTTCATTTTTTTATACAAGAGCTTTATCACCCTGTGTCGGAGTGGCGACCCGTCCAGGATTGTGCCCAACAGCCAAGGAGACTGCTTCGGCAGCACCAACGCTCTGCACAGAGTAAGGTCCCAATCTCCTCCTCTCCTCCTCCATCACCTGCCGACATGCACCACTTCCCACCCACAAACCTTACATGCAATGATCCCTCTCCAGCTGAAATTCATTCTTCACCTACACTTGCAGTACACGCTAAAAGTTGAGCTGCTACTTGGCATTGCCTGCGTACACCCTAAAACACCATAGGGCCACTCCTCTCCAGTTCCCACATTCCGCTATGTCCTCTTTCTTTGGTAGTTTGGTTGTTAGAGCACATTTCCATTCCCCAGGCATTTTTTCTTGCTTTCATGTCTCGTTTATCGAGCTATGTCGGTTACATGTTGATGCATCTATACTGCATTGGAACAGCTCTGCAGTTATGTTGTCCACCCTGGTACCTTCCAGGTCTTCAGACTTTTGACAGCATCTCGCACTTCATACTGTTTAATTGGTCCCGTGTCAATTGGTCCCTCCCTGTCCATTCTTTTATCTCATCTTGTCTGTCATTGTTCACTCCAATCAAAGCCTTCTTGAATTATTCTGTCCATATTTCCATATGCTACCTTTGCTGTTCTGCCCATCTGCTCTATCCACATGTGGAGTATATATTTCCTTGTTGTTGTTTTTTTACTGGCTTGCACTCTCCTGTTCTGTCTGTGGTTAGCTGTCTGGATACCTTATAAACTGTTACCATGTCTCTGTTCTCAGCTGCTGCCTCTGCTTCTTCTGCAATGCTCTCTATTTAATTTATTTTATCCTTCCATGCAGATTTCTTCACAGCTTTGTCTTGATTAACATGTTTCTTTTGAAGTCCTTCCTTTATCTTTCTGTGTTTTGCAGCTTTCTATCTTCTGTTTCACCTTCTTCCTTTCCTCAATTTGATTCCATGTTTGGGTGGAAATCCATTTGTCCATTTTTAGTCTTCCCAACTCCAATCACTTTCCTGCAGGTGTGGACTTCTCTGTATTCACCATTAATTAATTTACAACCTTTATCTATCGCTTCAAAGTCAATGTGCCATGCCTTCTTCTAATGCTGCAAATCCGTTCTGTACTTCTTTGTCGTATTTCTCCCACAATCTCGCGTCTCTGAGTTTATCGACATCAATTTTTTTTATTTCTTTGGGTGGGTGTGCCCGCTCTCTTCATTTTCATTTCGAGGTGTGCAATCATTGGTTGATGATCACGAAAAATGTCTGCTCCTCTTTAAACTCTTACATCCGTCAACAATCTTCGCCTGACCCAAAAGTGAGATGACCTTGAGGGTCATGCACATGCGCAACTGCAACTTTGCCTCCAAAACTGGATGGCTTCCACAGGGTTATTCAGATCTTTAAAGACTGAGATTGAAATGGTCATAAGTAATGGAATGGGAGCCGCTGACCAGGTTTTGCCAAAATTTGTGCTCATCAGGCCGACATACTACGAAGTAGTTTACTTGTGACCAAGACCAAGTTGGTTAAATGTGAACGAAGCCCCCCAACTTGGTGAAGCAGCAAAGCACAGATCTAGTCCGACAACGGACATCGCCGCATGACATGTTAACAAGAAACGTTGTCCGCCACACAAACGCATAGTCGTGGGACACCTCTCTCTCTCTCTCTCTCTCTCTCTCTCTCTCTCTCTCTCTCTCTCTCTCTCTCTCTCTCTCTCTCTCTCTCTCTCTCTCTCTCTCTCTCTCTCTCTCTCTCTCTCACCAAACATTTGATTGTGTTAATCATTAATTGATGTGGATTATGCTGAGAGAAATGAGGATATTGGAGCATTTGATATGTCTGAAAAGAAGCCTGTACACTAAAGCAGCGACAAGAAGAACTGAAGACAAAAAAGTGTGGAGAGAAATAATTGTTTGGAATAGGACAAGGGGTTAGAGTTAGACATGGGTGCATTCTCTCCCCTTACTTGTTCAACCTGGATAGTGAGTACATCATGAAGAAATCAAACTTAGATGACAGAGGCTAGTGTCAGGATTGGAGGAAGATGTACTGTATCAATAAATCTAAGGTGTTGATGATACCACTCTTAAGCAGCAAGTAAAGAGGACTTGAGGAAACTGCTGCAGATCGTGAAGGAGGAAAGTAAAAAAAGCTGGTCTTTGTTTAAACTTAAAAAATACTAAAATCTTGTCACCTGAGAAGATCAATGAATGGAGCACACTGACCCTGCTGCCTCGTCAAATTACAGGGTTCGATGTGATATATATATATATATATATATATATATATATATATATATATATATATATATATATATATATATATATATATATATATATATATATATATATATATATATACACTACCGGTCAAAAGTTTTAGAACACTTCCACTTTTCAAAATTTACTGAAATTTAAGCAGTTCAGGTCCAATGATTAACCTGAAATGGTACAAAGCTAAGCGGTAAACTGCCAGACGTTAAAAAAACAAATGTTTAGGTTACCAAAAACGGAAAAATAATGTAAATTTCAGAGTTGTTAAAAAGGCCCTTTTCAGGGAACAAGTAATGGGTTAGCAACTGCAACTGTTCTGCAGCAACGGAAGTAAATTAACGCTTGAAAGTTGATGCAAATAATTCCCACAGGTGTCCCAACTTTTGTTGATTAGTTACAAACCCTCGATCTGTATAAAAGCAGTGTTGGAACAGACTGTGTTGCTACACCCTCTGAAGCATTATTTGGACAATATTGCACTGCAGGAAGTAGTATATTGCCATCATAATGGTGAGGAAAGATAATTAATAAAGGAAGACAGACAGACCATTATAACCTTTAAAAGTGTAGATTTTTCCTTTAGAGAAATTCCAAAAAGCCAAGCTGTCAGTGAGTACAGTTTCCTACACCATCAAAAGGCACTTGGAAACTGGAGGAAACTCTAACAGGAAGATGTTTGGCAGACACAAAGGCACAACTCAATCAGAAGACAAGTTTCTGAGAGTCAACAGCTTGCATGATAGGCGGCTCACAGGACAGCAGCTTCAAGCACAGCTCAACACTGGTCGAAGTAAGGAAGTCTCAGTTTCAACTGTGAACAGAAGACTTTGAGCTGCAGGTTTGACAGGTCGAGTGGCAGTAAGAAAGCCATTGCTAAAATGACAAAATAAGATAAAGAGGCTTGCCAGGGCCATGAAGCACCACCAGTGGACTAATGAAAACTGGAAGAAGGTCTTATGGACCGATGAATCAAAATTTGAAATCTTCGGTTCCTCACGCAGGGTTTTTGTACGCCGTCGAGTAGGCGAAAGGATGGTTCCTCAGTGTGTGATACCAACTGTCAAACATGGAGGAGGACCTGTGATGATCTGGGGCTCTTTTGCTGGATCCAGAGTCGGCGACTTGCACAGTGACTGGCACCTTGAACCAAAAGGGCTAGCACAACATTTTGCAGCGCCATGCAACACCCTCTGGTCTACGCCTAGTTGGTCAGGGGTTCATCCTACAGCAAGATAACGATGCAAAACATACCTTCAAGCTATGTCAGAACTACCTTAGAAGAAAAGAACAAGATGGTAGGCTTCAAATCATGGAATGGTCAGCACAGTCTCCAGACATAAACCTCATTGAGCTGGTTTGGGATCAAAGCAACCTACAAGTGCAACACATTTGTGGGAACTTCTGCAATAGTGATGGAAAGAACTTTCTGAACAATATTTGATTTCCATTGTAGAAAGAATGCCACGAGTTGTTCGGCTGTTATATCTGCAAAAGGTGGCTACTTTGATAAGTCAAAAATTTGGATTAAATTTTGTTCAACAAAACGATTCCATGATTTCTTTTTTATCTACAATTGTTTATTTGTTCTATGCTTTAATTTTCAGAGTACATTGAAACATTAAACTGCTTAAATTTCAGTAAAAACTGGAAAAATTGGGGTGCTCTTAAACTTTTGACTGGTGGTGTATATATATATCTTCTTCTTCTTCTTTCGGCTGCTCCCCTTAGGGGTCACCACAGCAGATCATCCGTTATGATCCGAATAATGATTTGGCACAGGTTTTACGCCGGATGCCCTTCCTGACGCAACCCTGGTCGCCTCTTACGACACAGGGATATGGTACACCTATTTTAACCGGGGTATACACCGGCCCAGTATACTGGTACTCATTTCGCCGACCTCGGAAGGATGACAGGCTGAGTCAACCCCGTGGTGTATTAATTCAGTGGCCCAACGGGGCTTGAACTCAGGACCTTTTGGATCCCAAGTCGCTGCGCACTGCAGTGACTTGCCCACTGCGCCAACACCAGGCTTACATATATATGTATGTATACATATATGTATATGTATATATATATATATATATGTATATGTATATATATATATATGTATATGTATATATATATGTATATGTATACATACATATATATATATATATACATACATACATATACATATATATATATATATATATATATATATATATATATATATATATATATACATATATATATATATATATATTGTTACGGATTCGCGCCCGCCGGCGTGCTGACGGCCACGTAACTCGAATCGCGGCACGTCGCCCACCGGACGGACAATCCAGTCGTGACCCTCTCGGACTAACGCCGGGAACCAGTCACGGGTGGACCTTTCGGTCTCACCGCGATCGAGCCAATCAGCCCCCGCGTGGGATAGGGTTGCTCGCCAAATTCGACCTACCTAAGTACCCACACGGAGGGTAGACCGGGCGATCGCACCTCGCCGCAGGTCGACTTCGGACACGGGCCACTTAAGCGACCCGTTCCGTACTATCGGGATAACCGAGCGGTGTTATCGTCGGCCTCGACGGTTCGATTAATTATCGGGCGTATTCAGCCCACTACCAACCCTTTACGTGAAGCAAGATGAGGATTCAATGAGAGAAATGACGAAGCGAAGCGGGAAACAGTTCAACACAAAGCACATTTATTCGCGATGAACGGAAAGCGCACATATACAATTCCACCAAAAGCACATAGAAAAGAAAAGAAACACAATGCAATTTTACACAAAAAGCAAATGCGACAATGCAGATCTAATACCGATTACGCGAGCACACGGCAACACTTATACAATTTTACTTCACAGACGGCGCCGACAACACATACCCAAAACCAAGAAAAAGAATACCCTCAAGGATGAGGCGGGCCTGAGGCCGAGACCGGGTCGGGCCTACCCGTCTGGTGATGAGACGCGGAGCGGCGATGGTGCCTCAACTCCGCGGGCCTCGCGGGCAGTGTCTGGTAGGGGGTGGGAAAGGGGCCCCCTTGGTCGCACTATCTCAGCGCGGGGGGAAACAGGAGGGGGTTGCTGATGCTCGGGGTATAGAGGATTCCTACTCTGCCTCGAGTCCCGCGACGAGCGTCTCCACCTCGGCCAGGTCGCGCCGTCGGCCTCCCTGGTGTGCAGCTCCCTGCACGACGCGAGCACCCCCTCGTCTGCCCTCGCCGCCTCTCCACAGCTCCGTCCCCTCCGCTCCGACTCCAACGCACACGACGACCACCAACTCCTTCTTGCTTCTTCCTCCCAACTCCACCGCCCGCGAAGTCTTAACTCTCTCGACTTGACTGACGAACGCGGTCGCTTGTATAAGCCCCGTGGCTTCACTCTCTCATCTTTGACCCCCTCCCTTCGACCTTTCACCTCGCTCCCCATTGGCCCGAGAAAAAGTGGGCGTGAATGCTTTTTGATCCATAAATTTGCATATAGCGATCGCCCTCCAACGCCCTGGAGGCGGGGCCAAATCGCCCCTCGCTCACCGATTGGACGGAACAAAAGTGGGCGTGTGTCGTTTTTGATCCGTTTTTGAAGTGGAAAATCCGTGGTTTTGTACACGCTGTTCGGCGCGCGCCCTGCACGAGTCCAACACCGGTACCCACAAGCGGCGCAAGAACGGTGGCGATGCGACGGTTGCGAGGTGTGACGTGAAGCGGCGCCGCGGTGGGTGGTTGATGTTGTGGTTGGTGGTGGTAACAATGGCGGTTGGTCCAAAATAAAGATAGTAAAAGAAAAACGGCTATCCTGAAGAGTCGCAGCATGCATAAATGACATGTATTCCCACTAGACAACGGGTTTGGGCCTAACTACACATATACTTACCGAGATATCTCACCTAAGGGACCTGAATGGTGGTTTGCGAATTTGGTAACCACAACACTACCCCCTCCCCTTTTTACAGACTCGTCCCGAGTCGTCAAATTTTCGTGTGCCATCATGTGTAGTTTTCCCCGAGTACATTTTACCTACGGATCCCTGAGTGCGACATTCATGGTATTCGTGTCCCCAAAATAAATAACCTGAGGGCTGCGTAACTACCTAAACAAACTCACTCACACGGACGACTTAAATAAAATTGCCGGCGCTAAGACAAACATGCCTGGGGCGCACTCATATTTACAGTACATCTTAACCTTAACTTACAAATTTTACACTAAACCATGGCCCAGGATCACTGAACTCTGCAAAAAGAAAACAGTTAGCAGGGAGCCAGGCTGCTCGCATGCAGCCTCTGGCTCAAAACAATGCAGGTGACAGGGAACGTGGCTGGCTGCTCACACGCAGTCCAAGGCCTTCCTTTTTGAACTGAACGCAGTGAACCACAACGGTGCATGGGCTGCACAAACGCAGTCTCCGTGCCAGCTCAAGTGGCACACGCAATGAACACAACGAATGGATGGATGAATGGATGGACGCAAACACGGTGCATGGGCCGCCACTGCAGGCCCGTGTTGTAGCTGCCAACAGGGCAGTTCTCGCAGCTTGCAAACTGTTGCCTTGCGGATCCTGGCGCACATGGAAATGCACAGGGGGGGGCAAAGCAAAATTGAACGGGGCTGGTGAACAGGGCAGTGGGCATGGCATGGCAAAGGTAGCAGGCAAACACAGCCCACAGAAGAAGGCCGCTGCAGGCAAACACAGCCGGCAGATGAACTGGCCGGCACAGGCCTTGAAAAAAAACAGCCAGCCGGCAGATGAAGTGGGCCGGCACAGGCCTTGCAGCAACACAGCCAGCAGATGAAGTGGCCGGCACAGGCCTTGAAGCAAAACACGGCCAGCCGATGGCACAGGCCTTGCAGAAAACAGCTGCAGACGATCCGGCCGGCACAGGCCTTGCAGCACAGCAGCTGCAGCCGATCCAGCCGGCACAGGCCTTGCAGCAAAACAACAGCTGCCGATGAAGTGGGCCGGCCTTTGCCGTTCAGTGGAGGTTGGTGGAGGGAGTGCGGTGGTGCTGGCCACTTGGAAGGCGGGCTCGGACCTACCTACCTGTCTCCCTCCCAACCTATCGCCTTTGCCTGTCACTGTACATTCCCACTCCCTTAATTTGTCAAACCCCAATTTAGCCCCAACTTATTTTTTTGTTGTTTTTATTTTTACTCCCCCACTATAAATCGTCCCCTAACCCCTTTATCGTCTTTGTTCGGCTAACCTATCCTGTCACCTAGCCTACTCCCAACCCCTACGTTCCCTTCCCGGAGGGGAATAAGGGAGAGCTAGCGTCCTGTGTCGAGGCCCAACGAAGCCTCAGAATGGCCTCCCCAGAGTTCGGCGATCTTAACACCAAGTGGGTCCAGCGGCCCACAACGACAGCGAGGGGATGGATGGTGGGGAGGGGTACATCTCCTAATCTACCCTAACCATTTAACTGTTAAACTACCCCGGGGCTTTCAACAAGCGCCTCTCGCTTAAACTATTGGTTCTAACAACCCAGATTCCCGTCGCCTGTGTTGGTGTCCTTACAATTTCGGGCCTCGCCCCCCAATTTTCTCTCCGTGCCCTCACACGGTCTCAAGGCTGGGACACGTGGCTCCCTTTGGCAGGCACGACCCTCTGCCGAATCTCCCGCTATGGCACCCCCGGGCACTACACTGCCTCCGAGCCTACCAGCTCCCTAAACACCGGGGAGTGCCCCCCATGGCACCTCCCCTGAAACGCACACGTGGCAGGCTGGCTTCCCGGGCCCCTTTCCGAGGGTCACCCTTGCCCACAACACTGCCCACGCGGCTAATGGCGCCCCGGGCCCCCGCACCAAGCAGGCGCACCCGTGCCCACTACGCTATCCCGGCCCCCCATGGGCCCTTGGCCTACCACGGCCGACTAGCCTGGTGCCCGGGGTACCCACTCAGCGATACTCACCTTTCGCAGCCACGCTCCCAAGCCCGTCAACAGGGCTCCTGCACCCCTCCAAACGGGTTTCGAGCCTACTTCCCCACCAACAACAAAACGACCTCCAATTTGTAATTTAACTAACCCCCTAACTCACTCCACACTGACCCCGGGGTCCCTTGGGCGGGAGTCACTCCTCCCCCCAATCACTCATCGCACCATGCATTCCCCATTCACTCCACACACACAGACCCGCTGGCCTCACTCACTCACCAAGCACATGCCTCACAACTCACCAACAACCCTTCAACACACACACCACTGAACTCTGCCATCCTTCTAACTACCTCCCCTAACTAACTCGTGCTCCCACGTCGTCCCTTATACTACAGCACTTTTCTTTTAACACTACGTAGCTAAACTACGTCCCCTCTACACATCCACAAGTCTGTCACTGTCTCCAAATATTCCAAAAATTCATTTTATTTCCCAACCTAAAGCTCACTAAATCCCTCTACCTAATCCATTCCACGGACTCCATGAGGACTTACCCCTGCCCCATGAAGTCGGTCGAGCTAAGCTAACCCTTCCCCCTAACTAGTTTCCATCCTGTGCCCTAGGGTCAAGGGGGTCTTCCACCCCTTGCCCAGGAATCCTGTGCACCCGAAAGTGAGGCTTACTGTTTTTTTTTTTTTTTTTCCATGCGCAGCACCTGCGCGGCAATTCAGAGCTCGCGCACTTTGCACCTGCCCGTGACGTCATGCAGCTGCACGTGTTCCTCGTCCCTCCTTGGACGGTACCATCCGGCAGAGATACCCCTCCTGCCGGATTCCAACCCCACGTGCAGCCACGGCGTCACCGTGCGCATAAAAAAAAACACAAGCCCCACGTCTCGAGGGGTTCCCCACGCGAACACATGTGCTTTGCCCGTTGGAGCTTAACACACACGATCGCGTGGAGAACCCGTCCGGTCCAAATCCGTAATCCTGCCTCAACTTTGTCCGTCCGCGGGATCGGCAAATCCACCGCGTGCGTTTCCGGACCGGGACTTCACTCTCGCAAGCGAGCACGTGGCGGTCTCGTGCGTTGCACAGCACGGACCGCGTGCTCACTGCTGGGTGAACCCGGCACGGTCCCCGAAACAACTACAGCCGCTACTCGGCTTTCTTTCCTGTCATGTCGCCGTCGTCGCCTCCCTTCAACACACGCACACCTGCGTGTCACGACGCACACACTCCACTCCAATATATTCACACCGGGAGACGCGGCTGCGTGCTCCCGCATGCCAACCGACATCTCCCTCACATACCGCTCTCTCACACACACGGTCTCCCTTGCATACGGCCGTTCACTCACGCATGCCTCACTACTCACACAAACCATACTACTTACACACGCGGGGGAACTCACCCGCGGTGCCTCATCCACACTCCGTGCCTCACTCACACACGCGGGGGCACTCACCCGCGGTGCTTCACTCACACTGGCCGTTTCATCCACACACACGGCCTCTTCCACACAAACGGCCTCACTCACACACGGTGCCTCACCCACACACGGCGTGCTGGGAAGCACGCACTCTGGCACCATCGCCACCACACCACTCACACACGGGGTCGCTTCCACACACGGGGACGCACTCACACCTTGCACCACACACACAGGGACAGCCACACTGGGGATTTGTGTCCCCACAAGGGTCTCCGGGGCCTCTATACCCCCCAAGCTCTCCGTGCACCTGTCCACAGCACCCGTCCCCTCAACCTCGCAAAGCACGACCGAACTCACCTGGTCGTGACTCGCCTCAAGGGGGCATACTCCCTCCCCTCGTT
>NC_140967.1:30045157-30070157 GCF_056783735.1 Eptatretus burgeri | reverse complement strand
GAGAGGGGAAGGAGAGAGAGAGAGAGAGAGAGAGAGAGAGAGAGAGAGAGAGAGAGAGAGAGAGAGAGAGAGAGAGAGAGAGAGAGAGAGAGAGAGAGAGGGGGGGGAGAGTGAGGATGGGGAGAGAAAGGTGGATGTGGTGGGTAGAAAGAAGAGGGGAGATGGGAGAGTGAGTGAGGAGAGGGAAAGGGGAGAGAGAGGAGGGAGGAAGGAGAAGGGATGGAGAGAGAGGAGCGGGAGAGAGAGGGGGGAGAATGAGGATGGGTTGAGGAGGGAGGGGAGAGTTAGGAGAGTGAGGAGGGGGGTGGAGTGAGGAGGGGTGGGGAAAGCAAAGGCGGCATGAGTTTTTATTTCAAATGTTTTATAATATTGGACATATTACAGTGATGAGCAAGGTCTATTGAACAAAGTGAGCATGCAACTTTCGGACCGTCTTCTTTCACCTTCCCAAAATAGTTCCAAACTGCACTTCTGGACCTTTTGAACATGTTGTTAAAACTTTATCAGTTGATGTATTGCCTACCCATCCATTAAGGCCCAGTCACACCTTGACGTTTTAGCCAGCTTATGCCGATTTTTGGAAAATTTGTGTAAAACGCTGGTACACGTCGAATACGGTATGGGTACGTTTTGTATATGTTAAGACCACGCTGAAAAACACTGCCATAAGTGGTAGTACGCTGGCTTTAAACGTTGAACTTTTGGGTTTTCCTCGAATTTTTTCATGCTTTAAATTTTACGACGTATGCCGGTATGACTCACACATTCCGCTACACTGGCCATAAGTTGTAGGCACATTATGCGATCGTTGACACATGTCGACACACGTTACTTGTAAGTTATTCATAAGTCGAAACACGTCGAGGTAATGTTCAGCGTACCCGAAACTTATTTCTAACCTATGAGTAACGTTTTGTAAGCACGCTACACGAACGTTGTTCACACTTTGCAACACGTTACTTGAAAGTACTACTACTACTACTACTACTACTACTACTACTACTACTACTACTACTACTACTACTACTACTACTACTACCAACATCAACATCAGTAAATTCTCTCGAACTACGACTACTACTACGAATAACATTGACATCATTAAATTCTCTCGAACTACTACTACTACTACTACTACTACTACTACTACCAACATCGACATCACTAAATTCTCTCGAACTACTACTACTGCTACTACTACTAACATCGACATCACTAAATTCTCTCGAACTACTACTACTAACATCGACATCACTAAATTCTCTCGAACTACTACTACTACTACTACTACTACTACTAAGATCGACATCACTAAATTCTCTCGAACTACTACTGCTACTACTAATACTACTACTACTAACATTGACAACACTAAATTCTCTCGAACTACTACTACTACTACAAATAACATCGACATCACTAAATTCTCTCGAACTACTACTACTACTACCACTACTACTGCTACTGCCACTGCTACTGACATTGACATCTACTCAACATGGAGTCTGGAACACTGACGGGTTCCTCTTGTGAAGCCCATTTGTATATACCCAATTCCCCTAAACGATGCCAATACGCCATTATACGGTAGCTGTAAGTTAGAAACACGTTGAGTAAGTTCTGTGGTCGTCCGGAAGACGTCAATCAAATTCGTCTACATATGCCAATGTGCGTTTGAGATACGTTATACATAGGTTCAAAGCACGCTACTCATAGGTTCAAAGCATGTTACTCGTAGGTTAAAAATTAAGTTTCGGGTATGCTAAACAATACCTCGACGTGTTTCGACATATGAGTAACTTACAAGTAACGTGTGGTCGACGTGTGTAAACGATTGCGGAGCGTGCTGAGAACTTTTGCCAGCATATGCAGAACTTGTGAGCCATACGTCGAGTACGTCGTAAAATTCTCTGCATGCTTGAAAGTTCACGACGTACTAGACGTAACACGTAATATGCCAGCGTACTTCATTGTTTTTCATCGTGCTCCTAACGTATACACAACTTACCCATACCGTATTCGACGTGTCCCAGCGTTTTAGACACATTTTTCATAGGTCGGCATACGCTGGCTAAATCGTCAAGGTGTGACTGCGATGTTGACACTTCCAATTTTCAGGCGGTTATGATTTAAAGCTGCGTGCGGCAGGTTTTTAACAGAGAACGCCACGAGTTCGTCGGCGATACGTGCAGCGCACTATGACTAAGTTGAACTATCGTTGGGCATAGGTTGTGAACGCCGACAACAGGCTAAGCATTCGTTGGTATAAGTTATCTTTAACACAACGAAACGTTCTGTGCCCATTACTAATACGTTATGCATACGACCAACACGTTATGAATACGACCAAAACTTTTTTTAAAACCTCAAAACTTCAGCGTACGCCAACGTTTTACGTGCATTTTTATACGTTGCCTTTCCTGGCTAAAACGTCAAGGTGTGACTGGGCCTTTAGCAAAGCAATCAGTATGCTTTACTGGCCAACTCGAAATGCCTTATTATTCATTTCAACAGAACACACCCTGAATTGAACTTCCCCCTAAACAAGGCTGAGAGCCACTAAATGTAAAGGGCTGCTGAAAAAAAGAAGAGTGAAAAAACTGGCAAAACCACCTCGTCCCAAAACAAGGAAACCTCTTTACAGGAGAAAACCAGGCCAGGCAGAAAAAAAATTTCCTTCCCCCATTGAGTGTTTTTTTTAGGAGACACCATCTCTGTAATGGATGGCTGTTGGCTCTTGAAGGGAGCTCATCCGCCCCTTGTCAGGTGTTGTTTTTAGTCCTGGTAGGGTGTCACAGTCACGCTTCCCATGAGCAAAGCCAGTGTGGGGTGTCAGTTTAGTCACTGACAACCCGACCATCTGGCAGGTAGCACTATTATTTGTCGAAATCTTTCTCTATTTTGTCCGTCGAGCCTCCTGTCGATGCATTTCACCCCTCTCTTTTGAATCTTCATTTTCTTCTGTTGCAACCTGATCTGTTCCATGTTCCTCCAAGAACCTCAACTTTGAATACAATTAATGTTTCTTATTTTTTGTGAGAGACACACATTCCGGATACAGTTTCTGTGATCAGAAACTGGGATTATAGAGTAAGTGTAGAGCCAGGTGTAATCACCCCAGGAAGCATTTCTTGCTTTTGCATTCAAAATTAATGCAGCTGAAAAAACAGATGACACCAAAGTAGTTTGTGGACTTGTGATTGACCGGATGGCTCAAAGCAATCACGTAGAATGAGATCGTTTTAAAATCCCTTGGATATTTCAACATATGCGCAGATCTTGATGACAACTGGATACCTGCAATTGCTCCTGATGCTTGCGATGCACGGTTGTCTCACTTAATAGCGATTGTGACGTGCCTCTGTGTTATTTCTTGATAAGTGGTGGGTTTGGTGCAGAAGGTGCTAATCTTATACAAACACGTTTGTTAAAATTGCATGATGTTGGAGTGAAAAATGTATCATTAACATGTGATGGATCTTGCTGTAATTTCTCAAATATGGGGGCACTTAGTGCCAACATCGATGTGGACAACAAGAAATGGTGCTTTCGTCACACAGCATATCCTTCAGAAAAGGTAGGTATAATTTTAGATATTTGTCACATGTTTAAGCTAACCATAAATAAATACACATGCCCAAGAAGTGCTTCATTAAGATTAGGATGTATCACTTAGCTCAGCAACACACAAGTATTACATGAGGCAAAGTATGAAAATGGATGTCCAAACTCACATCGTTCATCCATTGATTTATTTAATTTATTTGTATGCAGCCTGTGGCTGCTTGGCTGCATCATTTTCTGGGTGCACAGCTGTGCCACTGATGCAATTCCCCCTTACCAGATAACTGTTATTTGTTTTTCTGACCTCGGAAGGATGACAGGTGTTGAGTCGACCCGCCGGTGTTAATTCAACAGCCCGACTGGAGCTTGAACTAAAGACCCTAGGATCTTCAGCCAGCCACCTCAACCGTGAAGCCAACATCAGTCTCAGGCATTAATGATTGTCTGTTATGGCATTCCACTATACTACCGATTACCCTTTTGCAGAATCATGCAAATACTTACTATAATTCACAAATCGGTGTGTGTTTGTTTGTGTGTGTATTTGTGTGTGTGTTTATTTGTAGCACTACACCTCCTACAGTTCTGAACTGATTACATCCACACTTGCGACATAGGATCAGCAAAACCCCAATTCGTGCATAAGGGTGTTTTATACTTTCCGGTGGTCTTGGGGGGGGGGATTGTAACGCAAAGTTTGTATATAAATATCTATCGTGTTGCGCCACTCAAGGTGGGAGAGGGTATTACAAGTCTTCACCCTTTTTACAGTGCAGTATACCTGTCCCCACGTTTTTCAGTGCAGTCAGGTGGAATTATGCAGTGAGAGGTATTTTGGAGAGATATTTTAAATTACACATTTTAATAACATTTGAATATAACCCCCCCCCCCCCCTGAATGGCTGCAAAACGGTATTTCTTTAATTAATCAATTAATTGATTAATTACTTAATTATTATCGATTTATTAATTGTTTATTTATTTTCTTTCTCATCTGAGCAATATCTCAGGCACCTTTTCACCCAGGAACATGATATTTTGACATGACAGTGAACAAGCTATTTTGGCTATAAAGGGTATTTTGATTTATTGGTTAATCTATTAAATGATTAATTAGTGATTTTTCAATTAAATACTTAATTTTCTCGCTGGGACTCCGACAGCTCCACGAGAAACAAAATTGCCTTGATCAATATCCTGGTTAACAGAGCACAGAGGATTTGTTCACCTTGTAATCTTCCTGCTGAAATTGACGAAATCATGAATATACTCGGTGAGAATGGTTATCCTGAGCATATAGTGAAGAGATACACACACAAGCTTCTAAACACGACAAAAGATCGGAAGATTGGTCCGGACAAATGTCCAGTCTATATCAGGATGCCCTGGAAAGGGCAATCATCACGAAGGTTTGAAGTACAAATCGAACATATTGTGCCCAACATGTTTCTGGCTGTGCAACCCCGAGTAATCCTTTACCCCTCGCCGTTTGCTGACGTCAGTCAACAAGGATGTGCTACCCACCTCACAAACCAGCAATGCTATTTATAAGTTTAAGTGCCGATGTGAAGCTCGGTACGTGGGCCGCACAACACTAAGATTGTCTGATCAGATCAAACAACACGTCCCTTTGGCGATTCGAAGAAAGATTGTGAGGGTTAGAACAAAACCAGTGCGAGCATGTAGAAATATACAGCAACCACTGGCCACTGTACCTGCTTCATCTGCCATTGCACAGCACCTGGTTGCCAACCCTATCTGTGCAGACCAGTACAATGCAGATATGTTCAGGATATTGAGCAGAGGTCGGAGCTCGTTTCATTTACGTATGTTGGAAGCAACCTTCATCCTTACCGCCGATCCAATACTATGTCGTCAAAAGGAATTTGTACGATCTCTGTGTCTCTTTCAGCATGGAAAGATCAAGGGAAAGATGGTAAGAAATGGTGAATGGACCTTAGGGGAAACCCATCCCCTCTATCCAGGATGTGGTTGCAAACATCAATCATCGACAAACTCTGCTCCAGCCAATGGGAGCTCGAGGTGAAGATGATGAGCCGACCAATGGGCGTTCGGATTAACCGTGATGTCATTACGGTTGAACCAATCAGCGTCTACCTTATTGAGACCTACCTATAAAGCACACACCTTCACTTGCTGCGATTTTTACCCTGAAGAGTGCAGCACAAAAAGCTTCGGTCACTATCATGTCTTGTTTGTTTGTATCCATATTAAAATTCTGTCGTACCAAACATCTGTTTAAATATGCATATATGTATGCATGTCTGTTTATATATATATATATATATATATATATATATATATATATATATATATATATATATATATATATATATATATATATATATATATATATATATATATATATATATATATATATATATCTCTTCTTCTTCTTTCAGCTGCTCCCGTTAGGGGTCGCCACAGCCGATCATCCGTATGATCCGCACAGTGATTTGGCACATGTTTTTACGCCGGATGCCCTTCCTGACGCAACCCTGGTCGCCTCTTACGACACAGGGGTATGGTACACCTATTTTAACCAGGGTATACACCGGCCCAGTATACTGGTACTCATTTCGCCGACCTTAGAAGAATGACAGGCTGAATCAACCCTTGGTGTATTAATTCAGTGGCATATATTTATATATATATATATATATATATATATATATATATATATATATATATATATATATGTATATGTATATACATATATGTATATGTATATACATATATATATATATATATATGTATATATATATATATATATATATATATATATATGTATGTATATATATATATATATATATATATATATATATATATATATATATATATATATATATATATATATATATATATATATATATATATATATATATATATATATATATATATATATATATATATATATATATATATATATATATATATATATATATATATATATATATATATATATATATATATATACCTGGTGTTGGGGCAGTGGTTAGTCCAGTGGCTTGGGATCCAAAAGGTCCTGAGTTCAAGCCCTGTTGGGCCACTGAATTAATACACCAGGGGGTTGACTCAGCCTGTCATCCTTCCGAGATATATATATATATATATATATATATATATATATATATATATATATATATATATATATTTCTTCTTCTTCTTTCGGCTGCTCCCGTTCGGGGTTGCCACAGCGGATCATCCGTATGATCCACATAGTGATTTGGCACATGTTTTATGCCGGATGCCCTTCCTGACGCAACCCTGGTCGCCTCTTACAACACAGGGATATGGTACACCTATTTTAACCGGGGTATATATATATATATATATATATATATATATATATATATATATATATATATATATATATATATATTTTGTTACGGTTGTGGAAATTCACAGAACACCATTCAGGCTTGCCAGAGATCAGTTATGTCGATAAGTGTGTGTTCAGATTAGATTTCCCCACCGATGTCAAAAGGGATTTATTCGTGTAACCGGGCTGTGATCTTTGAGTCCGCCATTATTATTTTGATATCTTTATTTTGGAACAACCACTACTTCAACAACCACAACCACTATCTCAACAACCATGCCATCCCCACCACAAAGCAACCACAACATCGCCTCACCTTCATCTCCGTTATGCCGCCATCTTTTCGCTAGCTACGGCGAATCCCATGGATGAGCAACATCTCTGCCACCAGACGCGGGGACTCCCTCGTTGGGGCGGGAGCCGGTGATTCCTGCAACGTCCGCGTGGTTGATGATTTCACCCACGTCCGCTCTCTCCGCGTTTTGCGAAGAGATCGGATCAGAATCGCAAAAGGGGCGGAGCCAGCCGGGGGTGAGAGGTGAGAGGTGAGAGATCAAACTCACTCACAGACCCCATATAAAGGTGTGCTGAACGCCAAGCAAGCAGTCTGTTGGGGAGCTGCAGAGAGTGGAAGTCTGGAGTCGAGCTGGCGTCGAGTCAGAGGAAGCCAGCAACCCGCCAAGGTTCGAGTCCAGTGGAGGGTAGTCGGGGTCGTAGGAGCGCAGCCAAGCCTGCCGTGCAACGAAGAACTGCGAGTCGGTGGAGAAAGCCGGAGAGAGAGATCACCAACGCTGAGGAACGGGTGGGCTCTTAAAGGAGCATCAACTCTCGAAAGAGCAAAGGCCCGTTTGTTCCTCGGAGGCGTCGTCGGCTAGGCCCGAACCACCAGGCCGCACGATGGGGCATGGGCCAAGCAAGTCGCGCAGCGCCAACTGCCGTGTCGACGAAACGTCGAGAGTCAACCAGCGAGTCACCACGAAGGTGGCAGGTAACCAGCACGGCCTCTCGGAGCTCTTGCGGTCTCCACAGCTCCGTGAACTATTAAAGGCCCACGAGGTCCAGTTCTGCCCCTTTCCTTTCCTGGGGTTTTTCTTTGTATGAATGTCATGGTGCCTTGTCCGTCAAGTAATGAACTGTTAAGTGATTATGTATAGAATGATAGAACGTTTGTAATTCTTTGTCTTGCTCGTACCTGCATTGCTTTATTGACTACATTATTGCATACATGTTTGATTGCATAAGTGTATGACTGCTTACGTGTGTACAAATAAATGTTATTGTGTGAATGTTCACCTGTTCGTTGCGTCCTTTCCCTCAATTGAGCTGCCATATTGCGTTCGGGATATTAGCTGGCTTTTAAATAGCCGATAGAGTAATCGGATCTGGCGGGGCTTGGCGATATACACCGCTCGGCAAATCGCAAACGGAGCGAGCTGCTTAAGCGGCTCGTTTCCAAGCAGGTCCCGTTGAGGTGTTAATCCCCGGCATTTCTGTCTGCGCGCATACTTAGGTAAATCGACAATTCGGCGATCGGACCCTGTCACGCATGGACAGAATAGTTGGCTGATTTACGGTGTGATTAAAAACACACCCATAGCTGGATTTCGGCGTTGATCCGAAAGCTGCAACTTGGTTTGCCACGTCCGGTGGGCGCGTGGCTGCGATTAGTTAAAAGCGGTCGCTCACATGCAGGAGTGGTGAGAAACCACAACAATATGTATGTATATATGTATGTCTGTATATGTATATATGTACGTATATATGTATGTCTGTATATGTATATATATATATATATATATATATATATATATATATATATATATATACATATATATGTATGTATATATGTATGTCTGTATATGTATATATGTATGTATATATATATATATATATATATATATATATATATATATATATATATATATATATATATATATATACATACACATACAGGGTGTCCCAATCAGGCGTAGTGGCGTGCGCCTGTAATCCGGCTACTCGGAGGCTTGGGTTAGAGCATTGCTTGAGGACAGGAGCTCTGTGCTGGGCCGCAACCTATGAGAGGGGTGGAGGGCAGCCCGGAATCATGGCGAAACCAAATCCTTATCCCTGTGTCGTAAGAAATGACCAGGGTTGCGTCAGAAAGGGCAACGGAGTAAAACCTATGCCAAATCAGTATGCGGATCATAATGGATGATCCGCTGTGGCGACCCCTAACGGGAGCAGCCAAAAGACGAACAAAACAACATACAGGGTGTCCCAAACGTCTGGATCCATAGGCATTTTTCCTAATATATAATTTGATATTTTTATTTTTATTTCAGATCTAACATGGTTTCGAAACGAACAATAGAAGATCGAATTGAACTCATTATCATGTAAGCAAGACAGGATTCTTCATGTAGAGGTGTTGCTGCTGAATTCAATAAAAAGCATCCTGATAGGCATCCAATAACACATGCCACTTTTAAAGTCTATCAACGTTTTAGGTTCAGAAATGTTCAACGTTGTTGTATTCAGCGTATAAATAAGTGTCGCAAAGCCCAAGGCCGTAAATTTGAGCATTTACTACAATAAAACTTTTTCATAAATTTTTACCTATGGATCCAGACTTTTGGGACACCCTGTATATAGTCAGATAGTATAGACATTTTTCAACAAAAGTTGCATAAATATTAAGAGGTTTCATAGTACTTTGTTTAACTTGATTTATGGAGCCCCAACATGGCTGCTGTGCAACTTAACAATTACACTTCACTGGATACAATTAGGTTTCACTGGATTCGTGAATTTGATATCCAGTTTGTTGTTGCAAAACTCCGAACTTTCATCCTTTTTGTCATTTTTAAGAGAGATATATGACAGAAAAGATCAGACAGAATTAAAACTCTCTAAATAAATAACAACACAGTGCAGTGTAAAGCAATAAAATCGTGTTGTAAGAGCAATAAAATATGAGTAATGTTAATTTCGGATGAGATTACCATGAGCACACACCTAATGTTTACTTGAAGCTCGAGTAGAATGTGAAGCCTGGGTTTTGTCTTCATGGTTAGGTGGCTGGCTAAAGATTATATGGTTTTGAGTTGAAGCTCCTGTTGAGCTATTGAATTAACACCAGGTGTGGTTGATTCAGCCTCTCTTCCTTCTGAAGTCGGCATAATGAGTTCCAGTGTACTGGTAACAGGTGCATTGCATCAGTGGCACAGCTGTGGTCCCAGCCAATGATGCTACCTGCATCCTTGAAGTAGTGGGAGGAGAAATGTGATCTATTTACAGTTAGAGTATATGTTATGGCAACTTAATAGTTTAGTTTGTCGTTCGTATTTTGAGTTTATTTCGTCATTGTCTTTGGACCCATTCCTCATTTTGGGTTGTGTGAATTGTTGTTAACCAATTCTGCGATATAGTTGACAGTATGGAATAGAGAAGAATAACACAATAACAACTTTGGAAAGGGATTACTCTTGTTGTTCCAAAACAGATAAAACCAGGTTTGTATTGATCTAATGTTTCAGACGGAGCTCTGATTTTATAACGTTGTCTGTGATATAACAAAGACAGAGTTAATACAATCGTAACTTGAATGGCACTCGGTAGAGCGCATACCTCCACCAGCATGAAAAATTTACGTTTTGTATCCCACTGTTAGGTTGGATCTGAATCCAGACATGAACCAAAATCTAATCAGCTGGTTCTTTTCACTGACCAACTCATCCACCAAGTTTCATCCGAATCCCCGTCCACAACTTTTTG
Source organism: Eptatretus burgeri (assembly GCF_056783735.1). Taxonomy (NCBI): domain Eukaryota; kingdom Metazoa; phylum Chordata; class Myxini; order Myxiniformes; family Myxinidae; genus Eptatretus; species Eptatretus burgeri. The sequence goes on along the minus strand of NC_140967.1, from coordinate 30,059,494 downwards.
AGACATCTTGCTCTCTTTGGTTTTTGCCACAATATCTTAATGGTGAAGAATCACTTAAAAATTCTCGTATCCGGATTCGGATCTTCACCACATTCTAATCAATTCGTCCTTGTCACACACCCAACCTCTCCTCCCAGTTTCGTCTGAATCTGTCCATAACTTTTTGAGTTATCCTGCGCACAGACAAACAGACAGACAGCTGTGAAAACATAACGTCCGTCCACCTTCGTTGGCAGAGTTAACCAGGGAGCAAACTATTTGACAAGAAAAGTTCAGTACAAACAAATCTGAACTCAGTTTAGTGCAAACAAAACACCAAACAATGTTTGCATAGACAAATTGTCAGGTTTAACATTGTCTTCCAAACATGGGTTTCGTTGTTCATCGCAGACAATGCCCGTTTCTAAAGGCCCGGTCACACCTTGACGTTTTAGCCAACGTATGCTGATTTTTGATTTTTTTTTTCTAAAACGCTGGCACACGTTGAATACGTTATGGGTAAGTTTTGATAACATTGAGAGCACGCTGAAAAACACTGCCATACGTCGTTGTACATTGGCTTTTAACGTTGTACTTTTTGGTTGTCCTCAAATTTTTTCATGCTTGAAATTTCACGACGTATGCCGGCGTATGACTCACACGTTCCGCTACGCTGGCCACAAGTTGTATGCACGGTCTGCGATCGTTGACAGACGTCAACACATGCTACTTGTAAGTTAATCATAAGTTGAGACACGCCGAGGTAATGTTTAGCGTACGCGAAACTTATTTCTAACCTATGATTAACGTGTTGTTGGCACGTTACGCGATTGTTGCCACACATCGACAGACGTTACTTTTAAGTTACTCATAGGCTGAAAGACGTCCGTATAATGGATCGTCCTTGCGTCATCGTCCACGGCCACGGCCAGGACACTTATTTGCAGCATTCTTCAAACTTTTCTTTGGCATAACGAGGATGTTCACACTTCGATGTCTAGCTTGGCTATGATTCCAATTGTCCATCGGCAGCGTCTATTTAAAATAGTCGAGTTTGAGCGTTTTAACACGTTCAGAAGAAACGCTTCAAATTTCAAAACCCCAGCGTCAAAAAACAAAGGCGAGTGACAGCAATTTAAATCGTTCATTGTAAACAATGAGAATAGCTGAGTGGTACCGTTTAAAAGTCGTTGAGTGTAAAAAAAAATCCAATTGTTGAGCGCAAGCGTCTACTTTCAATAGTGGAGATGCAGCCATTTAAATCGTTGAGTTTATCATTTAAATCGTTAAATCGTTAAACGCAAGGACGATCCATCATAACCCACACCCTCCCCCTCACACTCACCTACTACTGCCAACATGAACTAACGACTACTAATACTGATACTGATACTGTTACTGCTGACAGGGACATCGACTCAAAAAGGACTCGAAAACACTGTTGGGTTCCCCTTTTATGAACACCATTTTTATATACCAATTCCCAAAACCGCTGGGAACACATCTTTATATGGCAGTTGTAAGCTAGAAACACGTTCATTTATTTTTTTTTTGTCGCCCGTAGACGTCATTGGAATACGTCTACATACGTCGATGTGTGTTGGGACTACGTAAAGAATTGGTTCAAAGCACGTCAAACATAAGTTAGAAATAAGTTTCGCGTAAAAAAGACATTACCGCGACGTGTTTCAACTTATGAGTAGCTTATAAGTAGCCTTTGTGGACGTGTGTAAGCGTCCACATATCGTGTGTAAAACTTATCCCCATCGCATGCGGAACGTGTGTCATACGCCGAGTACGTCGTAAAATTTTGAACATGTTTAAAATTTCTTGACGTACTCTACTTACTACGACGTATGATAGCGTACTTTAGCGTTCTACTCACGTATACCAAACTTACTCATACCGTATTTGACGTGCCCCAACGTTTTAGACACATTTTTCTTAGGTCGGCATACGTTGGCAAGATCGCCAAGGTGTGACCACGATGTTGACACTTCCATTTCTACGGCAGTTATGATTCGAATCGTTGTGCGTCAGCCTTTTAATAGGCTACGTCATGACATCGTCGGCGATGCGTGCAACGCGCTATGCCTAAGTTAGACTATCGTTGGGCATCGGTTGTGTAGGCCGACAACAGGTTCAGTATTCGTTGGTATAAGTTATCTATAACACAACGAAACGTTCTGTGTTCGTTACCAATGCGTTATACATAAGACCAAGTCGCTATGAATACGTCCGAATCTTTAAAAAAAAAACATCAAAAGTTCAACGTAAGCCAGCGTTTTAGATACATTTTAATACGTTGCATTCGCTGGCTAAAACGTCAAGGTGTGACCGGGCCTTAACGTGGGCATTTAAAAATCAGGTCGAATGATGTTTAGCATGTTCATGTTCAGCGAGGAACATGGAATTGACTAAAGTGTGCAGAATTTGTTTTTTTGAATACAAGGTCAAGACTCGTGGAAGAGTGAGAACATTGGACAGATCAGGATGCAACAGAACAAAAGGAACAGTAGAAAGAGGGGGGGAACACCAACAGTGGGATTGAAGGATAAAACAGAGGGAGACTTGGACAAATAATGGGAGTGGGGAGGAATGAGGGGAAGGGGAGGATGCCTGGTGTGGCCAAGATGTGGGGCTCCAAAAATCAATAAAAGGAGGAATGCAATATTTTTTCCAATCTTCTATAAAAAATGAGTAGACACACAAACGCACACCAGCGAGTATGGATGTGGGCATAATATGCTTCATTAAATAACTAGAGAAAAGGCAGGATAGGATTAATACAAGGGTAGTATGAGTAATTGTAAGAAGGGATGGCGTATTTAATAAATATAAAATACTGAAGGTTTCCCCAAGGGAGAACATGAGAGAGGGGTTCACTGAGATTAGCAAATAAGATCTCATCCTGGTACCTACATGGGCATTTGCCATATTCTCTTCCTACATACTGTCGGCACTTCCCATGTCGTAGTTTTAGTAAAGGGATAAAAGAAACACTTGCGACGCAGAAAAATACATGCTACCTCGAAGCACAATTTTATTTGATTGTAAGAAGTCATTGCCGATAAGGAAGCCAGAAATTGCCTGTGAATCTCGACTTTTTTCACAATGGCTTGACATGGTGGATTTTACTATTAACCAATTAAGAAATGCCATGTGATCCGATGATTTGGATTTCACCCGGCTTGGAAGTGGGTGTCACATTTACAGTGCATCACAGGAAAAGCACAAGAATTTACCTTTTATATCCAGTTTGAGGGCCTTTGGGTGGCGCTGCCTTTTCACAGTGAGTATTTCAACATTTATCCCAAATGCCTTCATTGTGGTGTGGTCAACCGTGATCTGTGGTCTAACATTGCCTGTGGACCAGAGCAAGTAAAGCAGGCAAATTACCCCCTCCCTGAAGGTCGCTAATAAGTCAACTGATGTTTTTTTTATTGACAATCAGATAATGGCATGGTAAATCTCATGAGACAAGCTCAATTTCCAGAATTTAGAATCCCAGTCTTTCACATTGCTGCATTCAGATGGATTGGAATCCACCACTTCTTCCATTCAGTCTCGTATTGCCACCACTAAATTTCCACCATACTTGCATTTTGGTAAGCTACAAGAATTAGTTATTATTTTTCTCATTTCTGTTTAAAGATTATTGTTGAACTGGCACATATATTAAGCACAGAACAAAAGGAACATTGTACGTTGAATTCAAACTCCATTATTGACAGGGAAATTATTCAATTACAATGTTAGTTTATTCTTAATACTACACCCACTTCCTAAGGAGGTGACAGGAAGGGTCATATTATAATCCTCTCTGGGGTACATAGATTACAGTAGATCTAGGCTCGGGTCCACTAGTCTGTAGGGTATGTGATAACCATATAATGCCTCAAGACCGTCGGGTTTTCTCCCTTTCAGTTTAGTGTTAAACAGCAGGAGCGACCGTTTAACAAGGTAATCATACGTGCTTGCGGTTTATAATATTTTTTCCTTCTGGAAGAGGTGCCCCATGAAAAGCCACGATAAGCTATTTATACACATTAACATGACGTTTGTTCAAGGAGGAAAACCTCCTTGGGAAAGGGGGCAAATTAAGTCGCGACAACCTCCACCGTGTGACCCTTAGCCCTCCTGTCAAGTTTGGTTGAGATTGGAAAAGACCAAATGTATCACGGTCAGACAGACAGGCAGACAGACACCAAATTGTGTATTTTAGTATGATGGAATAGAGGATGCTGAGATGATAATGGTATAGATTTCATTATCCAGTGATAGCTTAGGATAAAGTACAATCATGTCACACAAAGATTATAATTGGTCAACATATAATTAGTAATAACAGGACGTTTCATTATGACCAAAGCATTTCCATCGAAAATACATTACAATACTGGGGCTTTGAAAAATACATTTTTTAAAAAAACCTTGTAAATAACTGCAAAAATAAAGTTACAAATAATGCATATGGAATGAAATAACAATGGAACCAATGGATAATGGGGTTTTTGGTGAATTATTTTTTAAAGATAATAACATTTAATTTCTGCAATATATTTCAGGTATATTTCAGAGATGAAGAAATGCCTTAAACAAGTCTTCAAATATGTAAACAAAAAGTATAGAGAAAATGATACCTTTACATTAACCCCATGGAGATAGAGGAATGTGTGAGTAAAGAAAGCAAAGAAAAGCAAAGGTTCAGTGAATGAAAGTACCAAAGTTAGAACCCGTTTCTTATATAACTGAAAAGTACGCTTTAACACTTGCTCATTGTCGCATCCTTTTCTCCTTCATTCACCATCGCATGATGAGAGTCGGAAGGAAGAGAATGGAGGGACCGGGAATGATGTCACCATGGCAACGAGCCGGTTCCTACATCCCAATGGCCTCTGCCCACGCTTAGTTGCCAAGGCAACTGCATCTGATAGCAAGAGAACTAGGGGTAAAGTCGCTTGTACACGAACGATTGTGAATGTTTCCGGCTGTAAAAAAAAAAAAACACAAGTGGCTGTCTGTTGACAGAGAGGTTTGATGTCGATTTATTGATTCCACAAACGTCTCTAAACCTGTCCACACATGCACCGTTATGAAAAGATTTGAAGCGCAGTAAAGCCATAGCAGGAAGATTTATTCGCCGAGGATTTGGAACATCTGCCCTCGAGGCTATTGAACACCTGTTGAATCTCACGGTCTCCTTAGGAAATTGCACATTGAACCATCACTCAAGTTGGACTTGAAGGCGTTTTGGAGTAACAATAACCTATGTTCTCTGTGAGACGATGACAGTGGATCAGAGGAAGGAACTCCATGGAGAGTTAGAATAGTGGACTTTTTGTGGTGATCGGAAAAAAGAAAGGAGTTTATCAAAAGCTTGTGCCTCCCACTCCTAATCACAGCAAATTAGCTTCTGAAATATTACAACCCCCCCCCCCCCCGCCCAGCTCCAGGCAATGGTTATTACAGACACTGCAAATGGAAGAAATTAGGCAATTTCAGAGCATTATCAATGTCATCACAATGTGCCTGTAGTGCGTACAGCTGGGAAAGAGTTGCAATTTCCACTCATAACAACAAAAAGGCTGAGGATTTTGAAAGTATATTGTGTCGCTACAGTCTAAGCCAGGGATGGGCAATAATTTTTGCGGGTGGGCAACATAAGAATTTAGGTATGTCGTCCCGGGATGCATATCTGTTTTGTAATAAAATTGCCTCACTATCTAAATAATTTTCGAATTCATGATGCGCGAATGGTTATTGCCATTAAAGTTTAATGCGTTGAGACATTTTCACATGATGATCACAGAGAAGTGACTAATGAGTTAGTGTTTGCCAAATGCCTGTTAAAGTAAAAGTTTAAAAACTAGACAGGCACACTTTGACGTCATGACGTTGCCATATATACCTCTGCCCACATTATGACATCATTATGCATACTTTTACCAAGTTTGATTAAATCCATGAACCAACATTCAAAATATTAAATAATTCTGGCTGCCAGACCATGCATCTGATCAGGTTGAAATTTAAAACATATATTCTCCATGACTATGAGATCATAACTGTGATGCTTCACTTCGATTGATGAAACAGCTCAAGATAAATAATTTTTAAGGCATTTTCATTCAATCCAATATGGCTGCCAGACCATGTGACCCATTAATTATTTGTGAACACCCCGGTATTCTCAAGGCTTGGGGAACATGTGGGTGAGGCTTCCACTTGATCTGTCCAGTCGTTCTGGAGAAGATGATTTTAAAAAGATTTTCAGGTAAATCAAATATGGCTGCCAAACCATGTGATCTATGACGTCATAGGTGGAGAACTTTTTTGTTCCTCATGGATAAGCGATCATACCTGTAAAGTTTCACCCTGATCCGTTTAGTTGTTTGTAGAAGAAGACTTTTTAAGGTTTTTATGTAAAAAAAAACAACAAAATGGCTGCTGAACTACATGACCGATGACATTATCAGTTGTTTTACCCCATACAATTTAGCCCGAGAGGACCCTCAAAATTTTTCATACTGATCAGATAAAGTGTTCAAAGTATGCAATGATGACATCATAACGAAGCTATCGATGACATCATCCAAAAACATCGCACTTGTTTCCCATGGGGGGTGGGGGGGGGGGGTACTTGACATATGTCAAGTTTGAATTTTTCCCTTGGTACAGTTTTCCTAATGCAGACGTCCAATGTTTTTCTTTTTTTCAAACATGGCTGCCACTCCACGTGACTTATGACATAATTGTCATTAAAATATTCTACATGATTAGTCACACATAAGGTGATTTTGTGTCAAATGGATAAGCGGTTACAGAGAAAACAGAGAAAATTAGCACGGATGGACGGATGTACGGACGGATGGACAACCCGAAAACATAATGCCTCTTGTGACTTCATCAGCGGAGGCATAAAAATACTTGTGCAACATAGTCTTTAAATATGTCTGTCACGTGCAGTGTGTGCGGACCAGAAGAAACCAGAGAGGAGATTAAGGCTTTAAGTTTTTCTGGCTGTGGACAGGCTTTATTACAGAACGAGATGGATAACAATGCTGGACTACAAAATGGAAACAATATATAAAAGCTTTACCCGATCACCCTCATGTGTTCATGGGCATGAACACAAGAAATTAAACTGAAAACCACAAAACGATAAACTAAATTATCGTATCCCTGTTTGGAAAACTAAATAAAAAGTAATCCTTTTAATTTTCAGGAACTTTGCACTTTTTTCATTCGAGCAACCATCTCATGTGATTGCCTCGCTTTCTCTTCATAGGTCATGTTCTATTTAGCTGCATGTTTGCTCTCGAAGTGTTGGTTCAAGTTGTATCTTTGAATAGGGCAAAACTTTCTTTGCAAACCAAGAATACAGCTTTTCCTACCACATCCGGAAAGAAGTACAGTATGTTGAAGTGCCCTCCTTGTTAAAGACTCCGCATTCAGCGGCGTCTACTTTTCATTTTTTTCGATAAACTCATGTTTGTATCCATTCACTGAAATGCGACAAATGTGGAATTCCTGTAAAACTAAAAACTATATAGCTAATTTTCATGCAGCAACCGTGCTGAAGTATTGGCTGCTGTGATTAATCATAGCAACCAAACTCTGCATGCAGACATTGCATTGTTTTCCTGTTGAGCAACGTTTGCCGATAAAGTAAATTAAAAGTCCCCTAAATGTTATTGCTTTGACTGTTTAAATAACCATGTTGAACAAAATGCAACAATCTGGTTTTTGTTTGAATGGCAGAAGAATATAAAGTCTAAGCCCACTATCTTTTAACAAGGCGATAAAAATTGTCGATACGCTATCCAAACGGTCATCAAAAATTCCTTCATTCACATTGTGATCTCACTCTGCAGAATTTCTTGCAATTATGCAATGTGCATCAGCCTTCCTCGTACAAGACAATGTCCAACATTTCAATTTATATAAGGAAACCAAGAACTAAAAAGTTATGAAATTGTTTCCAATTTACAAATGCTGACATTCAGTAACATGAAGTCCAACGGATAAATTACATGCAAACATCTTTTGTCTTAACAGGTTCACTTCTGGTACAGGAAAACCTAACAAACATGTATGCATTCCAAGTAAAACGGCATCGAAACAAGCACTGAGATGAGTTTCACGTCCTCTCGAGACTATTTCAATAATTCAGGAAACCTTGAGTGTAAACTTTTTCGTTGTGTTGTAGTTTTGCTTTCGGTCGATATACACCATCAACATAGTTAAAATTCATACCTGGTGCCTGACAGGTAAATATTATTACATTACCTCAATACATTAAATGGAATGGTCAATACATTATGCCAGAATCCATTTTTTTTTTTACTCAAGAAGAGTAACTTACAACTTCTAAACTAACTGTAAAAATAGGGGCAATACCCCTGGGCACTCACATGGTAGAATACTGAGGAGGAAGTCAGCATGGGATGGAATCAGCAAAATGTGCCAATGAACAAATGTCTTGTAATGCAGGAAAGACCCCACACTCTCAAGTAGCTTAGAACATCCTTTTTGAAATAGAGATCCATCAGAAGAAGTTGTCCTGAGCTTATGTATGCCCTGAGGTGGCACAGTTGACATAAATATTAGGTAGGAAAGTGTTATTTGTTTTATCCTCTCTGTAAACCAGAAGAGGCACCAGGTGAGGTTTGAAGAAAATGGGGTGAATTCATAGACAACAGCAATTCGTGTTTTGGCTGATAAACACCCCCTCCCCCCCCCCACACACACACACACACACACACACACACACACACACACACACACACACACACACACACACACACACACACACACACACACACACACACACACACACACACACATCAAAGGCCTGAACTCTTGATAAGAAGCACCGGCATTATAAGGACTGCAGAGGGAATGTCGTCATTGGCGACTGGAAGGTTTTGCATGATTGGTACGGGTGCGTTAGTGGCATTATACCTCATATCGCATAGTCATGGCATCATATCGCATAGTCATGGCATCATATCGCAACATCGCATAATCATGGCATCACTCCGTTGGGGGTGGCATACTCCCTCCCTGGCCAGTGCCAAACCGTGGGCAATTTTTTTAAAGAGGTGCAAGGCACGGCCATGAGGGAGCGCATTAAAAAAGAAAAAAAAAACTACTGTTCACTCTCTCTCTCCTGCACCTGTCATCTTTTCCACCATGTCTGGGCTCCATATTTCCCACTCTCCACATGCGACTCACTGTTTTCCATGGCCACCCAATAAGCCTGCATACAGCCTTACTGTCATGCCCAAGCGAGATAGCTTAGAGGTGAGTGTGCGTACCTTGACGTCATCATGTCAGCCGAGGCCGAATCTTAACGAACTATTAATAAACAACCTGCAATTCCATGTTGTATGTACACATTAAAAATGTATCCTAAAAGTAGAATCTGAATCCAAAAACTTTGCTGCTGTTGTCCCTCGTCAGTGTAAAATAAATTCAGGCATACAACAATTAAATTCAAAAGAGTGAAAAAAATGAACTTTGGAGCCAAAACCTCACTTTTTTCTAATTTTTGGACATATATATATATATATATATATATATATATATATATATATATATATATATATATATATATATATATATATATATATTGGACATATACACATATACTGTGTATATATATATATATATATATATATATATATATATATATATATATATATATATATATATATATATATATATATATATATATATATATATATATATATATATATATATATATATATATATTGTTGCGGATTCGCGCCCGCCGGCGTGCGGACGGCCACGTAACTCGAATCGCGGCACGTCGCCCACCGGACGGACAATCCAGTCGTGACCCTCTCGGACTAACGCCGGGAACCAGTCACGGGTGGACCTTTCGGTCTCACCGCGATCGTGCCAATCGGCCCCCGCGTGGGATAGGGTTGCTCGCCAAATTCGACCTACCTAAGTACCCACACGGAGGGTAGACCGGGCGATCGCACCTCGCCGCAGGTCGACTTCGGACACGGGCCACTTTAAGCGACCCATTCCGTACTATCGGGATAACCGAGCGGTGTTATTCGTCGGCCTCGACGGTTCGATTAATTATCGGGCGTTTTAGCCCACGACCAACCCTTTACGTAAAGCAAGATGGAGATTCAATGAAAGAAAAGACGAAGCGAAGCGGGAAAACAGTTCAACATGAAGCACATTTATTTCGCGATGAACGGAAAGCACACATATACAATTCCACCAAAAGCACATGTAAAAGAAGAAGACAATGCAATATTACACACAAAGCAAATGCAACAATGCAGATCTATCCGACTACCGGGCACACGGCAACACTTATACAATTTTACTTCACAGACGGCGCCGACAACACATATTCCCAAAGCAAAAGAAAAGAGAACCACCCTCCAGGATGAGGGGGGTAGGCAGGCCTGGGGCCGAGACCGTGTCGGGCCTACCGTCTGATGATGAGACGCAGAGCGGCGGTGGCGCCTCAACTCCGCGGGCCTCGCGGACAGTGTCTGGTAGGGGGCTCTTTCACCCTTGACCCTTTGCCTCCGACCCTTCACCTCTCTTGCTGGCTCCCCATTGGCCCGAGGAAAAGTGGGCGTGAATGCTTTTTGATCCATGAATTTGCATATAGCGACCGCCCTCCAACGCCCTGGAGGCGGGGCCAAATCGCCCGTCGCTCACCGATTGGACGGAACAAAAGTGGGCGTGAGTCGTTTTTGATCCGTTTTTCTGCGGAAAGTCCGTGATGTTTTTGAACAAGCTGCTCGGTGCGCGCCCCGCACGAGTCCAGCATCGGTGCCCACGAGTGGCGCGAGATGACGGTGATGCGATGGTGGCGAGTTGTGACGGTAAAGGTCGTGGCGGTTGTGGTGAAGCGGCGTTGTGGTTGGTGGTTGTTGTTGTGATGGCTGTTGAGACGTGGTTGGTGGTGGTAATAATGGCGGCTGGTCCAAAATAAAGATAGTAAAAGAAAAACGGCTATCCTGAAGAATCACAGCCCTCATGAATGACATTTATTCCCTCTGGACAACGGGTTTGGGCCTAACTACACATATACTTTCCGAGATATCTCACCTAAGGGACCTGAATGGTGGTTTGCGAATTTGGTCAACCACAACACTACCCCCTCCCCTTTTTACAGACTCGTCCCGAGTCGTCAAATTTTCGTGTGCCAGCATGTGTAGTTTTCCCCTAGTACATTTTACCTACGGATCCCTGAGTGCGACATTCATGGTATTCGTGTCCCCAAAATAAATAACCTGAGGGCTGAGTAACTACCTAAACAAACTCACTCACACGGACGACTTAAATAAAATTGCCGGCGCTAAGACAAACATGCCGGGGGCGCACTCATATTTACAGTACATCTTACCTTAACTTACAAATTTTACACTAAACCATGGCCCAGGATCACTGAACTCTGCAAAAAGAAAGCAGTTAACAGGGAGCCAGGCTGCTCGCATGCAGTCTCTGACTCAACAATGCAGGTGACAGGGAACGTGGCCGGCTGCTCACACGCAGTCCAAGGCCTTCCTTTTTGAACTGAACGCAGTGAACCACAACGGTGCATGGGCTGCACAAACGTAGTCTCCGTGCCAGCTCAAGTGGCACACGCAATGAACACAACGAATGGATGGATGAACACAAACACGGTGCACGGGCCGCCACTGCAGGCCCGTGTTGTAGCTGCCAACAGGGCAGTTCTCGCAGCTTGCAAACTGTTGCCTTGATCCTGGCGCACATGGCAATGAACAGGGGGGGGGGGGTAACGCAAAAATTGAACGGGGCTGGTGAACGTGGGCAGTGGGCATGGCATGGCAAAGGCAGCAGGCAAACACAGCCCGCAGAAGAAGGCCGCTGCAGGCAAACACAGCCGGCAGATGAACTGGCCGGCACAGGCCTTGAAGAAAAACAGCCAGCCGGCAGATGAACTGGCCGGCACAGGCCTCGAAGAAAACAGCCAGCCGGCAGATGAAGTGGGCCGGCACAGGCCTTGCAGCACAGCAGCTGCAGACGATCCAGCCGGCACAGGCCTCGCAGCAAAACAACAGCTGCCGATGAAGTTGGCCAGCCTTTGCCGTTCCGTGGAGGTTGGTGGAGGGAGTGCGGTGGTGCTGGCCACTTGGAAGGCGGGCTCGGACCTACCTACCTGTCTCCCTCCCACCTATCGCCTTTGCCTGTCACGGTCTATACCCACTCCTTTAATTTGTCAAACCCCAATTTAGCCCCAACTTTTTTTTTTTTTTTTTTTTTTTACTTCCCCACTATAAATCGTCCCCTAACCGAGCCTACTCCCAACCCCTACGTTCCCTTCCCGGAGGGGAATAAGGGAGAGCTAACGTCCTGTGTCGAGGCCCAATTCAAGCCTCAGAATGCCCTCCCCAGACTTCAGCGATCTATAACCAAAGTGGGTCCAGCGGCCCACAACGAGAGCGAGGGGATGGATGGTGCGGAGCGGTACATCTCCTAATCTACCCTAACCATTTAACTGTTAAACTACCCCGGGGCTTCAACAAGCGCCTCTCGCTTAAACTATTGGTTCTAACAACCCAGATTCCCGTCGCCTGTGTTGGTGTCCTCACAATTTCGGGCCTCGCCCCCTAATTTTCTCTCCGTGCCCTCACACGTTCTCATGGCTGGGACACGTGGCTCCCTCTGGCAGGCACGACCCTCTGCCGAATCTCCCGCTATGGCACCCCCGGGCACTACACTGCCTCCGAGCCTACCAGCTCCCTAACACCGGGGAGTGCCCCCCATGGCACCTCCCCTAAAACGCACACGTGGCAGGCTGGCTTCCCAGGCCCCTTTCCGAGGGTCACCCGTGCCCACAACACTGCCCACGCGGCTAATGGCGCCCCGGACCCCCGCACCAAGCAGGCGCACCCGTGCCCACTACGCTATCCCGGCCCCCCATGGGCCCTTGGCCTACCACGGCCGACTAGCCTGGTGCCCGGGGTACCCACTCAGCGATACTCACCTTTCGCAGCCACGCTCCCAGCCCGTCAACAGGGCTCCTGCACCCCTCCAAACGGGTTTCGAGCCTACTCTCCCACCAACAGCAAAACGACCTCCATTTTTCAATTTAACTAACCCCCTAACTCACTCTACACTGACCCCGGGGGTCCCTTGGGCGGGAGTCACTCCTCCCCCCAATCACTCATCGCACCATGCATTCCCCATTTGCTCCACTCACACAGACCCGCTGGCCTCACCCACTCACCAAGCACTCACCTCACAACTCACCAACTCTTCAACACACACACCGCTGAACTCTGCCATCCTTCTAACTACCTCCCCTAACTAACTCGTGCTCCCACGTCGTCCCTTAAACTATAGCACGTTCCTTTTAACACTACGTAGCTAAACTACGTCAACTCTACACATTCACTGTCTGTCACTGTCTTCAAATAAATCATTTTATTTCCCAACCTAAAGCTCACTAAATCCCTCTACCGAATCCATTCCACGGACTCCATGAGGACTTACCCCTGCCCCATGGAGTCGGTCTAACTAAGCTAACCCTTCCCCCTAACTAGTTTCCATCCTGTGCCCCGGTAAGGGGTCTTCCACCCCTTGCCCAGGAATCCTGTGCACCCGAAAGTGAGGCTTGCTTTTTTTTTTTTTTTTTTCTTCATGCGCAGCACCAGCGCGGAAACTCGCGCACTTTACACCTGCCCGTGACGTCATGCAGCTCCACGTGTTCCTCGTCCCTCCTTGGACGGTACCATCCGGCAGGGATACCCCTCCTGCCGGATTCCAACCCCACGTGCAGCCATGACGTCACCGTGCGCATAAAAAAAAACACAAGCCCCACGTCTCGAGGGGTTCCCCACGCGAACACAAGTGCTTTGCCCGTTGGAGCTTAACACACACGATCGCGTGGAGAACCCGTCCGGTCCAAATCCGTAATCCTGCCTAAACTTTGTCCGTCCGCGGGATCGGCAAATCCACCGCGTGCGTTTCCGGACCGGGACTTCACTCTCGCAAGCGAGCACGTGGGGGCCTCGTGCGTTGCACAGCACGGACCTCGTGCTCACTGCTGGGTGAACCCGGCACGGTCCCCGAAACAACTACAGCCGCTACTCGGCTTTCGTTCCTCTGTCGCCGTCGTCGTCTCCATTCAACACACGCATTCCTGCGTGTAACGACGCTCACACTCCATTCCATTACATTCACACCGGGAGACGCGGCTGCGTGCTCCCGCATGCCAACCGACATCTCCCTCACATACCGCTCTCTCACACACACGGTCTCCCTTGCACTCGGCCGTTCACTCACGCGTCCCTCACTACTCACACAAACCATACTACTCACACACGC
>NC_140967.1:29960157-30040157 GCF_056783735.1 Eptatretus burgeri | reverse complement strand
AGTACTCATTACTGTCTATAAGCATGTAAAGATTCATTTGATTCGGTTCAACCGTCTTGGAGCTAGTGTACTTTGAATTTTCAGCGGGAATGCTCAATGGCCCTCGGACACCCAAGTTGAGAAGGTTACCATGTGGAAACTATAAGATATAGAAAAAATGGATGTCATATAGCGGATATAGAGAATCACCTTAAGATTATGCATACCAAATCTCATCGAGCTCCATCTCGTGATAACTACTCGGTATCAATTGGAATGAAAAGTACCGAAAATGCGGTTTGATATCAGAAATCCCCAAAGTTTGAGCCGGTGCTGTGGGTGCACAAAGATATAAATCGAAAATCCGGCTCGATTGTTTGTGCACAATACATTCCAGATGATTAGTGTGAATTTTCATGACCATCTGACCATAACCCTAGTATGAGTAGCATTTGGCGCGAAGGCACCTCCAGCTCTTGCACATTAACGATTTTTGCCCTTTGACCCCTGACCTAAGCAATATCGGTCAATATGTCCTGAGGCAAAGTTGTAGTACTTATTGTGTGCTATGAACCTGCAAAGTTTCCTTCGGATCGATGCACTCACCTGATCGCCCGGAGGCCTTCAATTTTCGCCAATTTTTGGGCATACCCCATTTGTAGTGGGCGCTGTGGGTAAACTATTCCATATATCACAAAAACCGGAATATATTTGGTAGAGCATCACCTGTAGATTAGGCATGCCAAATTTCATAAGCCTATGTGAGATAATGGCTTTCGGAAAATGATTTCGTGTGAACGGTACCGATTTTGAAGGTTTTTCGGCTGTTGCAAGGGAACCAAAGCGTCCCGAGCAACCATCACAATTTCCAAAGCGCTAGGTCAGGGGTCGGGAACGTTTTTGACCCAGAGAGCCATGAAAGCAAAATATTTGGAAATGTATTTCAGTGAGAGCCATATAATATATTTTAAGACTGAATTCAACTAAATGTTAGTATAATAAGCCTCTGAATTTATTCTTTTAAATAATGTTATAATACTCACCATTTATGGGACTTCTGGTGTTGCATGGATTTGTTGATGGCTTTGTAGTCTGGTTGGTACTTGGTGAGGTTAAGCTTCATGCAAGCGTTGAGGCTTTCATCCGTTAGACGTGATCGTGGGTTGGACTTGATGTTTTTAAGATGTGAGAATGACTGCTCACATGCATACGTAGATCCAAACAAGGTCAATACAGCAATACTCACACGCTGCAGTGTGAGGTATGTGACAGGAAGCGCGTTCCAAGTTTTGATAATCAGCTGGTCTTCGGGTTGAAGATTTTTTTCATTTCAGTCCACATGTGCTTGCTCGCCAACTCCACTTTCTGTCGTGCGATTCTTTCCAAATCATCATTCAGTGACTTGAACTTATTCACCCACATGTCTGAGGCCTTCAGGTCAGCCACTTCTGCTTCAAAATCTCTGATGGAGACACCAGGAATGTAACTCAGGTCGGCTGTGTTCAGTGAACACTCGTTTGGATGGGTGATGAACTTAAAAAGACGAGTGTGCGCACGAAATTCTCCAAAGCGTGCTTTGAATGACTGTAGGAGACTGGATGTGAAGCCAGCTAACTGGTGGAGATCAAAGTTTTGAGTGGGCTCACTTGCTGTACATGTATCTTTAAATTGTCTCAGTTTTTCAAATGTAGTAAAAGACCTGTTTCAAGATCCATGATAAAGAGCTCCAGCTTGTTTTCAAAAGCAAACACTGCTTGTTGAAGGGATAACACTGTATTTCCAATGCCTTGCATTTTCACGTTGAGCTGGTTCAGATGTTCAGTCATATCCACGAGATAGTAAAACTTGAGGAGCCACTCAGTTTGGCTAGCTCAGGATGCTCAATCCCTTTCATTTCAAGGAAAGTCTGGATTTCGTTGAGGCAAGCCGCAAAACGGCTAAGCACCTTCCCTCTTGACAACCAACGCACATTGCTGTGCAAAAGCAGACTGTGATAGTTATTTCCAACTTCATCCAGCAGCGTTTTAAACTGGCGAGCATTTAAGGCTCGGGCAACAATAAAGTTGATCACACGAATGACCAGCGACATCACTTCGCCAAGCTGCCCATCACACATCTGAGCACAAAGTGCCTCCTGGTGTAGAATGCAATGGAAACTTAATATATGGGTCTATTTTCATGTTCAAGGAGAAGCGCCACAAATCCTTTGTTTTTCCCCACCATACATGGAGCACCATCAGTACACAATGAGATAAGTTTATCCATAGGTAGATTTTTTTCTTGAGCGAATTCCATGAAAGACTTGAATAAATACTCACCTCTTGTGGACCCTTTTATTGGCAGAACAGCAAGACTTTCTTCGCACAGTGTATCACCAGCAGCATATCTTGCAAGCACACTGAACTGCGACAAATGGCTTACGTCTGTTGACTCATCCAAAGCCAGGGAAAAGAACGGCGCTGTATTTGTGTCCTTCACTTGCGTTTCCTCCACTTGGTTTGCCATCATGATGGTACAATCATGAACAGTTCTTGCCGACAGAGGCATGTCTTGTATCCGTTTGATTATCTTGTCTTTGTTCGGAAGATCATCAAAAAGTTCATTGGCTACATCCAGCATGAACGTTTTAGCATCATCGCCATCTGTGAATGGTTTTCCGTTCCTCACTATTGCTAAAGAACTAGCAAAGCAAGCGGAATTATAGTCACCTTGCCGGGTCCATACGCGGAGTTGCTGATGGCTGGCTTGCATCCTGCTCAGTAGCTCTTGGCACGCTTTCTTTCTGCTGTCTCCCGCAGGGTATTTTGATGCAAAGGTAGCATGGTGTGTGTCGAAGTGCCGCTTTATATTCGACCGTTTCATCGATGCAATTTTGTCATTGCAAATTAGACACACCACAGAACCTGCTCTCTCCACAAAGGCGAATTCTTCGGCACATTCGTCCTGAAATGTACGATACTCCTCATCTTTTTTTTCTTTTCGCCATCTTCTTCGTCAAGGGGTTAGCTTTGAGAAAATGAGAAAGAGGGAGATGTTTACCCAACTGAGGCTTGGCAAATAGTGAGTCTGGCTGGCCTGCACACAGGCTTATATACTCGAGAGGTGCGGCGTGGCCGGCCGACTCTGGGATGCTGTCACCTCAGCGGTGGCGCGTGATTGGTCGAGATGAATTCCTTTACGCGTCTCGGCGGCGGCACGTTATTGGAGGAACCGAAATCACGAGTCGCCTCGGCCGCATGACTGGACGAAACAAAAACCGCTTTAGCCAATTCGGAGGTGTTTTTTCTTCTCTCCTTCTGCCAAGTTCAGCCCTGCACGTGAATGAAGCACGACACCATTCAAACTATAGGTAAAGCTTCCACGAGAAATATTGGGCTTTCAAAGTTTCAAACTCCAATTTTATCTGCGAGCCAGATGCAATCATCAAAAGAGCCACACCTGGCTCGCGAGCCACACGTTCCTGACCCCTGCGCTAGGTCATTAAATGTACCTACCACCCAAGTTTGGTCAAAATCGGTCCACGTTTACTACCAATTATGCTGATGACAAACGAAACAAACATCCAAACAAATAGACAGAATTACCTACAATAAGGGTCACCTATTTTGGCGACCCAATATATATATATATATATATATATATATATATATATATATATATATATATATATATATATATATATATATATATATATATATATTTATATATATATATATATATATATATATATATATATATATATATATATATATATATATATATATATATATATATATATCTACATATATATATATATATATATATGTATATGTATGTATATATATATATATATATATATATATATATATATATATATATATATATATATATATATACATATATATATATATATATATATATATATATATATATATATATATATATATATATATATATACATACATATACATATATATATATAGATATATATATATATATATATACATATATATACATATATATATATATATATATATATATATATATATATATATAAATGTATATATACATATACATATATATACATATATATACATATATATACATATACATATATATACATATATATGTGGGTACCGGTGTTGGACTCGTGCAGGGCGCGCGCCGAACAGCGTGTACAAAACCACGGATTTTCCACTTCAAAAACGGATCAAAAACGACACACGCTCACTTTTGTTCCGTCCAATCGGTGAGCGAGGGGCGATTTGGCCCCGCCTCCAGGGCGTTGGAGGGCGATCGCTATATGCAAATTTATGGATCAAAAAGCATTCACGCCCACTTTTTCTCGGGCCAATGGGGAGCGAGGTGAAAGGTCGAAGGCAGGGGGTCAAAGGCGAAGCCACGGGGCTTATATAAGCGACCGCGTTCGTCAGTATAGAGAGTTAAGACTTCGCGGGCGGTGGAGTTGGGAAGAAGAAGCAAGAAGGAGTTGGTCGTCGTCGTGTGCGTTGGAGTCGGAGCGAAGGGGACGGAGCTGTGGAGAGGCGGCGAGGGCAGACGAGGGGGTGCTCGCATCGTGCCGGGAGCTGCACACCAGGGAGGCCGACGGCGCGACCTGGTCGAGGTGGAGACGCTCGTCGCGGGACTCGAGGCAGAGTAGAAATCCTCTATACCCGAGCATCAGCAACCCCCTCCTGTTTCCCCCCGCGCTGAGATAGTGCGACCAAGGGGGCCCCTTTCCCACCCCCTACCAGACACTGCCCACGAGGCCCGCGGAGTTGAGGCACCATCGCCGCTCCGCGTCTCATCACCAGACGGGTAGGCCCGACCCGGTCTCGGCCTCAGGCCCGCCTCATCCTTGAGGGTTCTCTTTTCTTTTCCTTGGTTTTGGATATGTGTTGTCGGCGCCGTCTGTGAAGTAAAATTGTATAAGTGTTGCCGTGTGCTCGCGTAATCGGTATTAGATCTGCATTGTCGCATTTGCTTTTTGTGTAAAATTGCATTGTGTTTCTTTTCCTTTTCTATGTGCTTTTGGTGGAATTGTATATGTGCGCTTTCCGTTCATCGCGAATAAATGTGTTTTGTGTTGAACTGTTTCCCGCTTCGCTTCGTCATTTCTTTCATTGAATCCTCATCTTGCTTCACGTAAAGGGTTGGTAGTGAGCTGAATACGCCCGATAATTAAACGAACCATTGAGGCCGACGATAACACCGCTCGGTTATCCCGATAGTACGGAACGGGTCGCTTAAGTGGCCCGTGTCCGAAGTCGACCTGCGGCGAGGTGCGATCGCCCGGTCTACCCTCCGTGTGGGTACTTAGGTAGGTCGAATTTGGCGAGCAACCCTATCCCACGCGGGGGCTGATTGGCTCGATCGCGGTGAGACCGAAAGTTCCACCCGTGACTGGTTCCCGGTGTTAGTCCGAGAGGGTCACGACTGGATTGTCCGTCCGGTGGGCGACGTGCCGCGATTCGAGTTACGTGGCCGTCCGCACGCCGGCGGGCGCGAATCTGTTACTATATATATATATATATATATATATATATATATATATATATATATATATATATATATATATATATATATATATATATATATATATATATATATATATATATATATATATATATATATATCTATATATTATAGGCTAAGCGCACGAAAGTGGTTACCACTCTGCTTCAAAAATGTCAAAAAATGAAGTTTGTTCCATTGCCTTTTCACTACATTTTCCTGAAAGTGTAAGTCTAACTGAGTTCAGAACAAAAAAACATTTAGCTTAATCATATATATATATATATATATATATATATATATATATATATATATATATATATATATATATATATATATATATATATATATATATACCGAAATATGATACTTTGAAGAAAGGGGTACCTATTCTGATGGTTTTGCGAGTTTTCAATGAAATTACCTAATTTTTCTTTTTTGGCAAAATAAATGAAGTTCATAGTATGTAACTTATTCTGGCAACTAATGTAATAATCAAAGTACCAATTTCTGGGATACCTATTTTTATTACTGCTCTATTCAGTGACTGTCAGATGCTGAAAAACACTAAAAGAGAGAAGACTTATCGAACAAATTCTTGGACGTAAATTTTCAATTCAATCAATTCTGGGAGTAACAAAAATCTCTCTAAATTCTCCAAAACTGTTTTAACTCCCTTATAAATTAATAAAATATTTTTTAAATACCTAGAAAAATATTAAAATATATTTTAAAGAAAATTAATTTTTTAATCAAATTCAAAAAAGTGTGACGTGCAGTTGGACAAAAATGCAAAATTACTCCAAACAAAAGCCATGCATCTTTTCAATATTTTTTATACTATTATATCTATATCACTGTGCCCCATTTGTAAATGCATTTTAGTGAAGTTAATCTGATGCACAGAAGAATAAAAGCATTTTTTTAAAAAAACGTGATGTGCAGTCGGACATTTGGGTTGGAAAGTTCGGTCAAGCCGCTGTAATTAAGTATCCACCCGGATCAGCTCAATTTTTTTTGCATTGATTATATTGGTAATAAGTTGAATAATTTAAGACACATAAATATGAGTTATTGATAAACTAGTCATTTTGTCAGGGGATTTCAGAGTCCCAGGCTCTAAAATGGCAATAAAACACGAAAAATAAAAATATGCCAGAATGTGCATATATCATGTGAATCCACCACTGACCGACACAAATGCTGATTTTCTCAGACGGTGGGTGACAACCTTTTGATTAGATGAGAAATTTCATATAGAATGTTTTATATGTTGTATTTTTGCATGGTCTAATATATGTCATATTTTAAGGTGAAACAAGAAAAAAGGCCAATACTGGGCATGTATATTCAATAAAAATCCTGTAGATTCGGTAATATACATCATAGACCCATGAACCGATTTATTTTAAGGTCCTATGGAACACTGGCTGTGCAATGAACCAAATTTCATGACCAGTAGTAGTCTTTGTGACTTTCAAAAATGCCACTCAAGTCAGGGTATGCCCTAAAATAGGGGTGGTAACCACTTACATTCGCTTAGCATATATATATATATATATATATATATATATATATATATATATATATATATATATATATATATATATATGTCCATGTTCAATGTGTATATTTTAATATTACATTTTAATATTATATATATATATATATATATATTTTAATGTATACACATGTATGTATATATATATATATATATATATATATATATATATATATATATATATATATATATATATATATATATATATATATATATATATATATATATATATATACACACATACACACATGTATGTATGTATTTATATTTTTTTAATGTCAGTCAAAAGCTAGATGTTGTGGTATTTGTGAATAAGCATTAGTAAATGCCTATACATGAATGAGTAAAATTGACTGTTACATGTTAGAAGTTTGCTTTGGCACACTTTGGTGAATTGTAATATTAACTGCTAGATGTAATGAGCTAATTTTGACTGTAGATGGCAGTATTGTATGGGAAACTGCCTGGTGAGATTTGTGAAGGAGCTGGAACGTTCTCAGATGAAGCTTCTATTGTGGATTAGAATCGCATTTGCTGGAAGGCACGGGATTGTTTTGTGTGACTATATAAACCTGTGAGAGGGAAGTGTGGAGAGATGCGTGACATGTGACGAGCCGTGTGTTTTGATCGTCCCTGTGCTCGATTTGACTCTCATGAGTGAACGAGGTGTAAATGCATAGAGCGGTTGTTTACGTGTGGAGCCGATTCTTATCAAGATCATTAAAACTCATGAAGATTGTGTGTCAGGAAAGAATTCCTTTGAGCTCTAAAATCATCCTCGACAGACCAGCGCACAAGTGAGAACGATGCGACGGGAATCGATCAGTCAACAACCCTGTTGGACGAGGTGAACATGCGTGAGTTGAGATGGCAGAATGGAGACACTGGGCATAAATAAGTCAATGTGGGATTCGTTGTTGGACATTGCATTCAATGGAATGGCAAACTTCCTCATTTGACTTTCCATCTGTTTATTTGAAATACAAGTTTTAAAAACAGCATGCTGTTGATGTGATCACTGCAACACCACGAAGAAGTCACAGACACCAACTGACAAAGATCCATTAGAGTGGTAGCCGACAGGGACATTCGTTCACTCATGAAGCTCAAAGCTTGGATTGCAGCTGTTCGAGGTCGAGCTGGATTTGGCACCACCAACAACAAATGTACATACGTACCAAGGTAAAATTAACACCCGTAATTGTAAGCAAGATATATTTTAACAAAGTGCAACAGGAGCACAATCAGATGGATAACATATGCTCTCTTAGTATGTGGTAGCATGTCATTTGGCACTACACAGTGCTTGAACCATTGAAGGAATTAAATCAATGATATTAGATGTGACAGCCTGATGTAGATATTGCAAATTGTTGAGTAGATTTTCTTGCAACTCTGTTGTATAACTTTGATTCCTGTTCTAGATTGTTCAAAACATAACTTTCAATTGAGATTAAGTAGTTCTTCAATCATAGACTGAAGTCTAAAGACAGACAGACAATGTGAAGCAATTGCTTAACTCTGCTTTTCGCTTCGTGCACGTGGGGTAATAACTGGACAGCAAATGACAGCTGAGAATATACTGACAACATAGTAGAAGGCTACAAGCAGACCAAACAATATGAATGACCTGCCCTGCACACCAAACTCTCATCCTATGGTATCCAAGGCCATCTTCACTCATGGCTCACAGACTTCCTCTCCTATCGCAGCCACCGTGTGGCCCTTAATGAAGTTCTCTCATTCCCTCTTCCTGTCGAGGCTGGAGTTCCTCAAGACAGCGTTCTGGACCCTGTTCTTTTTCTGGTTTTCATCATTGATCTCTCTGACTCTCTGGAAAATCCTCTTTATCTCTTTGCTGATGACTCCACCCTCTGTCGAACCATATGTCATCCCTCAGACCGGCAAGCAGCAGCTTCTTCAGTCTCTGCAGATCTGGATAAAATCACAAACTGGTCCGACACGTGGAACATGTCTTTCAATCCTGACAAATCTCACACTCTCACTCCGTCTCTCCAAAAGGACCATTTAGAAATCCCCCCCAATCTACTTTCTCAACAGTCCTCTGGAAGATGTCCTTCTCATTCAAGCTTCGGGGTCTCACGATCTGCCATGATCTTTTCTGGGAAAGCCACATTTCCAAGCTGGCCTCCAAAACCAGTCACCAACTGGGAATCCTCCATCGTGCAAAGTCCTTCCTCGGCCCACCTGAGCTCCTGACCACATACAAATCTTTCCTCCACAGCCTGATGGAGTACTGCTCTCCCCTCTAGGAGGGAGATCCTGCCTCACACCTTTCTCGGCTTCGCGCTGTGGAAACCAAGGCATTTAGGATCATTGGTATCTCCCGCGATGAGGCTGGGTCTTTGGGTCTCTCACTTTCCCACCGCAGGCAGGTCGGTGGTCTTTCTGTCCTCTACCATCTCCTCTCTGGTCTCGCCCCCCCTGCTCTGTCTGCGAGATGTCCCCACCATATTTCCGCAGGGCGCTCAAGGTCCGCCAACAACCTCCTTCTGGTAAAACTACCAAAATCACGAATCACTACTCACCTTCACTCTTTCATTCCTCTTTTTCCCCGCCTTTGGAATAAACTCCCACACTCTGTTCAATCCCATCCTGCCCTCCAGGCCTTCAAAACAGCTGTTTACCACCTCATATCTTCCCCCATCCAAAACCACGATCTTTTCTACCCCCGTTAATCCACCCCAAACCCACCTCCTTCAAATTCCCTGCTTTCCTTCCTGAAAGTCCCTGTAATGTCCATCTTGTATACCACATGTTCCCCGCCCCATCCAGCTTCCTTCCACAGATGTTCTCATGCCTCTGTTCCCCACTGTTTTGTCCTTCCCTATCCCACCCCTCTTGTCTCATGCCCCCCTTGCTGTAGTTTTTGTGTCAGCTCTCATACGAGCCTCGACAATGTATACAAAAATTTAAAAAAAATTAAAAAAAATGAGAAAAGCAGAGGTAAAAGTCAAGAGGATAGCAGAGTCAATGAAATTAGTAAATATTGTTAGTAAGCATAAGGGACAACATGAGATTGTCTAGAAGGAATGGAAGAAAGAGCATTGGATGACACATTCAGGGAGGTGAATCAACAGAAATAGTGTCGGGGGGTGAAGGAGCCAAGATGGGCAGAAGTAATAGACTTGGGGATGGAAAGATAAATAGGGTTATATAATGAGTGAGTATGATCTGGCAGTGCAGGTGAGAGCCAGATGGAAGAAATGGCAGGACAGATGAGATCTAATAAAAGATTGCCAGACCACCAACACATCTGCAATAAAAGAAAGAGGAGAAGGCTTTATATCTCAACTTGTCTGAAATGACAGCAATCAATGATCCTGAGCTCATCATATGTGGTGAAAGGCCCATTTGAACATCTCAAAGCATGCAAGCTGTTGAATAAGAAGGCTTTGGTGCAGCTCATGACTGGTGCAAAATGATTTTTGGGTCAAGGGGCTCACTTAAAGCAAAGAAATAAAAATTACCAAAAAGTCTAATAAACCTTTTGTTGAACAAACTCAAGAGCAGTGTTTGAAAAGAACGATCTGAAAGCCATTATGGAGGATTTCATTGAAATCGTTTTTTTCCACATTGAACGCAACTATATTTACAGCCAATGGCAAAGTAATTGCATTGTGAAAAAAAGTTACAGTAGTCTAAAAATCACGATAAACAAGTTTCATTTTCTAATGCCTGTATAGCTTTCAATGCCAAACATGGGCAATGGTCGGTTAATGGACTGCAGACACAAGGCACGGGATAAAGCCGATGACACATGACCGGTGCAAGCGAAGAATGATCACGATGGAAATCATTGTTGTGGTCTCTTCGTTGGAGACCTGCAAGTTACTATTGCATATGGCTGGTGCTCTGTAAAGATTTCTGATAGCCATTCAATACCATGTTGATTTTATGTGGTTGAGAAAACCAGAATGTCACAGGATGCTTGATGAAAACGTTGTTGATACCGATTTTTATTGGCAGTAAAGTTTGTAAAATTGAATACAGATTTGGACATGTATTGATTTGGATTTGCAAATGCACTTAACTCTCCATCAAAAATTAAACAACAAATTGCAAATTATAAAGTCAGGGCAAACAGCTTCAATGACGCATAGAATGTTGAGTTTACACAGGATTACTATGTACAGTAGATGCATTTTGTTCACCTTCTACATGAGTAGACATACAAAATTCCCATCAAAATGCCAAATTATCTCCGAAATCCTTGGAAACCATTCTGCCTGAAAACCTTTTTTTAAAATTGGAACGTAGCAGAGAGATAAGTTGTACAGTGTGTTGTCGCAGATGGATGAAAACATTTCGAAAATGTGACACTCCATCATAATCGGGGGAAATAATTGCAACAATGAGCTTTTTCAGAATCAGGGGCTTTTTTGCAGAATATTAGTACACCGAACTGATCAGAACACAACAGGCCAAAAGGAATAGTTGAGAGAGGAGGTATACACCAACAGCGGAGTTGAAGGCTGAGATAGAGGAGAATCAAATGACTCACCAAATACAGTACTGGAGTTTCAGGAGGAACCCAAACAGACAAAGATGGAGTCATCAGGAGGAACCTGGATAGGATTCGGGTTTCAGATGCTACTCCTCTACCCTCGGATGAACGAGGGCAGAAAAAGATCATGAGTTTGGATTGGGGGTGATCTGAGATGATCTGAGATGAGATGCTGTCTTGAAGACCTGGACCGAAGAATGAGATTCAAGACAATGTGGAAGTTGGTTCCACAGGTGGGAAAAAAAGAGGAACGAATGAGTGCAGGTGAGCAGCGAACCTGGATTTAAGTAGTTTCACCAGTCGGGGGTGGATGGTGGAATGTGTGTGCCCTGCGTAAGCCTAGGAGGAGGACAAAGCACAGAAAGAGCAGAGGGTACAAAACCAGAAAGGAGGTAGTAGAAGACCTTTGGCCTATGGTGACCTAAAAAAACAATTGGTGGTTGAAGTTAGTGACCAAATTTCAATCGATCGGATGAAAATTGAGGATTTTAGAATTTTGACAAAGTTGTTGACCTTTTGACCTCAAAAACAATAGGCTTCTTGCTTATGACAAACACTACCATGAAATGAAGTTTCGTGAAGCTCGGTTTAAAAGTATGACCTGTAATATTGTTGCGGGCCGGGTATCGGCTGTGAGTACGACCGCTAGGTGGAGCAGTAGGGTTGACTCGACCGAACACCCAGAATCTAGATCGTACCTTTCGGAAAACTCCGAGGGTACGGGTCCCTTACCGGACCATGAATCATCAATAATTCCACCAAGTGGTACAGGGTTATTTGCCAAACTTCAAAATACCTAGTCTCACGTGGCGAGCTACCGAGTATTCACATCCTCGACTGCACTCATATGGGATGAGGCGTATGCGTGCTCGACCAAAGCGTGACGCGAGCGGATGGTCACCGGGCTTCCGTCGGTCCCAAATGCACACCACTACGGCAACAACGGCCTTCTTCACTTCTCCCAACACGCACCATGTTAAACCAATAGAAGAACCACAAAAACGAGCTGATACATTTAGCACATGGGTTTATTTATAATGGAGGGAAAGGGGGGGGGGGGAGCTGGCAAAGAGCGGAGTTATCCGACTATCAGGAAATGCAAGGCAAATAATGTACAGCGAAGGCACTTAACAATCTACTACTTAAAGACGGGCCCACCGACAGACACACACACACACACACACACACACACACACACACACACAGATACCCAGAAGGACATGGACCTCTCCACCTCGTGGGGTTTGGCTGACACGAGCGAACCAGGCCAGCGTCGAGATGCGGTCCGAACAACCAGGCGCCAGCGAGACGATGGAAGAACCAGGCGCCAGCGAGACGATGGAAGAACCAGGCACCAGCAAGACGATGGAAATTACCAGGCGCCAGCGAGACGATGGAAGAACCAGGCAAAAGCGAGACGATAGAAGAACCAGGCGCCAGCGAGATACGAGCAGAGTCAGGAGCTCCGTCAGCACTCGTCCCGACAACCAAAAAACTCGTCTCCTCGTCCGATCGCGCCGCAACATTATTCACGCCTGTCCAGGAGGGAAGGGGGTGCATCCTCGCTCCTCGCTCTCCCTCACTAGATGGTTTTGGCACGCAAAATCACTCTTCGCCTTCCCAAATGGTCAAAACGAGCGGCAAGTCCGTCGATTGGCCCGGGGGAATGGTGACGTCACGCGGACCACCTTTCTCACCATCGTGGGGTCTGATTGGCTGAGCAGCAGCCACCTTCCTCGTAGCAGGCTGATCGGTCGAGGGCCGCCGCGAGACTCCTCCTTGAACTCCGCTCACCACGGGTGCCATGGCGTCGGCCAGAGCAAGATGGAAGGTGAGGGTGAAGCTGTTGTTGTTGAGGAAGATTTAGGGACGTAATTCAAATCCTAGCTATCAAAATAACTTCACAGCGCATGAACATTCAATTACCCATTAAACAAGGGACGGGACCCCAACTAAAAACAAGTACTTACCGATATAACTGTTCTATAGGACCTTATGTTGAGTGCTCAGGCTTCTAGATTCGTAACAATATATCCTGTTCTTTTTGCGATATCCTGTTCACAAATAGACAGGGGTGAAAACATAACTTCCTTCCAACTTCGTTGGAGGAGGTAATTAGAATGGCACTCAACTGAATGGAGGGCAGACCTTTGCCAGGATGAACAGTTTACATTTTGTATCCCATTGATGGGCCAGATCTGCATCCAGACCTGAACCAAAATCTCGTCAGCTTGTTCTCGTCACCTCCACATGTCATTCACAAAGTTTTGTCATAATCCATCTTCAGCGTTCTGAAATATCATGATATATATACACACACACACACACACACACACACACACACACACACACACACACACACACACACACACACACACACACACACACACACACACACACACACACACACACACACACACACACACACACACACACACACACACACACACCTGCATATTCTTCCATCCAGGTCTTCAACACAGCTGTTCACAACCATCTCAGATTGACCCAATCCAAAATCATGATCTTTTTCTATTGTTACAGCTGTGGAACTTCGCAGAACACCAAAAAGGTCCTTAGTTCAGTTAGATCGATGTCTGTGTTGTTTAATGACGTTGATCGATCCACCGTTGTTTAATGGGAATTTTTTGTGTTATCAGGGCTGTGAATCTTCAGTTAGCCGTTTTTCTTTACTATCGTAATTTTGGACCAACCACCAACATCACTCTCATCAACCGCTTCACAACAACCACAACCACACCTGCCTCTCAACAACCACGCCATCCTCACCACTCCGCCAGCAACTGTCAACATCTCCACACCACAAACATCGCCTCACTTTCGTCTCCGAAATGACGCCATCTTTGCACCAGCCGCGGCGAGTCCCCAACGAACAGAGTCACTGCAAACCGATGTGGGGGGTTTTGTTGTGAGCGCAAGCGACGGTGATTCCACGCAAGTCCGCTCTGTAAAAGCTTCACCTCGGAAAACGGATCACAGGAGAGAAAATGGTGGGGCCTGTGGGGGTCGAAGGGTGATTTCAAACACGTCGGCTCGCTCTCAGAGAATCGGATCCAGAGGGTCGATGATTTCCGCGACGTCCGCTTTCCGCGCGGAGGTCAGAGGTCAGAGGTGAGAGTGCGGAGATCAGATCTCATCTCACCAGCCCTATAAAAGGCCGCGCAGAGCGCCAGTTCAACGAGTCTGGAGAGGTCGAGGAGCCGCGTGGAAGTCTGAAGCTTGCAGTAGCTGGAGAAGCTGAGGAGAACAGAGGAAGCGCGAACGGGGAGCGCGGCTTAGCCTGCAGTGCTGCGCAGAGCTGCGGAATGTGTACGAGCCGGAGAAAGCTCGCCCGCCAGCACCAGACGGTCTGAGGTGATCGGGCTTCGGGACAGTCCAAGCATCGCTGAGGAACAGATGGGTTCTTACAGAGAATCAACTCTAAGGGAGCAAAGGCCCATTCGTTCCTCTCAGGCGTTGCCGGCCGGGGCCCGTAACACCAGGCCTGGGCCGGACCACGGTTACGCTAGCTGCCATGGGGAAGGAGTGTCGTGGGTCACCCAGCAAGGAAGGTAACCTGCGCAGCCTCACGGAGCCTCTGCGATCGACACGGCTCCATGTTATAAAGGCCCATGGGCCCAGTCTGACTCCCCTGTCTATGGGGGTGGTCTTTTTCCTGAGGTTTTGCTTTCAATCCATGTTGTGGCACCGTGTCTTGTAAGTAAAACCTGTTTAGTGACTGTACATAATTGCTGATGGACGGTCGCAGCACCCTTTGCTTTCGCTTTTATTGATTCCATACCTGCATGACTGTATACGTGTGGGAAATAATAAATGTGCTTGTGTGAATGTTAACCAGTTCGTCGTGTCTTCCCCCCCCCCCCCCCATTGAACCGCTATCTCGCTCTCGGAATACTAGTTGGGTTTTGAATACCCATAAATAGAATCGGGTCTGGCGAGGTCTGGCGATAATACCCGCTCGGTTATCCCAGAACGGAACGGACCGCTTAAGCGGTTCGTGTCCAAGCAGGCCTTCGCCGAGGTACGGTCCCTCAGTAGGTTACCCGTGCGGGTACTAAGGTTTATCGATATTCGGCGATTGACCCTATTTCGCGCGGGTAGAATACTGACTGGGCCGTGGTGGGATTAAAAACCCACCCGTGACTGGTTTCTGGCGTTGTTCCAGAAAGTCACGACTGAATTGTCCGTCCGGTGGGCGAGACGGCCGCCATTGGCTAAAGCAGTCGTTCGCACGCTGGGCGGTGTAGATTTTTAACATTATCCTCGTTAACATCAGGGGAGAGGAGTAGCAGCTGAAACCCGAATCCAATCCAGGTTCCTCCTGATGACATTAAAAAAAAAAAATATATATATATATATATATATATATATATATATATATATATATATATATATATATATACATACATATATACATACATTTATATATACATTGTGAGAAAAAACATGTTCTCACCACCTTGAGTGTCCCACCCACAACGTCACGTGACCTTTTTTTCAGGCTCCCAGGGATTTGTTGGAGTTGGCACGTGGTGCGTGGCCACGTGAGAGCCACGGGCGCCATTGTTAGGAGCAGATGTGGCTCTAAGATCGCGAGTGGAAAATATATCGCGCACTCCGAATCGCATGTTTGAATGTGATTTTCAAGTGGCTTTTAAAAAAAAAAGACTCTCGACAGCACAGTCGCGCTGATCGTTGATAGCTCCGTCTAAAGAATTGAGTTAAATCCGGAAGAGTGTGATCGTTATTCCCGGATATCGTGAGCGGAGCTATGAGTTGTGCAGTTTGTTTTTGGAACTTTATTGTTGCCAAGAGTTCTGGCAGATTTTGTGCTGTGTATTCAATTATGTTGCCAGCCTTTTGGAGACCGAGCCAATAAAAGATCGTGCCTACCCCTGGAGGTCGATCTGAAACACAGTGGAAAGTGTTGGGTTGTTCTCTTTGTCCACACTTGGACTGCTTGAAGCTCGGACATTAACGTCAGTATTCCGTGCTGGAAGATATTAAACAGGCGGGATTCCGCCGCCCCCCCCCCCCGTCTGCCCGGCGACTGGATCGAGGGGAAGGGTTCCCCGATGCCCTCCACTGGTGGCGGTCGCGAGCTGCAGGCCAGGGCACGGCCCTGGTGCGAGTTCTGCAAATGCGTGGGGCACAGTGGAAACCGCTGCTTCTCCAACCCAGCTAGTCCGGCCTATCGAGGCAACCCGGCTGTTAAATTGGAGGGAGGTCAGTGGAGGTCATCAACTGGGCCCTCGAGCATGATGGTGGCATCGGTGACAGAGGTCACTGCCACCGAAGCTAAGTCCATTCATCCTCTGTATCAGGATTATTCAGGGACAGCCTAAGTGGGTGGCCCTGATTCGGTGGTGAAGTTTAAGGCCCAATACCTTTGGGACACTAGAGCGAAGCTGTGTTCTCCGGGTGGGCGTAGTTCCGGCCTATCAGATGCATTATACCGGCGAGTATATCGTCCTTCGGGGAATTAACCAGGTTCCTGGCTGGTATCCCCTTGCTCTCATCGAGGTCCGGAGTGACATTTTTACGGGTCCGATGACCTGTGCGGTGGTACCCTACTACCCGGTACCGGGGGTATCCTTGCTCATTGGCAATGATGCAATGACCAGGGAGGAGTTATTGACTCTGACCTGTGGAGTGGATTCTAGATCCCAGAGCAAACCGGCGGAGAGAGTGGCGGAGTCAGACATATCTTCACTCTGGCCCGAGGAGCCTCGCTCCTCGACTTCAGCCTCCAACGGTGACGCTGCTTCGACTGAAGTCCACCCGAGCCTCCAGTCAGGCCAACCTCAGGAGCTGGGCTCCTCAGGGACCGTTCCAGTCTGTGACACGGGGACCCCAGCCATTTTTTCGCCGGTCGGTAAATCCGGTGAGTAGGATCAGTCATCCGAGGCGGTTAGCGACCCCAGTTCTGTGCCTGAGGTCACTCCCGCATTGTCTGCAGTAACCAGTCTAGTGGAGGATCAGCACTTCGATCCCACCCTCTGGGATATGGGAGAAGACTCCGAGCCTGGACGAACAGGCTAGTCTATGAATGGTGCAGGTGTGCTGATGCATAAAAATTCCCCCAAGAACATGTCCTCCACCCAGACGTGAAATGTACGACCCCGAGTTGTCGTACCGGGGAGGCATCGTCAGTCAGTCATGAAATTGGCCCATGACAGTATTTCCTCGGGTCATGTCGGAGCGACCAAGACCTTAGCCAAGGTCAAGGATCAGTTCATATGGCCCGCCATGTCGCGAGACATCAAACGCTATTGTGCTAGCTGTCTATATTGGCCATGGACCCATCACCATCTACAGCGACCACCACCAGCTCGGTTGGCTCAGCCAAGTCAAAACCTCTAACCAGCGTATTCTGCGCTGGGCACTTCTCCTCTCAGAATACGACCCCACAGTCAAACACGTGAAAGTAGTGGAGAACAGACGAGCTGACCTCCTTAGTCTCCATTTAGTAGACAAGGAGCACCAAAGTTAAGTTAAGCCCACAGGCGGAGAGGGGATACCGGTTTGGGCCGTTTGTTCCTCCCGAAGGAGCCTTGCCCCTCGGTCCGTTTTCCCTCCTGTAAACGCTTTCCCCAACTTAAGTTTAGTTCCCTTGTCTCTCTATTGGGGTGCGGGCGATGGGTAAATATGGTGGAGTGGATATTAATGTGGTGTAGGGTGTTTAATAATGTGTTGTGGATGAACATTGTTTATTGTACAAGAATGTTAACGATCACCGCCATCATATTGCCCTGTGATTTGCAACTAGTACAATAACTGGTTTCAAAATGCCGTCTATCCGACGGGTTTTACTTTAGGTGGGGAGGACTGTGAGAAAAACCATGTTCTCACCACTTTTAGTGTCCCACCCACAACGTCACGTGACCTTTTTTTCAGGCTCCCAGGGATTGGTTGGAGTCGGCATGTGGGGCGTGGCCGCGTGAGAGCTGCGGGCGCCATTGTTAGGAGCAGATGTGGCTCTAAGATAGCGAGTAGAAAATATATCGCACGCTCCAAATCGCATGTTTGAATGCGATTTTTTAAGTGGTTTTTAAAAAAAAGACTCGACAGCACAGTCGCGCTGATCGTTGATAGCTCCGTCTAAAGGATTGAGTTAAATCCGGAAGAATGTGATCGTTATTCCCGGATATCCTGAGCGGAGCTGTGAGTTGTGCAGTTTGTTTTTGGAACTTTATTGTTGCCAAGAGTTCTGGCAGATTTTGTGCTGTGTATTCAATTCTGTTACCAGCCTTTTGGAGACCGAGCCAATAAAAGATCGTGCCTACCCCTGGAGGTCGATCTGAAACACAGTGGAAAGTGTTGGGTTGTTCTCTTTGTCCACACGTGGACTGCTTGAAGCTCGGACATTAACGTCAGCATTCCGTGCTGGAAGATATTAAACAGGCAGGATCACGACAACATATAAATATATATATATATATATATATATATATATATATATATATATATATATATATATATATATATATATATATATATATATCGGCCACAAGTTCCGAGACACCAGCTTGTCACTCAGGGGGATCAATCCACGGTTGTCCTCGGTAGAGCCGGACCTGGGGCCACCACTCACAATTAACGTTATGGTATGGTGGGTTGTTTTAGAACCACGAACACCACCCAGACAACCACGAGTTCCAGTGTCGGATGTCTAATTATTCCGTTTAACTAGAAGTCACGTGGTTACCTGAGCAGAGTGCGCACCCTCGGCAAAGCACCAATGTTATCTCGATTACATTTTAATTGGGGCGGCCGAGCGTTTTAACCGCTGTTGCGTGCCGACTATTTTTGGTCAAATCTGTGGTAATTACCTCCCAGTCTATCTAGATTCGGACAATGCAAGACCAATGGAAGGAAAGGACAAACACGGACAGGTTGGAAATTTACAAATAATTTATTAATGATAAAACACATGAATAAAAATAACTTTTTATTTGCTGAGGTAAATAAGGAATGAATTTCAAAGCAAAAATCAATCAAAATGCCAGAAAAGAGATAAAGAGCTTATCGGGGGGTCAACTTACAGCTAAACACAGACAAGGGTACCCAGCAGATCATTCAGTAATGGGGCGGCTTCGCTGATCAATTGTGCACTTTCCCTTAAAAGCATGAAACTTGGCACATGGTTAGAGTAATACAATACAAAGATTTTTAGTCCAGGGGCCACTGGAAATTGCACCCCATATGGCGGCCATCTTTGATTTCAAAATTGCCGCCAGTTTGGACCTGTTTTGTTAAATATCTCCTTAACTAGTACAGATAGAGACAGTTGAACCGCCTATACCTACATTTTACGGCTCTAGGAAGCCAATGGTGACATAAAATGTTTGAAAATTGTGGCTGCCATCTTGAAATCCAAGATGGCCACCATTGACAAACTATTTTGCTCAATATCTCATTAAGTAGTAAAGATAACAATACAGTTTTAATGCTTATACCTACGTTTTAGGGGTCTAGGAATCCAATGGTGAGATTGAATATATGGCAGCTATCTTATAATCCAAGATAGCCACCATCCAAAGGCTAACATAAACTATCATCAGTTAGCACAATATGTGAAGGAATAAACCATCAAGAAAACATCACAAGCAGTTGGCAAAAAACCAGTTACCATCACTTGACTTTTCTAGTCTCTGTTGCATTCCCCATCACAAGAACAAAGTGACGTGCATGGAAGTGCAGACTTCTTACACCTGCAGCGATCAGTGCATCCTTTTGTGCATCCACACCGGATTTTGTGCATCCACACACTGTCACTGTCCTGTTGACACACCTTTGCTAAGGCATTTCCAATGTCCTCATCAAACATTAGCAAAATGTCTCTGCCCTTTTTAGTTGCTCTCATGTCAGGAAAATGGGCAAGAATTCGCTGCTTGAGCCTTGTAGATTGTATGCGGCTTTCCTGCTTGATTCCTAGTTGGTCCAGCCTGGAGGAATGCAGGTTTGATAGATCAGCTAGCTTAAATACAGGAGCAATGGTGGCATCCTCCAAACAGGTTTCCTCAATATATGTCAAAAGTTCTGCAAATGCTATGCTAAAGAGAATGTTATCGAGATTCTCGGTGCCTTCTTGCTCCGTTTGGACCATGGATGCATGATAATAGAGAGAGGCTAAGCACTTTGCATGGTATTTTGCTTCAAGAGCAACCATATCTCTGCCACTGAGAGGTCTCAACAAGTCATCGTCTTCTAGAAGTGCAGCACACTCTCGAACATGTTTGTCTGTTTTGAAAGTAGAAACCTCATGAAGTTTCTCTTTTCCAGATGACAGCCCACAGAAAAAGCAGAGATCTTGAGAAATTGATGATGCAGAACTTGACCGAGTGCGCTTAGAAACACCAGATGTACCTTCACCTGCATCATCAGCCGGTATATCTTTAGAACGCTTCCTTGCACGTTCCAGTTTTGTATTGTTGTACGTTAGCCTGCACGACCTATGCCAACGTGCATTATGAGCAATGAAAGCTGCCTCGACACCATGACCTTCGTCCAATGTGTCAATGTTTATCGTTCTAGGCAGCAGACCAAGGTTATTAAACTCGAGGAGATTATCAGCCAATGTTTTGTACCCTGCGAGTGTTGCTTCACCTTGTTCACCTTTTCGTTGACTGGGAAACTGAACCTTTTCAGTGGTGTTCTGTTGACAAAGAATGAAGAGTTCCCACTGAGTAACTTGACCCATTTCAGCATCTGGCTTAGATGGATCCACAAGTTTGATGCGCTTTGCCATCTCCAGTTGCAGATGATCGGGCCTATGTAGGGTTGATCACTTCTGCAGTCACCATAACAATGGATGATGTCCCTGAAATGAGTAGTTGCATAACTACTATCAGTTTCATAGTTTGATCAATATTTAAAAGCATCAAAAATATATTTGTCTCTGAAATGTGAGTATAGACCTTTAAAGCAAAATAGCTGTGGATGGTGGGATTTCAAGATGGCAGCCACAATTTTCAAACAATTAATGTCACCATTGAATTCCTAGAGCCCTAAAATGTAGTTATAGGCGTTTCAACTGTCTCGATATCTGTACTAGTTTAGGAGATATTTAATAAAACAGATCCACAGTGGTGGCCATTTTGAAATCCAAGATGGCCGCCATACGGAGTGCAATTTCCGGTGGCCCCTGGACTAAAAATCATTGTATGGTGTTACTCTAACCATGTGCCAAGTTTCATGCTTTTAAGGGAAAGTGCACAATCGACCTGTTTTTGGGAGCTAAGCCGCCCCACTATTACTGGAGTAATAACGTTTAAAAAATGATCATATCCTGCACAGTGCAGTACTAAGTGTGATGAACACAATAGACTGTTCCAAAACAGGCAAGCTTGAGTGGCATGAAAACCGTGGGAAACCAGTACAGTATGAAAAGCTCAAGAAAACGACCTGGAGCAGTATGAAATGCATGCTCGGACAAAGGACAGACCATGTGTCTGTATATTGAGTCTCCATATAACAAGGGACGTATTCAATTTGTTAACTCCAAGTAAATTGAGTGTTACTCTTGGGTCTTTGCATTTGGTCATAAACAATATTTAACTGAAATCAAATTGCATGCATTTCACACGATGTCTGTTTCGTACAAATTTCTCTTTCATTCTGGCAAACCAAATTCGAAACATACACAACTATCAGAGGCTCATTTTGTTTGGGTTATTTTTTTGTTTGTTTATTAATAATAAAATGCAGAAGCTCCACCACTAAAGATGTTCGGAGGTTATATATTCATCCCTGTTTGTTACTTGTGAAATCAAAGATTCGCAAGGACTGTATATCGGTTGGTCATGTCTGTTATTAGTTGCGAAAATCGAAGATTTTTCAAGTGCAGTACATTAGTTGGTTGCGTGCGTTATTCTGTCTATTTGTTACTTGCAAAATCGAAGAATTGCAAGTACATTGGTCGGTTGACTTTGTTACTTGCAAAACTGAATATTTTTCAAGTGTATTGGTCAGTCGATTTTGTTATTCTGTCTGTTTGCTTATAGCCTACAGGTCACAATTCCAAACCGATCGTGATGAAACTTTACCAAGTTGTCGAGGTAGTCTCAACGGAGAAGCCATTTAATTGAGGTCAAAGGTCAAAGGTCATCTTGAGGTCAAGTTTCAAAAATCGCAATTTTTCATCCGATTGACTTGAAAGTTGAACAGGATTTGCATACTGTGTCACTGAATTGGGAAACCAACTATTTTTGAGGTCAAAAGGTCAAATGTCAACTCAAGGTCAAACTTCTAAAATCATCAATTTCAATCTGAAAAATAATCAATTTTCATCTGATTGACCTGAGCTTTGATTAAGATTGTCAATTTCAATCTTAATGAAATGGACAATTTGATGTATCCATGGCAACCTTTCGAGAGGGGGGTGGATTTTGCAAGTACTGTGTCATGCGAAGCATGACGTGCATCTTGTTACTTACAAAATCGAAGAATTTTCAAATATATTGGTCGATCGACTTTGTTATTACTTGGAAAAATGTTTTTGCAAAGTCTCCTGATCTGTTCCATTTGTTTGTTATTTGGGAATTTTTGGTTTTTGACAAGCAATGTTGATCGCTTCCGTTTGTCTGTCTGCCCCTCTTTAATCGCATTCAGGTCACAATTTAAAACCGATCACAAAACTTCACCAAATGGTGTAATTGCTGGTCCAACAGAATCGTATTTAGTTTTGAGGTCAAAAGGTCATCAGAGCCCAAAGGTAAACAACTTTTTCAAATTTCTAAAATCCTCAATTTTCATCCAATTGACTTCAAATTTGAAGAGGCTTTGCATATCAGGTCACTGAATTTAACCACATACTATTTTTGAAGTGTCAACTTTGGCCAAAAGGTCAAATTAGGCCGAATTTATAAAATATTCAATGTTCATCCAATTGGCTTCAAATTTGAAGAGCATTTGTGTATCAGGTCACCAAATTCAGCCAACTATTATTTTTGAGGCCAACATAGGCCAAATTTCTAAAATTGTAAATTTTCATTCGGTTGACTTGAAATTTGAGGAGGATTTACATATCAGGTCTCTGAATTCAACCACCTATTATTTTTGAGGTCAACATAAGCCAAAAAATCAACATAAGGTCAACATAGCCCAAATTTCTAAATTTCTCAATTTTCTTCAGATTGACTTAAATTTGAATAAGATTTGCATATCAAGTCAATGAATTCAACCACCAATTATTATTAAGATTATTAATGTAGGCCAAAAGATCACATATCGGCTGAAGCTCAACAATTTGAAGCTAAAGCTCAACAAATTAGGTGCAATTTCTAAAATCCTCACTTTTCATCCAATTGATTGAACCTGGTGTTAGCTTAATGGTTAGGGTGTTGGCTTGGGATCCTAGAGTAATGAGTTAAAGCCCCGTTGGCTGCTGAATTAATACACCAGGGTGTTGACTCAGCCTGTCATCTTTCTGAGGTCGGTGAAATGAGTACCAGTGTGTACTGGTAAAGGGACACTGCATCAGCGACACAGTTTCTTCCAACAAATGATAGCTATCCCGGAAGCTTAGCTGCCATACACAAAAAGAAGAAGATCCAATTGATTTGAAATTTGAAGAGGGTTTGCATAATCATGTAACTGATTGAATTCTACCACCAAATATTTTGAGACCTAAAGGTTG
This sequence comes from Eptatretus burgeri, assembly GCF_056783735.1. Taxonomy (NCBI): domain Eukaryota; kingdom Metazoa; phylum Chordata; class Myxini; order Myxiniformes; family Myxinidae; genus Eptatretus; species Eptatretus burgeri. Next base: position 30,015,935 of record NC_140967.1, on the reverse strand, counting down.
AAAAGTCAAATTTATAAAATCTTCAATTTTCATCTGATCGACTTGAAATTTGAAGAGGATTTATATATTTGGTCATTGACTTCAACCAAAAATTTTTTTAGGTCAAATTTGTTTTATGGATTTTGCTATGAGCAACATCTTTCTTGTTCTGTTTGTCTGTATGGCAATCGCTTGCAGGTCACATCTTTACTCCAATCTTCACGAAACTTCACCATCTACGAGAGGTAATGACAAGCTTTAAGCCTATTGTTTCTTGAAGACAATAGGTCAAACGTCAAATGTCAGGGTCACATAAACAGTCAATTTTCAACCGATTCACTTGATATCCATGCGTATATATATATATATATATATATATATATATATATATATATATATATATATATATATATATATATATATATATATATATATATATATATATATATATATATAACTGAAAAACATGGTTGGAAGGTGAAACCTTGGCGAGGTGAAGTGTTGTTGACCCCCATGAGTATGTCTATTAATTGCATACGCTTTCAACATGAGTTGGACCGTGAGTACGTCTATTAATTACTTATTATTGGACCTTCACTGCGTCTCTTAATTGCCTCTGTTAATTATGGACTATTGTAACATACCTTTTAGACATGTAGACCTTAAGAGCCCTTTCACCCTTTAAACCCCATAGAACACAAAGACCTTTTCGACCATGAAGATCCTTGAGAACCCCTAAAACTCTCAAGACTGTTTATAACCCTCAGACCATTTAAAATCCTTAACACCCCTTGACTTTATAAGCCCATTTAGACCCCATAGACCCTTTATCTATATATGACTAAAACTCTCACCTTGTAAGTATGCATGTATGTTCCCGAAATACAGCCAAAAAGGTACATTTTGGCGCAAAAATTTTAGGGCCATCTTACTCACCATTTGCCTGCGGTGTGAAGTATCAAGTTTCGTTCAAATCGGGCGACGAAAAAAATTATTAAAAAATCAATTCCCGATTCAGTCAAGTACTCTTCGGGATTATTTGATCAATGCAAACAACCTCAGTGGTATAGTTCGCTGGAGCTATCTTTTTTTTTTCTTGAAATGATTTTTTTCATCAACTGCCATCACAACGTGAACCCGTTGGGTTCACGGGTCGTCTAGTATTCCTTAAAACCCTTTAGACCATTTAAGACCCTTAAGATGCCTAAAACCCTTTAAAACCCTGAAGACCCTTTCGCACCCGAAGACCCTATATATCCTTTAGATGCCATTAGAACTCTTAGTCCTAAAAGACCCTGTAAACCCCATTAAACCACCTCAGTACTAAGCTAAAAGGGTGCAAAATAGAATTGATGAATTAGTTTTTTCTTTCTTTTTTCAGGTTCTGCTCATCTTGATTAGTGGCATGGGGAAAAGTCCCACGTGGAAAATAGAAAATGGTGTCCATGACAACAATTTCACCCCATTATAATAAAATGGGATATTTTTGTGATTTTATTATTGCCAAACGTTAGCCTGTTGTTGGCTTAATGGTTAAGGTGGCTGCCTTGAGATCTTAAGGTCTTGTGTTTCAGCCCCTGTCATTCCGTTAAATAACACCAGGTGGGTTGGTTTGAATCAGCTTGTCATTCTTCTGAGGTTGGCAAAATGAGTACCAGCTTACTGGGAACAGGAGGCAATGCATCAGCAGCACAGCTGCGCTCCCAGCAATGATGCAACCTGCATCCTTGAAGTAGTGGGAGGAGAAATGTGATCTATTTACAGTTAGAGTATATGTTATGGCAACTTAATAGTTTCGTTTGTCGTTCGTATTTTGAGTTTATTTCGTCATTGTCTTTGGACCCATTCCTCATTTTGGGTTGTGTGAATTGTTGTTAACCAATTCTGCGATATAGTTGGCAGTATGGAATAGAGAAGAATAACACAATAACAACTTTGGAAAGGGATTACTCTTGTTGTTCCAAAACAGATAAAACCAGGTTTGTATTGATCTAATGTTGATGGCTAGTGCTGATGAGATTTTGGTCAAAATCGGTCAAAGGTCAAGGTCACAGTGAGGTCAAACATCCAAAAAATGATAACTCGAGAACGGAAGAAGCTACCAATGTCAAATTACACCACGTGATTCAGGAGGGTGGTGCCTCACGCTGATTAGATTTTGGTTAAAATCGGTCAAAGGTCAAGGTCACAGTGAGGTCAAACATCCAAAACATTCGATTTTTGATGGTTTGGTACAGAATCATCGTAAAACTTCTGGTTTGCTTCGCTACCTTCTCTCGAGACAGCTTTTATTAGACAAGGTCAGATGTCAAGTTGACGATTTCGTAACTACCAGTCTATGACTGCTTGTTACTTTCGAAATCTAAAGATTTCGTAAGTATATTGATGCCTTCTGTTTCTGTTTGTTTGTTAGTTAGTTTGTTTGTTTGTTTGTAGGCATGATAACTCGAGAACGGAAGAAGCTACCAATATCAAATTACACCACTTGATTCGGGAGGCTGATGGCTAGTGCTGATTAGATTTTGGTCAAAATCGGTCAAAGGTCAAGGTCACAGTGAGGTCAAACATCCGAAAAATGATAACTCGAGAACGGAAGAAGCTTCCAATGTCAAATTTCACCCTGTGATTCAGGAGGGTGGTGGCGAGCGCTGATTAGATTTTGGTAAAAATCCGTCAAAGGTCAAGGTCACAGTGAGGTCAAACATCCAAAACATGTGATTTCTGATGGTTTGGTACAGAATCATCGTAGAAACTTCTGGTTTGTGTCTCTACCTTCTCAAGAGACAGCTTTTATTAGACAAGGTCAGAGGTCAAGTTGATGATTTCGTAAGTACCAGTCTATGACTGCTTGTTTGTTTGTATGTTTGTTTGTTACTTACGAAATCTAAACATTTCGCAAGTGTTGTTGTTCGTCTTTCGGCTGCTCCCGTTAGGGGTTGCCACAGCGGATCATCCGTGATGATCCGCATGCTGATTTGGCATAGGTTTTACGCCGGATGCCCTTCCTGACGCAACCCTGGTCGCGTCTTACGACACAGGGATAAGGATTGGGTTTCGCCATGATTCCGGGCTGCCCTACACCCTCTCATAACGTGGCCCAGTGCAGAGCTCCCATCCTCAAGCGATCCTCCAACCCAAGCCTCCGAGTAGCCGGATTACAGGCGCACGCCACTGCGCCCGGTTAAACATTTCGCAAGTATATTGATGATTTCCGTTTCTGTTTGTTTGTTTGTTGTATGTTTGTTTGTAGGCACGATAACTCGAGAACGGAAGAAGCTACCAATGTCAAGTCGCACCAAGTGATTCAGGAGGGTGACGGCTCGTGCTGCTTAGATTTTGGTCAAAATCGGTCCAAGGTCAAGGTCACAGTGAGGTCAAACATCCAAAGAATGATAACTCGAGAAAGGAAGAAGCTACCGATGTCAAATTACAGCACGTGATTCAGGAGGGTGGTGGCTCATGCTGATTAGATTTTGATCAAAATAGGTCAAAGGTCAAGGTCACAGTGAGGTCAAACATCCAAAACATTCGATTTTTGATGGTTTGGTACAGAATCATCGTAGAAACTTTTGGTTTGCGTTGCTTCCTTCTCGAGAGACAGCTTTTATTAGACAAGGTCAGAGGTCAAGTTGACGATTTCGTAAGTACCAGTCAATGACTGCTTGTTACTTACGAAATCAAAAGATTTCGTAAGTATATTGATGCCTTCCGTTTCTGTTTGTTTGTAGGCACGATAACTCGAGAACGGAAGAAGCTACCAATGTCAAATTACGCCACTTGATTCAGGAGGTCGATGCCAAGTGCTGATTAGATTTTGGTCAAAATCGGTCAAAGGTCAAGGTCACAGTGAGGTCAAACATCCAAAAAATGATAACTCGAGAACGGAAGAAGCTACCAATGTCAAATTGCACCACGTGATTCAGGAGGGTGTTGGCGAGCGCTGATTAGATTTTGGTCAAAATCGGTCAAAGGTCAAGGTCACAGTGAGGTCAAAAATTCAATTTTTGATGGTTTGGTACAGAATCATGGTAGAAACTTCAGGTTTGCGTCGCTACCTTCTCCAGAGACAGCTTTTATTAGACAAGGTCAGAGGTCAAGTTGACGATTTCATAAGTACCAGTCTATGACTGCTTGTTACTTACGAAATCTAAAGATTTCGTAAGTATATTGATGCCTTCCATTTGTGTTTGTTTGTTTGTTTGTAGGCACGATAACTCGAGAACGGAAGAAGCTACCAATGTCAAATTACACCACGTGATTCAGGAGGGTGATCGCTAGTGCTGATTAGATTTTGGTAAAAATCGGTCAAAGCTCAAGGTCACAGTGAGGTCAAACATAATTCCGTAAATTCATGTGGAGAAATGGAGTATTTTGCTTCGCTCGACGTTACGAGTTCGTTTTAACTTCGATTTTAATTTTGTCTTCGGTTTTTGCGATTGCTTAGGACGCTTAAAACTCGGTTGTCGAAATTCTGGAACAGCGATGAATAACTGATATATATAATAAATAATAAGTCTTTCATCAGATTCTTCTGAAAACTAATACACCTATTATCTGGCATATCCTGCTGGGACTGAATCACTTTTTTAAAAATAAAAACAAAAAAATGGAATTTTTATAAGAAATCTAGTTTTTGTCTGGGACTCATTATCTGCAAACCACAGTGTAAAATCGTAGACCACAATGAATTCAGAATTCAAGCTCCCCTTGGGCTTCTGACTGATTCATGCTTTTATTAGACAAGGTCAGAGGTCAAGTTGACGATTTCGTAAGTACCAGTCTATGACTGATTGTTTGTTTGTTTGTTTGTTTGTAGGCACGATAGCTCGAGAACGGAAGAAGCTACCAATATCAAATTACACCACGTGATTCAGGAGGCTGATGGCTAGTGCTGATTAGATTTTGGTCCAAATCGTTCAAAGGTCAAGGTCACAGTGAGGTCAAACATCCAAAACATTCGATTTTTGATGGTTTGGAACAAATCATCATAGAACCTTCTGGTTTGTGTCGCTACCTTCTCAAGAGACAGCTTTTTATTAGACAAGGTCAGAGGTCAAGTTGACGATTTCGTAAGTACCAGTCTATGACTGCTTGTTTGTTTGTTTGTTTGTTTGTTTGTTTGTAGGCACGACAACTCGAGAACGGAAGGAGCTACCAATGTCAAATTACACCACGTGATTCAGGAGGGTGATGGCAAGCGCTGATTATATTTTGGTCAAAATCGGTCAAAGGTCAAGGTCACAGTGAGGTCAAACATCAAAAACATTCGATTTTTGATGGTTTGGTACAGAATCATCTTAGAAACATCTAGTTTGCGTCACTACGTTCTCTCGAGACAGCTTTAATAAGACAAAGTCAGTGGTCAAGTTAACTATTTCGTAAGTACCAGTCTATGACTGCTTGTTTGTTTGTTTGGTTGTTATTTTGTTTGTTTGTTTGTTTGTAGGCACGATAACTCGAGAATGGAAGAAGCTACCAATGTCAAATTAGACCGGATGATTCAGGAGGGTCATGGCTAGTGCTGATTAGATTTTGGTCAAAATCGGTCTAAGGTCAAGGTCACGGTGAGGTCAAATATTCAATTTTTGATGGTTTGGTACAGATAACTTGAGAACGGAAGAAGCTACCAATGTCAAATTAGACCACGTGATTCAGGCAGGTGATGGCTCGCGCTGATTAGATTTTGGTCAAAATCGGTCAAAGGTCAAGGTCACAGTGAGGTGAAACATCCAAAAATGATAACTCGAGAATGGAAGAACCTACCAATGTCAAATTACACCACATGATTCAAGAGGGTGGTGGCTCACGCTGATTAGATTTCGGTGAAAATCGGTCAAAGGTCAAGGTCACAGTGAGGTCAAACATCCAAAACATTCGATTTTTAATGGTTTGGTACAGAATCATCGTAGAAACTTCTGGTTTGCGTCGCTACCTTCTCTCGAGACAGATTTTATTAGACAAGGTCAGAGGTCAAGTTGACGATTTCGTAAGTACCAGTCTATGACTGCTTGTTTGTGTGTTTGTTTGTAGGCAAGATAACTCGAGAACGGAAGAAGCTACCAATATCAAATTACACCACGTGATTCAGGAGGGTAATGGCTTGTGCTGATTAGATTTTGGTCAAAATCGGTCAAAGGTCAAGGTCACAGTGAGGTCAAATATTCGATTTTTGATGGTTTGGTACAGATAACTCGAGAACGGAAGAACCTACCAATGTCAAATTACACCACGTGATTCAAGAGGGTGATGGCTAGTGCTGATTCGATTTTGGTCAAAATCGGTCAAAGGTCAAGGTCACAGTGAGGTCAAACATCCAAAACATTCGATTTTTGATGGTTTGGTACAGAATCATCGTAGAAACTTCTGCTTTGCATCACTACCTTCTCTAGAGACAGCTTTTATTAGACAAGGTCAGAGGTCAAGTTGACGATTTCGTAAGTACCAGTCTATGACTGCTTGTTTGTTTGTTTGTGAGCCAGACATCTCAAAAAGTTACAGACGTACTTGGACTAAACTTGATGGACAAATTGGGTGTGTGACAAGGATGAATTGATTAGATCTATATCAGGATCCGGATACTACGACTTCTAAAATGATGTTTCACTATTGAGATATGGGGCCAAAAACGATATATAGCACGTTATTTCAAAATGTTGTGAACGGATAATGACAAAACTTGGTGGATGAGTTCGGTAGGTGACAAAAACAACATAATATCATTTTGGTTGAGGTCCGGATTCAGATCCGACCTATCAGTGGAAAACAAAATGTAAAGTGTTCACCCTGACAGAGGTATGCACTCCACTGAGTGTGGTTCTCGTTTGGGATGTTCTTTTTTTCTGTTTGCCAAGAAGGACTATGGCTAAGAGGGAGGCACACCTGCCTTTTTGCTGTCATGGTTTCAAATCTTGACCCACTATAAACTGCAATTCCAGGTGTTTCACACACAGGGTGATCCATCGATGTGCTTGCCATCCATCGGAAGGACGTTAAACTGGGGGAACCATCTACCTGCAGTGGTTGTGCGTGGACGTTAAATGTCCCACAGTTAAGTTAATTTCGTGAAGATGTGAGTTATCGCCAACACCCTGAACAAATAACAAATTTCTGCCAGTATTCATCAAGTATCACGTGACAGAGTGGTGCTCCATCCAGGATCATTTCAAGCCTCAATACGTTGCTTGATTTGTCAAGAACTCACTTAATCCTTGTCATGAGTATGGACCTTCATTATTATAATTTGCAAAGTCCACTCATTGTTTTCTGAGAGACTGAAAAGTTATCAAATTTTAGATACATTTTAGGAGCCCAATTAGACGGTAACATGTTGAAACATTTTCTTTGATAAGAAAGAGGTATCGATGTAATATTACAGGAATAAAGATTTTATGGGAAACCATTGTAACAGACAGCAGGTTTTTGAAAAACCCACTGTGCACACGATAATAAGAGACATATTCTCATGCACACTGGGTTTATTGTGAAATATAATGAAATGCATTGCTCAAATATAACCTTCCCCTCACGTTATAAATAATTACATTGCGTGACCCAGAGAAACAACTTTGGACTTGTACACAATGTGATTCAACAAAAGCGATGCAATATTTGTGTGCATCCAGTGAATGCTCTTGCTGCATTACTTATTCACGGAAACAGTTAAAAAAAAATCTGCTCAATATGCTTTCTCTATCAGGCTTGATTGAACGATGTTACAATGAGTGACCGCTTTAATCAGATTGTTTTACATCGGAGAGTTCTTTGAATAGATTTATAATTATAATAGTCTTCTGTATCTCAAATGGCTCAGGAAAAGCTCATGGAAGACCTCTTTAGAGGGACAAGAGCAATCAGAGATTGCAGACCCTCGCCAGGACTTATTTTATGTGGTGTTTGTGTAGTTTATGTGGTGTATTTTGTTTGGCGTTTGTGTACTGGTGTGTTACGTAACTAATGAGACGAAATTAGAACTGCCACTTTATAACTGCCAGCAGTGATGACCAGTTACAAAGACGTCCCGCTTTGATGCAACCCCACTTTGATTGGGCAGCTGACCCTGACCCATGACCCATGACGTATATTAGTATTCAATTAAATTCAGAATGGGATTAAAATAAATACAATTCAAATCAAATGGAAGACCAAATAGGGTTTTTTTTTTGTATACCTTGTCGAGGCTCGTATGAGAGCGAACACACAACTCACAGCAAGGGGGCATGAGACAAGAGGGGCGGGAGTCGAAGGGACAAAACAGTGGGGAACAGACACATTAGGTGAACTGTGGTAGGGAGAGGGATGGGGATGGGACGGGGAACATGGCGAAGAGAAGATGGACATTACAGGGACTTTCAGGAAGGAAAGCAGGGGAATTGAAGGAAGTGGGGTTGGGTGGATTATCGGGGGTAGAAAAGATGGAGGATTTGGATGGGGGAAGATAAGAGGTGGTGGTGAACAGCTGTTTTGAAAGCCTGGAGGGAAGAATGGGAAAGAATAGAGTGAGGAAGTTTATTCCAAAGGCGGGAAAAAAGAGGAATGAAAGAGTGAAGATGAGCAGTGATTCGTGATTTTGGTAGTTTTACCAGAAGGGGGTTGTTGGTGGACCGTGAGCACCATGTGGAAATGTAGTGGGGACAAATCGCAGAGAGAGCAGGGGGGGCAAGGCTGGAGAGGAGTCGGTAGAAGACAGAAAGACCACCGACCAACCTGCGGTGATTGAGTGAGAGGCCCAAAGACTCAGCTTCATTGCGGGAGATGCCGATGATCTTAAATGCCCTGGTTTCGACAGCGTGAAGCCGAGAAAGGTGGGAGGCAGGAGGACCAGCCCAGAGGGGAGAGCAGTACTCCATCAGGCTACGGACAAAAGCTTTGTAAGTGGTCAGGAGCTCAAGAGGGCCGAGGAAGGAAATTTGCACGACGGAAGATTCCCAGTCGGCGACTGGCTTTTGAGGCGAGGTTGGAAATGTGACTTTCCCAGGAAAGGTCATGGCAGATAGTGAGACCCAGAAGCTTGAAAGAAAAGACTTCTTCCAGAGGATTGTTGAGAAAGTGGATGGGGGGGTTTTCTTAACGGTCCTTTTGAAGAGACATAGTGAGAGTGTGAGATTTGTCTGGATTGAAAGACATGTTCCACGTGTTGGACCAGTTTGTGATTTTATCCAGATCTGCAGTGAGCGAAGAAGCTGCTGCTTGCCAGTCTGAGGGATGACAGATGGTACGGCAGAGGGAGGAGTCGTCGGCAAAGAGAAATGGAGGATTTTCCAGAGATTTTCCAGAGAGATCATTGATGAAAACCAGAAAAAGAACAGGGCCCAGAAAGCTACCTTTAGGAACTCCAGCCTGCACACGTTGGCTGCGACAGGAGAGGAAGTCTGTGAGCAATGAGTGGAGATGGCCTTGAATACCATGGGAAGAGAGTTTGGTGAGTAGTGCAGGGTGCCAGACTGTGTCAAAAGCACGTGATATGTCCAGAGATACGGCTCGGATTTCCTATCTGAAATTGAGGACCTCCATCCATTGATGGGGGAGCAGAAGCAGCATATCCCGGGTAGAGTGACCTGGTCTGAAACCAAATTGATGATTGGAAATCAAGCCATTGGAGAAGAGGAAGGATTTCATGTCTGAAGCGATGATGGATTCCATAACCTTGCTGATGATTGGGAGAAGGCTGATTGGTCTGTAGTTACAGGGATCTGTTTTTGCACCTTTTTTTATGCAGGGCAGTGATATTAGCAGATTTCCAAGCAGATGGCAGATGACCTTGGGCAAATGAGAGGGTGAATAGAACAGAGAGAGGATGAGCAAGAGCAGAAGAGCAGGCTTTGAGGACACGTGGGCTGATGCCGTCTGGACCGGTTGCAGAATCTGACTCGAGGTTTGAAAGCAAGCTCTCCACCTTGTCAGGAGAAAAGGATACAGAGTCCAGGGACAGTTGGGTGCGACTGGGTAAAGTGGGTAGAGAAAGTGATGGGTTTAGGACACAAGATTTAGCTGCAAACACCGAGTTTAGACATTCAGCTTTATCATGTGTGGTATCAGCAGTGCGGCCATTTGAGGTTAGGGAGTGATTGAGGGGGAACATTCACCAGCAACAGATTTGATTAAATGCCACCAGGATTTTGAGGAGGGAGAGAGGTTTGAGAGTTCAGATTTGAGATGAGAAAGATGTTGTTTTCTGGCTCTCCTGAGGGTAGATACACACTTGTTCCGAGCTTTGTGGAAGGAACTGAGATTGCCCTCAGTTGGGTTTGCTTTCCATGAGGCAAAGGCAAGTTGTTTCAGGACAACTGCCTCGCCACAAGCTTCAGTAAACCAAGGGCGGGAGGAAGGGTAGGACAACTGAACACGAGAGGGGATAAATCTGTGCATGAGGGAGAGCAAGTTTCTTTGAAAGAATTCCCAGGATGAGTTGATGTTTGAGAAAGTCGTGATAGGAGACCAGTCTGTAAGTTTGATGGCTGCTCGGAGACCCTGTCAGTCGGCTTGAGTGAAAGCCGACTGGCAGGGTGCAGTCCTACATTGGAGTAATCAGGAGCCTAAGCAAGCAAAGAGCAAAAATGGAGTCATCAGGAGGAACCTGGATAGGATTTATGTTTCAGCTGCTACTCCTCGACCCCCAAACCCACCCAGGAATAACCGAGTGTGTCTTAGTCAAAAAACAAAATTAAAATTAAAAAGAACCCAGATTCAAAAGATTAAATATTTCTGGCTGCCACACCATGTGTCCGATCAGGTTCAAATATAAAAATTATATTCTCCATCACAACTACATCTTAAATGTGAAGTTTCACGTCAATTGATGAGGTGGTTCAAGTGAAATAATTTTTTCTTTCACCTGTCTGTCAATATCCACCTCTCTGTCAGGTCAGGTCAGGTATGGGAGCATGTGACAGAACAGCTCGTCGCTGCGTCCACTTTCCGCCGGTACTCCAGGGGCCTACGTCTGGCCTTCCCCCAGGCAGATGCCATGCCCATCCCCATCTCCTTGAGATGCTGGTCAACCTGCTGCAACCACGAGGCACATGGTTGGCCCATTGGCCTCCTCCACTCACAAGACTCCCTCGCTGAGAGAATCTGGTGAGCAGGATCAGCGTCAGGAAAACGAGCCACATGTCCATACAGCCGCAACCGACGCTCACGAACCATGCAGGTAACAAATCTCATCCGAGTCTCTCTCAGCAACCGCTCGTTGGACACAAAATCTGACCAGCAATAGCCAAGGATTCTCCGAAGAGACCTGGTACAAAAGGAATTAAGTCTCCGTCTCAGATCCTTGGTCAGAGTCCAAGTTTTGCATCCATAGAGCAAGATTGGAAGCACCAAGGACCTGAAGACTCGGAGTTTCATCCTCCCGCACAGGTACTGGCAGCGCCACACCCCATGATCCAGTGAATCCATGACTCCCCAGGCCCGACCCAGACGTCTATTGACCTCTGACTCACAGCCAGCAGAGACATGAATATCACTGCCAAGGTAAGTGAATCTCTCCACGACCTCAACATCCTCACCACAAACAGGCACAGACAGGGCAGCAGCATCCAAGATGTCATTGAAAGCCTGGATCTTAGTTTTGACCCAAGAAACCCGTAATGCCAGCGGCTCCGACTTCTCATTCAGCACCTCGAGGGCCCCCAAAAGGATATCTAAAGTCTCCGCAAAGATGACTGCATCATCTGCGAAATCAAGGTCCGAGATCTTGACATTCCCAAACGATGCACCGCAGCTTGATCTTTCTGACATCCTCCCTAAAATCCAGTCCATACAAGTGCTGAAAAGTGTGAGGGCCAGTACACACCCCTGACGAACTCCAGTAACAACTGGAAATAAGTCAGAGATGGTACCACCACACTTCACAGCACTCTCAGTACCAGAGTAGAGTTCAGACATCAGATCGATCAGCTTTGGTGGCACCCCACGAAGACCAAGAATCCTCCAGAGGGCATCCCGATTCACTGAATCGAACGCTTTATAGAGATCAACATAGGCTGCAAGCAGCCCCTGCCGAAACTCTTGTCTGCGTTTGGTGAGGACACGAAGAGCAAGGATACGGTCAATCGTTGACCTCTTTGGTGTAAAGCCTGACTGCTCTGGACGCTGGTGCTCAAGCAGATGGTGGCAAACCCTATCGAGAATTATCCGAGCAAAGACCTTGCCCGGCACTGAGAGCAGCATCACCCCTCGGTAGTTGTTGCAGTCTTGGTGATCACCCTTCCCTTTCCAGAGAGGGACAACAAGGCCCCTCTTCCAATCAGTTGGGATGATGCCTGTGTTCCAGGGAGAGCACAAAACTGCATACAACGACACGAGTGCAGCATTTCCACCAGCCTTGAGAAGTTCAGCATGGATGCCACAGATCCCGGGAGCTTTACCCTCTTTCAACCGGTTCACCACAGCCCGTGTTTCCACAAGCAAAGGTGGACCACAATTGAGTGGAGGGTCAGCAACAGGGATTGTAACACCATTGACCTCCAACTCGACAGCTGGTGGATCAGCCTGGTACAACCTCTCAAAGTAACCGGCCCAGGGGGCCTTCACTTCAGACTCCTCTGTTAAGAGACTACCACTCTCTGCTCTAACTGGAGTGCTCCGAGGGATGGGCTTGGATGAATGCAATGCGCAAATTCTCCTGAAAACGGGACGAGAATCACCTGTCCACAGGTGATGCTCTCCCCCCTCACAGATTCCTCGCACATTGGCCTCCTTGTCCACCCTTAGTGCACGTACAGTTTTACGCCTCTGCTCCCTGAACAGTTCAGCTCTGCCATTCAGCCTGGCCCTGCGACTCTGGTCAATGGTATCCAATGCCCTTGAGAGACAAAATTCTTCTTTGCCCTGCGGTGAGTTCCAAGACATCCACCGGCAACATCAAGGACAGTGGTCTTGAAGGTAATCCATAACTTTTCAGGACCCCCCCCCCAAAGCACCCACACACCCCAAATGTCCACTCAGCCTGTTCGCAAACTCCTCAGCCACTCTCTCATCCTTGAGCTTGCCATTATCCAGCCTAGGCTGGGATGGTACCATTCTCCAGGATTTAAGGTGCAGCTTTGGAGTTGCTACAACAAGCCGGTGGTCAGTATTGAGGAACTGAGCACTCCGGTAGACCCTGCAGTTCTGGATCATCCTCCAGCGACCGTCAACGAGGACATGGTCAATCTCCTTTGCCACACCACCAGCGTTTGAATATCAAGCCCAGCGATGAGCTTGTGGGCGCTGAAACCATGAACCGGCCACTCTAATTCCATGACTTCTTGCAAAGTCAAGGAACTTAGTGCTATTCTGATTCATAGTTCCTAACCCATGGGGACCAACACACGTCTCACAACCATCCCAATCAGTTCCAGTCGATGCCTTGAAATCCCCCAAGACTAGAAGTGTATCTCTTCTGGGGCACTGATCAACCACAGACTCGAACGTGGCATAGAATGTGTCCTTCACGGTGAGGTCACTCGCCTCAGTCGGAGCATAGACAGAGACCAGGGAAATGACACCTGAAGAGTGACGAATCCTTCGTCTCATAATACGCTCGTTGACCGGTGTTACCTCAATTATCATTGGGGTCAGCTTATTGGACACAGCTACAGCAACTCCTTGAGTATGGTAACCATCAGAGCGACCTGACCAATAGTAGGTGTAACCACCCACCATTATCTCGCCGCAATCCGGTCTCTGAACCTCAGAGAGTGCTGCAATACCGATGTCCAAATGCTTGAGCTCAGATGATAACAGAGACAGGTGATCATCCTCTCTTAGGGATAGGACATTCCAGGCACCCACCCGAAGGGACCGCCTCAGGTTAACCCAAGGAGACCGCCGTCTGGTGGACGACACCTCAGCGCCACTCTGACACACTCTCCCGCAATCTGACCCAGGGAGGTTACCCATTAGTTTCCCTCCTTTCATCAAAGATTGGGGGTCCCGAAGGCTTTGCCCCAATCCCGTCATCCGGTCAGCTGCCCTGTGAAGGGAAGCTGCACAAGAGGTACTCCCACGGAGTGGGTTTTTAGATTTTTTGCGTTTGTGTGTTTTGCGGAATGAAGGGTTTTCCAGTGGCCGGAGTGCAAATCCTGCCACCAACCTCCTAATAAAAAAGTAACCCAACTGCAGGAGTACGTCCGCAGACACAGTTGGGCACTAGATATGGATGGCCGTTGGCTCACAAGGAGCTCCTCCGCCCTTTGACAGGTTTTGTTTTTAATCCTGCTGGGTGTCCATATCCAAACACCATCCTCACCAGAAAACCTGGTGGGGGAGACGGTTTAGTTGCCGACAACCCGACCATGGAACAGGTTAGTACAGGTTTACATGGTACCTGTAGCAGGTCACAGATCTGACTTGACCTGACCTGACCTGAGTCAGGATGATCTGTCAATCGGATGAAAATTGAGGTATTTCATGGATGGGCAGTCATAAGCTTAAAGTTTTGCCTTGATCTGTTCAACCATTTCAGAGAAGATTTTTGAAGGCTTAAAAAAAATGTGTGTGTGTGTGTGTGTATATATATATATATATATATATATATATATATATATATATATATATATATATATATATATATATATATATATATATATATATATATATATATATATGTGGCTGCGGAATCACGTGCCCGATGACGTCATCTTTTTTTGTTTTTTTTCTGTGGACCATTTTATCCCTTAGATCCGTGCTTCTCAACCGGTGGGCCGTGGAGCCCTCACAGGTGGGCCGCGAGGTCGGCAAAAAAGAAAAGAAAAGAAGAAGTATATAAAAAAAGGGTCTGATCTTACAGTGTAAGACTTACACGACACAGCTGGAATTCAGCTAGGTCTGTTTGTACTTCTGTCTTTCCGAAACCGTCTGGCAAGCGCGAGCGGGAGAGAGATAGATTGAGTCATTTTGTGCTTACGTACGTCATGTTTATGCAGTGGTGGTTTACGCGCGTTCAATCTACATGTAACTGTGATGTGAACGTACTATATCAGTGTGTATGTGTGTATTGTGCACGTGCACATATATGCGGTGTGTGTGTATGCATGTAAGTGCCTTCTACTTAGTTCATGCGTTCACGAACTCGAAATTTTTGTGAACTTTTCAACTTTCGTGGATAATTTCTTGAACCGAAAATGGATCGATTTTTGAAACGAAAGTGTGATGGAGAAGACAAATCTGCTACGCAAAAATCTCGAAAGGTTGTAGTGAGGAAATATGACCCCGATTACATTAAATATGGATTCACGATGGCAGGCAGTGATGTTGAGCCAAAAGCACAGTGTGTTGAATGTGCTGAAATCCTGTCAAACGAGGCGCTTAAACCGTCAAAGCTTCAGAGACACTTAACCACAAGACACCCGAATAGTGCAGGTAAGCCAAAGGAATATTTTGAGAGGAAAAGGGCTGGACGTCAGGCACGGCAGAAAGTGATTACAACATTTACAACTCAGTCAAAATCAGCATTGAAAGCCAGCTACATGGTTGCTGCTCGTGTTGCTCGTAGCAAGAAAGCTTTCATAATCACGGAGGAGCTTATTTTACCCAGTGCTGTTGATATGTGTTGAGAAATTCTTGGAGAGGCAGCTGCAACCAAACTTCAGTCCGTATCACTCTCCAATGATACTGTGATGAGAAGAATTGTTGAAATGAGTGATGACATTGAATGCCAACTGGTGGAAAAAATAAAGGCCAGTCCGTATTTTTCCATTCAGTTGGATGAATCTACTGACATTAGCAATAATGCTTTATTGCTAGTTTTCGTGAGGTACTGCAGGGACAGTGATGTTCATGAGGATCTACTGTTTGGCAAAGACCTTCCCACAAAAACAGCTGCAGATGATGTAATGCTCTGCCTTGACAAATACTTCACTGACAAGAGTATTGATTGGAAGAACTGCGTCAGTGTGTGCACAGATGGTGCTGCATCAATGACAGGAGTCCATCGTGGTGTTGTAAAACAGATCCAACAGTGGGCGCCAGATGCCAAGAAGACCTACTGCTTTTTACATAGAGAAAATCTGGCAACAAAGCAGATGTCACCAGAACTGAATGAAGTCATTAATGTAGCTGTTAAAACTGTGAACTTCATCAAGAAGAGTGCACTCAACTCAAGGTGTTTTGCTGCACTGAGTGAAAGAGTTGATTCTGATCACTTGCAGCTTCAGTACCACAGTGAGGTGAGGTGGCTTTGAAGAGGACGTATGCTTAATCGCCTCTTTGAACTGAGACATGAACTCCACATGTTCCTTGAAGAGAAACACTCACCACTTGCTGATCATTACAGTAATGACAACTTTTGTGCCAAATTGGCTTACCTGTCAGATGTGTTTGACCAGTTAAATCAGCTCAACATATCAATGCAAGGTAGGAACAGTTCAGTGTTCTTGGTTGTTGACAAAATTGAAGGCTTCAAGGAAAAGCTTGTTCTTTGGAACAGAAAAGTGAAGGATGGACGACTTGAGATGTTTCCACTTCTGAGTGAAACTTTGGAATCCACTTCTCATGCAGACATATCTGGGCGCATAATCCAGCATTTGACCGAGTTATCACAAAGGTTTGCAGACTACTTTCCAGAGGACCCAAGGCAAGGAAACCTTTGGATTTTGAACCCTTTCTCAGTGGATCCTGCTTCAGAAGATGTGGCCTTGTCCTTGAAAATGAACTGATGGAACTTTCTGCAGACAGTATTCTGAAGGTTCAGCATGCACAAGTAGACCTTCCTTCATTCTGGATATTGGCAAGCAGTGAATACACTTCTTTGTCAAAGCGTGCCATCAGATTTCTTTTACCATTCACCACAACCTATCTCTGTGAATCGGGCTTCTCGACTGTAACTGTGACAAAATCAAAAGCATGAAATAGTCTAAAAACAGACACTCTGAATGCCACTTTGTGTGTGAGCCTGTCCCCCATCAAACCACGACGAGACCATCTTATTTCCAAGAAGCAAGCTCAAGTGTCTCATTAAAGGTAAGCATAATGATTTGTTTTGGCATTAACTTTTATTGCCATTTTTCTCATTACGATTCTGTATGATGGGCCTCAAATTTCCTCAGAGCCAGAGTGGGCCTCGAGTTGAAAAAGGTTGAGAAGCACTGCCTTAGATGACCCTGAAAAATTTTCATACTTATCAGATGTAACATTCTACATATGGGATTATGACGTCATAACGAAGGCACCTATGACATCATTAAAATAGAAATAACACATTTCCCAGGAGTACGACTTGTCATGTGCCAAGTTTCAAATTTTCCTTGGTGCGGTTTCAGAGATAGAGGTCCAACGTTTTTCCATTTTTCCAACATGGCTGCCACACTATGTGACCTATGACATCATAATTATCAATAAAACATTCTACATGAGTAGTCGCTCCGATGGTGAAAATTTCATCTTGATCCGACAAGCGGTTGCGGAGAAAAACACCAAAGTTCTGTGCAGACAGACAAACAAACAAACAAGCAGTCAGACTGGTACTTACGAAATCGTCAACTTGACCTCTGACCTTGTCTAATAAAAGCTGTCTCTAGAGAAGGTAGCAACGCAAACCAGAAGTTTCTACGATGATTCTGCACCAAACCATCAACTTCCGTTCTCGAGTTACCACGGATTAACATAACGTAAAGGTCACACTCGACGCCCCCCCCCCTCAACTCAAAAGGATGCCGGGGTGAGCGCGATGACGTCAGCGCGCACACGCAAAACCTTTACGTGACTCAACGACGCGTCTGCTCGAGCACGCTGCGCCACGTGACGAGCCGTGACACGACGGGTGAAATATTTTTATACAATCTTAAAACGTCTCCAAAACATCCGATTTTTTACCAGAATTTCAACAACCGAGTGTAAAGCGTCCTAAGCGATCGCAAAAACCGGACAAAATTAAAATCGAAGTTAAAACGAACTCGTAACGTCGACCGAAGCAAAAATACGCCATTTCTCCACAGGAATTTACGGAATAATTTAATATTATTTTATAACACTGAAATTTTTAAAACAGCTGTAACTCGACGAATTGACACACAAATTCCGCCGAACTTACCTTGATCTTCCAAACTCACACTCCGTCAACAATACCTGTGGTAACTTTTCTCGAGTTATCATGTTTTGGATGTTTGACCTCACTGTGACCTTGACCATTGACCTATTTTGACCAAAATGTAATCAGCGTGCGCCATCACCCTCCTGAATCACGTGGTGTAATTTGACATTGGTAGGTTTTTCCGTTCTCGAGTTATCATTTTTGGATGTTTGACCTCACTGTGACCTTGACCTTTGACCGATTTTGACCAGAATCTAATCAGCGCGAGCCATCACCCTCCTGAATCACGTGGTGTAATTTGACATTGGTAGCTTCTTCCGTTCTCGAGTTATCATGCCTACAAACAAACACACAAACAAACACACACAAACACACAAAAACACACACACAAACACAAACACAAACACACAAACAGAGGACGGAAGTCATCAATATACTTACAAAATCTTTAGATTTCGTAAGTAACAAGCAGTCATAGACTGGTACTTACGAAATCGTCAACTTGACCTCTGACCTTGTCTGATAAAAGCTGTCTCTAGAGAAGGTAGTGACGCAAACCAGAAGTTTCTACAATGATTCTGTACCAAACCATCAAAAATCGGATGTTTGACCTCACTGTGACCTTTACCTTTGACCGATTTTGAACAAAATCTAATCAGTGCTAGCCATCACCCTCCTGAATCACGTGGTGTAATTTGACATTGGTAGCTTCTTCCGTTCTCGAGTTATAACTTTTTTTGGATGGTTGACCTCACTGTGACCTTGACCTTTGACCGATTTTGACCAAAATCGAATCAGCGCTAGCCATCACCCTCCTGAATCACGTGGTGTAATTTAACTTTGGTGGCTTCTTCCATTCTCGAGTTATCGTGCCTACAAACAAACCAACACACACATACAAACAAACAAACACACAAACAGATGACGTAAGTGATCAATATACTTACGAAATCTTTATATTTCGTAAGTAACAAAGACAGCAAAGGGTGAAAACATAACCTCCCTGCACCTTCGGTGGAGGAGGTAGTAACAAAATCGACTGACCGTTATACTTGAAAATTCTTAAATTTTCCAAGTGACAAGCAGACCTCCCTAGCGGTCGGTCAACAAACAAAGACAAATGCAATATCTCCCCTGCGGTGAGGGTAACGAGAATGGCATTCGGAAGAGTCCATATCTCCACCAGGATGAACAGTACGTTTTGTGTCCCACTGATACTGATAGGTCACATCTGCATCTGGGCCTGAACCAAAATCGAATCGGCTTGTTCTTGCCACCTACCCCACTCATCCACCAAGATTTATCATAACTTGTCCACAACTTTTTGAAATATCATGCTATATATCGTTTTTGTCCCCATCTCTCAGATGGTAAAAAAAAAAAATCACTTAAAAATTGAAAAATTCTCGTATCAGGATTCGGATCTTCCCGAAAATCTAATCGATTCGTCCTCATCACACACCCAACCTCTCCACCAAATTTCGTCCGAATCCCCCCACACACTTTTGAGATATCCTGTTCACCGAAAAACAAAGACAGACAGACAGAGGTGAAAACATAACCTCTGTCCACCTTCAGTGGCAGAGGTAATGACAAATAATTCTCATTCATCTGGACGATTTAGATCGCAGAAACATAGGCAGGTAGAAGTTAACATCTCAAGCATGTACAAGGTAAATAAAATGTAAATACAACGCCTGGTCAAAGAATGAGAACACAAATAAAAACAACAGCAAGAAATGCTTTGCAAAAAATGTCCCCTACCGATGTGATATTTTCTTAATCGAAAAAGGGCAGAACTCTGTCAATAATTGATGAAACACCCCGAAACTCCAACTTATTCTGTAATGTATCATAATAAAACCATCTACCAAGGTTCAGTTGAATATGGGGAAAAAGTCTAAGAAACCTCAGGTGGAACGGATGGACAGACGGACAGGCGGACGACGAACACACAGAGAGCAATCCTATATTCCCTTCCAGTGAAACTGGTAGGGGACTAATAAAAAAACCCCCAATCATCTACAGTACACTGTATACAAATCTACGAGATCATTTGCGATCTGTTCAGGCCGATAACAGCTGCCGAAATGTAGTTTCGACAAGACTATGCAACAAAAACCATGAGAAAGCAAAATATATTGGTGACTTGGAAGGATGCACAACAGCGACTGCAATATTCCGAGTGTTTCTGTAAAGGCTATATATTTTTTTCACATAAAACCAGCTCCTGGCAATACAACCCCAGTCACAATCAGGCATGACACACTTAGATTGTAGACCTATGCCACATCGTATGTCGGCGACATGCTGCAGTGAGTGGCTGAAATCACAGAAACCTTCAACTATATACAAGAATCATTTGTTTTCACTCATTGTTCCAGAAAATAAACGTAATAGGTTTTGGCAGCAGGTGAGCTTGGTGCAAAGCCCTCATCGGTGCAAAGCTCTCATCGGTGCCAAATCCAGGAAAGCCACCAATGCCATTGCTCAAGGGTGTTCATTGTCGAGTGTGATGGCCCAACGAAGACCACATTTTACCATTTACTACAGATATGAGATTAGGAGAGGGTTTTGGAGACCTCCCGAAGCATCAACCGACCCATCTACACCTCCCAAGCACTACATTGGAGATTTTCGCCATTACCCTCCAATTCTGACAATGGCAGCTGTGAACAGTTGGAATATGTATAGTGCACTACAATGACTGGTTTTAATGCTCCGGTTATTCCCACCTACTTGTGGGGTCGGCTGGGAAATGTTTTAAGTGAACTTTTTTATTTTAACAAACCAGTTGCTCAGGACTGATATTCGACTGAAGGTGGCAGGAATTGGTAAATTGTTCAGGGTACCGATGACAACTTGCCCACTCCTCATGAAACACACCCTGGGATCTTTAACATCCACCAATGACCAGTGCTCACACACCGGTCTTCGGGGTTAATGTCTTTCTGAAGGAGGGGGAAAACATTGATTTCTCGCCCTGCAAGTGAAACACCAAGATGACAGTTTATAGCTGGGTCGAGATTCACTTGATACATCTGTGATCCGTGACTTGCTACAGGCACCATGTAAACCTGCACGAACCTGTTTCATGGTCGGGTTATCGATGAAGAAACCGTCTCCCCAACCAAAGTTCCTGGTGAGGAGGGTGTATGATACAGACATCCAGCAGGATTAAAAACCAAACCTGTCAAAGGGCAGAGGAGCTCCTTGCCAACCAACGACCATCCATATCTAATGCTGACTGTCTGCAGACGTCCTCATGCAGTTGGGTGACTTTTTATTAGGAGGTCATTGGCAGGATTTGCACTCCGGTCACTGTAAAATTCTTCACTCTGCAAAACACAAGAAAAACGAAAAGAAAATTGAAAACCCACTCCGTGGGATTACCTCCTGTGCAGCTGCCCTCCGCATGGCAGCTCACCAGACGATGGGATTGGGGCAAAGCATTCGGGACCCCCAATCTTTAATGATAGGAGGAAAACCACAGGGTAACCTTCCTGGGTCAGATTGCGGGAGAGTGTGGCGAAGTGGTGCTGAGGTGTCGTCCACCAGACGGCGGTCTCCTTGGGTTAACCTGAGGCAGACACTTTGGGGGGGGGGGTACCTGGAATGTCCTATCCCGAATAGACGATAATCACCAGTCTCTGTTATCATCTGAGCTCAAGCGTTTGGACATCGGGATTGCAGCTCTCTCTGAGGTTCAGAGACTGGATTGCGGCGAGATCATGGTGGGTGGTTACACCTACTATTGGTCTGGTCACTCTGATGGTTACCATTCCCAAGGAGTTGCTGTAGCTGTGTCCAATAAGCTGACTCCAATGATAATTGAGGTAATACTGGTCAACGAGCGTATTATGAGACCTAGGATTCGTCACTCCTTGGGTGTCATTTCCCTCGTCTCTGTTTATGCTACGATTGAGGCGAGTGATCTCACCGTGAAGGATGCATTCCACGCCACACTCGAGTCTGTGGTTGATCAGTGCCCCAGACGAGATACACTTCTAGTCTTGGGGGATTTCAATGCATCGACTGGAACTGATAGGGATGGTTATGAGACGTGTGTTGGTCCCCATGGGTCAGGAACTATGAACCAGAATAGCACTAATTTCCTTGACTTTGCAAGAAGTCATGGACTTAGGGTGGCCGGTTCATGGTTCCTGACCACACAAGCTCATCGCTGAAGTTTCAGCGCCCACAAGCTCATCACTGGACTTGGTATTCCAACGCTGGCGGTGTGGCAAAGGAGATTCACCATGTCCTCGTTGATGGTCACTGGAGGATGATCCAGAACTGCAGGGTCTAGCGGAGTGCTCAGTTCCTCAATACTGACCACCGGCTTGTTGTAGCAACTCTGAAGTTGCACCTTAAATCCAGGAGAATGGTATCATCCCAGCCTAGGCTGGATGTTGGCAAGCTCAAGGATGAGAGGGTAGCTGAGGAGTTTGCAAACAGGCTGAGTGGAGATTTGGGGGGTTCTGAAGAGTTGTGGAGTGCCTTAAAGACCACCCTCCTTGATATTGCCGGTGGATGTCTTGGAACTCACCATAGGGCAAAGAAGAGTTCTGTCTCTCAAGGGACACTGGATACCATTGACCAGAGTCACAGGGCTAGGCTGAATGGCAGAGCTGAGCTGTTCAGGGAGCTGAGGCGTGAAACTGTACGTGCACTAAGGGTGGACAAGGAGGCCTATGTGCGAGGAATCTGTGAGGGGTAGAGCATCACCTGTAGTCAAGGGATTCTCGTCCTGCTTGCAGGGGAATTCACGCATTGCGTTCATCCAAGCCCATCCCTCGGTATACTGAAGTTAGAGCAGAGGGTGGTAGGTTCTTTACAGAGGAGTCTGAAGTGGAGGCCTGCTGGGCCGGTTACTTTGAGCGGTTGTACCAGGCTGATCCACCAGCTGTTGAGTTGAACATTAGGGGTGTTACAATCCCTGTTGCTGACCCTCCAATCAACTGTGGTCCACCTTCGCTTGTGGAAACACGGGCTGCGGTGAACCGGTTGAAATGGGGTAAAGCTCCAGGGATCTGTGGCATCCATGCTCAACTTCTCAAGGCTGGTGGAAATGCTGCACTCGTGTCGTTTCATGGAGTTCTATGCTCTGCCTGGAACACAGGCAATATCCCAACTGACTGGAAGAGGGGCCTTGTTGTCCCTCTCTGGAAAGGGAAGGGTGATCGCCAGGACTGCAACAAATCCTTTTGGGGGCCCTTGAGGTGCTGAATGAGGAGTTGTAGCCACTGGAATTACAGGTTTCCTTGGTCAAAACTCAGATCCAGTCTTTCAATGACATCTTGGATGCTGCTATCTTGTCTGTTTCTGTATGAAGTGAGGATGTTGAGGTCGTGGAGAGATTCAACAACCTTGGCGGTGATATTCATGTCTCTGCTGGCTGTAAGCCAGAGGTCATTCTACATCTGAGTCGGGCCTGGGGAGTCACAGATTCACTGGATCATGGGGTGTGGCGCTGTCGGTACCTGTGCAGGAGGATGAAAGTCGAAGTCTTCAGGTCCTTTGTGCTTCCAGTCTTGCTCTGCAAATGTGACACTTGGACTCTGACCAGGGATCTGAGATGGAGACTTAATTCTTTCGGTACCAGGTCTCTTTGGAGAATCCTTAGCCATTTCTGGTCAGACTTTGTGTCCAACGAGCGGTTGCTGAGAGAGACTCAAATGACATTTGTTACCTGCATTATCCATGAGTATCAGCTGTGGCTGTATGGACATGTGGCTCATTTTCCTGATGCTGATCCTGCTCACCAGATTCTCTCAGCGAGGGAGCCTCATGAGTGGATGAGGCCAACGGGCTGACCACGTGCCTCATCGCAGCAGGTTGACCGGCATCTCAATGAGATGGGGGATGGGCCAGGTATCTGCCTGGGGGATGGCCAGCTAGAGGAGAGTACCGGCGGAAAGTGGATGCAGCAACGCACTGCTCCGGCGTATGCTCCAATTCTTGACCCGACCTGAGATTCAAACCCAGGGTAGACAGCTCGGAGGAGAGTGTGAGTAGCTCTCGGCCATCCTGCCTGCCAAATTGGAAGATGGAATGCTTGCGCAAAATATCCGAATAAATTTCATCAAGCCTCTTACTAGAGTGAGAAGCTGTAATTGAGTTTATTGGAAAAGCAAGGAATACAAAGTTATCAAGTCTGCATTTTATTGGAAAAACAAGGTGTGCGTTATTACTTTTCCATGCAAGCATGAGACCTTTTCCATGAAAATGATTAGTAGTTTTAGAGCACGTTGGATCTATGAATTTGCCATCAGGAGGGATGTTTCGTTGGCATGGTTGTTCTTCTACCCACGGTTCCATTTAATAAATGGTTTTAAAAGAAGCACGGGAGATCTCGTGGCATCAGATTCCATACTTGCCATCCAGACCAAAAGTGTTCCTTTTCATTAATTCTCTAAAAATTTTGTTTGCAGAAATGACTTTGAATTAGACAGATTTCGGTTTTCATTCATGTTATATCATGTGAATTTGTATAGGAGTGTACGTTAATTGCTTTGACTGAAATGTGGCAGCTATCTGTATACAACAGAAATGGATGTTCACATATGGTCAACAATGCAACCCAGGGGCTGGCAGGATAGCTTAGTGATACTCACCCTCACCTCTGAGCTGTCTCGGTCGGTCCAGCTATAAACTGTCATCCCAGTGTTTCACATGCAGGGCGATTCATCAGTGTGTGTGCCCTCCCTCAGATGGACGTCAAAACCGGGCTTCTCATCTCCTGTCTGAGCTAAATTATAATAATAATAATAATAATAATAATAATAATAATAATAATAACAAGAGCGAGAATTGTTTTGCAAGACATGTCCCCTAATGATGTGAAATTTTTTCTATGTCCAAAAAGGGCATAACTCCATGGTCAGAGTCCAAGTCTCACATCTGCAGAGCAAGACTGGAAGGTGATACTTGTGGAGGACTAATAACCATTCCTTCATGCCATGGAGCTTGTAGGGTTACTGAAGCAGTTTAATTTGGCTGAGGAGTAGTGCTGGATGTGTCACCACTCCAACACAGGTTTATTACCCCAGTAAGCAGGTTCTCGTTTTGGCAACCTTAGAAGGATGACAGGCTGTCAACCCACCTTGTGTTATTTCAAGGATAGAACAGGGGCTTGAATTCAGGACCCTAAGATCTTAACTCAGCCACCTTAACCATTAAGGCAACACCAAGCTTGCCAACATTAGTTAGTGGACGTTAAAGATGGTGGATGGTGTCCTTCTCGGATGGTGAGCTATCGCCGACATCATGGCAAAATTCTTGCTCTAACCCAAAGGGGCACTGCATCAGTGGCAGAGCTGTGCCCCCATACATGCTACATCAGACGAATAAGAAGAAGTGCCATCCAGTTCAAAATAAGCTGATCAAGTCTTTTATACACCAATCGATATCTTGATGAAAAAGGTGGCCATAAAATAATTCTAAAATGTTGAATAGGGGTTTCAGGAAACATTTATTTCCTACATATTCTCAGATAATTGCAGTTAATGGGCCTGTAAGTAATGAAAATACAAATTACTGACGTTGTATTGAACACATTTTAGGCTTTGCTTGCACACTCTGAGCTTATGTTGGTGTAATTTGTATTCCTGCCATTGTCTCCTTGGGCCACTGTCGTGGTTTCCTATTGTTGATAAAAGATCATTGCGAGTTATTTATGGTTAAATAACTTAAAGCTTGTGGTGGAGTTCATACTTTTATCATGTGCAGGATAAGTTCATTAGTTGACAATGGACAAATCAAGATTTATTTTTATCTTTTATTGACACTACTGGGGATGGGTTGAGCCAAAAACGCAAGAGAAGCCCTTGGGTGAAAAATAAGAGAAAATGTATGAATTTGATCAAGACAATTGATTCATGACTTGAATTGTTGTAAGTTGATATAATTCGGGAACACACTGCTCAGGAGACTGTTCCAAAAAGAGGCAGTTTTGGTGGGGTTTTGGGAGGGGGGGTATAAGGAGGAGGCATGGCGATTGGTACAGAGGAACGGAGAGTAACGCAGAAAGGGTGACAAGTAAAAGAATGACAGGTGTTATGGACAGAGTGAAGAGTTGGAGGGACAGAAACAGTTTCACAGAGCACTGACTGTGACAGTAGCAGTAAAATAGGCAAAGGGAAGAGACTGCTTGACAATGGACCAAAGGTTGGAGATGGCTAGACAAAGTAGGATTGTTAATCAGTCAAACAGCCTTGACTTGGTTGGATGTGATCCAGAACACTGAGTTAGAAATTCCACCCCAGACATGGGAGCATTATTCCATCACCAGTTTGACTTCGGATTTGTAGAGGGTGAGAAGCTGATGGGAGTTGGAGTATTTGTGAGCTTTGAAGAGAAAACCAAGTTTCTTGGAGGCAGATTTGGTGATATTGAGGATGTGAGGCTACTAGGAGAGATTTTTAGACATGGTGACACTAAGCATATTAATAGAGGAGGACTGCTGGAGTTGAGAGCTGGACATAAGAAGAGGAAGGTGGCTGTTCTGGTCTTGCTGGAGATAAGGAACGTTTGAGTCTTGGACTGATTGGAGGAGCCAAGGTTGTTGGAGCCCTGTTGGAGGGTAACATGGAGATCATGACTGATGAAGGCAACAGTTGAGAGGTAATTGGAAGATGGAGACTGGGAGGAGGTGCACTGGGATTTATAACTGGTGGGGGAGAGTAGAGGGTAGTCGTCAACAAAGAAATGGACAGGGTTTTGAGTTACTGTGAGGAAGTCATTGATGAGAAGAATAAAGAGGGAGGGAGAGATTATAGAACCTTGAGGGACACCAGAATTAACATGGTAGGTGTCAGAGAGGACACCATGAGCAAAGGTAGAAATAGGTCACCCAGAAAGAAATCTGGAAAAGCAAGAGAAGAGATGACGGTGAAAACGATACATTGCGAGCTTCACTAGGAGCCCCTTTGTACCAAACCCTGTCACAGGTTTTGCTGATGTCCAGCACAACAACTTTATTTTCTCAGAAGTGCTCAAAAGCTGAAGACCTTTCATTGTCAACATAGACCAGGAAGTCACCAGTGGACCTTGCTTTTCAGAAGCCATATTTGTGGTAATTAATCAGATGCAGGATTTGAGGTTGATTCAAAGTTGTTTATTGATGAGAGACTCCATAACTTTGGTGATGTTGGATGGCAAGGTGATTGGATGGTAATTGGAAAGATCAGATATTACGCCCTTCTTCGGGACAGGGCAAATATAGGTGTGCTTCCATGAAGTTGGGTAAATACCAGTAGAGTCAGAGAGGTCGAAAAGCTTGGAGAAAATAGGATCAAGTTCCATAGCGCAACATTTGAGAAAAACAGCAGAAATGCTATCCAAACCATTGGCTTTGTTCATGAGAAGGGAGAGCAGGGTCTGACAAACTTTGTGAGTGGAGAATTTGATGACTTAGTTGGCTTTAGGAAAAGCAAGAGGAATTATATTGGAGTCATCCAGAGTAGAGTTGGCTACAAATTGACAGGCAAAGATGCTGGCTTTGAATTTATGAGAGCTGGAGATGGAACGATCAGGGTTGTTGAGAGGAGGAAAAGATGACTCACAAAAGTTGCTGAAGATGCACTTGGCCAAGGACCAGAAGACATGACTGCTGGACAGAGGAGAGCTTGGTGAGGTCTGCTGGAAAAAGGTCACTTTGGCTGCAGAGATGACATGCTTGCAGATGTTGTGTGCAGCTACGCAAGCATTGTGACTATAACCTGAAGGTGAAGCTTTCCAGGCTTTCAAAAGACAGTTTTTCAAGGAGACAGAGGAAGCACAATGATGGGATAACCACTTGAGGGATGAGGCTTCTCCACATCTAGATGAGAGGGCATGTAAAGAGACATACTTCGAAGCATGATTTCACTGATTTTTTTGCTGCAGTGGAAAGATCAATCGAGAAACGGGAGTCTCGCCAAAGGGAGTCTGCAAAAAAATGGCAAAAGTCATCCCAGTTGGCAATCATCATGTCAAAGGATATAGAAGGTACACAGACTACTGATACTGGTGGCATGGTGGTCAGCATATCCAACAGGTGCAGCAATGAGGAGATTAGTGTAAAGGTGAGAATTGGAAGTGAGAAAAATATCCAGCATGTGGGTGCTATTGAGGAGCAGTCAGGAATGCAGGAAGGTTCAGGTATGAGTTGGCAGTAGTCATTGGGGTTAGTGAAGTATTTGGTTTCAGTCTCATCCTGGTCAGTTGGCTCGAGTGCCTTTGAATGGCATATTTATGTTGTGGATTATTATTAGAATGCTCATTTCAGAAGATTGAGAGAATTGTTGGATTTGCTCAGGACAGCTAGTGGGATGGTCAAAGAGTGGCATGTTATTGTCAGAGTTGGGAGAATGGTAGAAGCAGATTAACTTATTGAGATTGAGGGAGACTTTGAGCCAGAGAGTTGAAAACATGGTTGGAAAGCTCAAAATGAGGAAGATGATTAGCAACGATATTGAAGCAGATGGAGCTGCAGATGCCAGCTTTAGAGCATAAGCTATGGCAAATGATGTAGCCAGGGCATTGGAGCTGAGTGGTGGACATGGGTTCAGCAATCTCAGTCTCATTAAGGAAGAGGAGATCTGGCCTCGATGATTGCAGATGTTGTTTCAGGTTGAGGTTGGGATGAACACCTGGGATGTTGGCAAAGGAGAGCAACTTGACTGGAGCAGGATGGAGGTGCCACAGATGATTGGCCCAGAGTAAAATCTTCATTATTTTTGATGTTATGCATAATGAAAGAAAACAGGGGGCAAGGGGCCATAGGGAACTATGCAGACAAACAAGGGGCATTCCAGATGGCACCAACAGTGCAAACTAGTGGCATCAGAAGGGCCCTTGGAATTCTGTGCTCGGTGTTGCTCCAGTTGCGAACTGGCAGAGAAAGGGACACAATATTATGCACTGGATGATAAGCAGCCAGCCTCTGAGGGCACTACACTTGGGTTTGGGCCTCTTGCGTTCTTGCAGTAAACATTTGGGACACACCGACTCCAACAGTACCCTCAAGCATGCACTGTATAACCAGGAACACAACCCATAAAACAGAAAGGACCCTCACAAAAGCCCACAACCCCCACCCTCCCCAATCTGGCAGCCTATCAAATTTGTGATTTGAACCAAGTATTTCAACGTCATGAGTGATGTTCTCAGATTGGAATATCAAACAGGCAAAGCAAAGCTTAATCCTCGATGGACATAAATGTGACTTCTTTTATTTACAGTGACCTAAGACACATTAAGGAGCTTGCACATGAATCAAACACAGGGAAAGTGCAGTAGTAAACATAACATGCATCGAATACATGAGTGATTTGAACGAGGGTTCCCAGCATCATGAGCCATCAGTTCAGATGGAAACACCAAACAGGGAGTGCAATTTATTCGCTCAGCGCTGTATGGACAAAGCACAGCTTGGAACAACAGAGCATCCTTTGATGAACTCGATCTGCAACCCACCACCTGTTGCACTCAATGGTTCCTGACCATACTCGTGAACCTGAAATATATTATTATTTTATACAAATAAATTATTATATAAATATATTATTATTATTATATTATTCGTGAACCTGAAATTACGAGTTGAACGTCCATCCGAAGGACTTGCACACATCGATGCATCATCCTACATGTGAAACACTAGGATGGCAGTTTAAATGTGGGCATACCATTCGAACCAAAACTAGACAACTCAAATGTGAGTGCACACACCTCGACAGGTATCCTGCCAGCCCTCATATGTTCCCTGTAGCTTTATGCCATAACATAGTCTTCATCCACCTTCTAAGATTCGTCACTGAAACTGAAGTTGGGATTTATACAAACTATTGCAGAAACATTCCTTCCAGTGACCATTCTCAGGTTTCATCTCACCTTTTGAACAAATTAATGAAAGGTCGAAACGTCCAAAAAAAAACCCAGATTTATAGCCATTGCTCAAATACGAAGAGATTGCCAAGATAGATTTCCTTTCTATGTGGCAAAAGGGTTTTGTCAAGCTTGTTTTTGTTTTTAAATCCATTTGGCAAACCCCAGAATTTTATTTCAAGGAAATCGTCTTGCTGTCAAATAGGTTAAAGTACCGGATGCTTCCTCTTTTTGTTGCCTAATGCTGATGTGCTACAGGGCCAGTGGGTTTATTTTTGGTTTTACACCATGGTCCCTTATTAGTCCCCTAACGGTTTCACAGGAGGAGACGACAGATTTGCTCTCCGTCTGTCCATCCGTCCCACCTGTGATTTTTCACTCTTTTTTCCCATACCCTATTATATATTCAACTGAAACTTGGCACATGAATATATTATGATAACTTACAGAAAAAGTTCGAGTTTCATGGCGTTTTGTCAATTTTTCACAGTTATACCCCTTTTAGATTTACAAAATATCGCATTGGTAGGGGACATGTATTACAAAGCAATTCTTGCTCTTGTTATTATCAGATTCATTTAATTTTTAAGCAGTGGAGTTGCTTTAATATTTGGTATGTCCTTCGTTCCATGTGTCCGTCCTACTATCCATATGTCCGTCAAAATTAGGAACAAGAACCTTTCTAACCCATCATGTTTAATTCGGGCGGGTTCCAAGGGTTAATTCTAGAGGGTTCCGAAGATTAATTCTGGAGGGATCCAAAGGCTAATTGTGGGGGGTTCCAAAGGGTAATTCTGGTGGGTGCTAAAGGGTAGTTCAAGAAGGTTCCAAAGAGTAATTCTAAAAGGTAATTCTTATGGGTAATTCTAAAGTGTAAATCTAAAGGGTAATGCTAAAGTGTAAATCTAAAGTGTTATTCTAAAGGGCGATTCTAATGGGTAAATCTAAAGGGTAAATCTAAAGTGTAAATCTAAAGGGCGATTCTAATGGGTAAATCTAAAGGGTAAATATAAAGTGTAAATCTAAAGGGCGATTCTAATGGGTAATTCACCAGGATAATTTAAAAAGGCTTCTAATGGGTAAATCTAATGGGTAATTCTAATCGGTAATTCGAATGGGTAATTCTCATGAGAAGTTCCAAAGGGTGATTCTAAAGGGTAATTCAAATGGGTGATTCTAATAGGCGATTCAAATGGGTGATTCTAAGGGTAGTTCTAATGGGTGATTCTAATAGGTAATTCTCAAGGGTAATTCTAATGGGTGATTCCAAAGGGAGATTCTCAAGGGTAATTCTAATTGGTAATTCTCAAGGGTAATTCTAATGATGGGTGATTCTAATAGGTAATTCTCAAGGGTAATTCTAACGGGTAATTCTCAAGGGTTATTCCAATGGGTGATTCTAATAGGTAATTCTCAAGGGTAATTCTAATGGGTAATTCTCAAGGGTAATTCTAATGGGTAATTCTAATGGGTAATTCTAAAGGGTATTTCTAATGGGTAATTCTAAGGGTAATTCTCAAGGATAATTCTAATGGGCGATTCTAATAGGTAATTCTAATTGGGTAATTCTAATGAGTAGTTCTAAAGGGTAATTCTAATGGGTAATTCAAATGGGTAATTCCAATGGGTAATTCCAATGGGTGATTCTAATGAGTGATTCTAATGAGTGATTCTAATAGGTAATTCAAATGGGTGATTCTAAGGGTAGTTCTCAAGGGTAATTCTCAAGGGTAATTCTCAAGGGTAATCCTCATGGGTAATTCTCATGGGCGATTCTAAAGGGCGATTCGAATGGGTAATTCTAATGAGTAGTTTTAAATGGTAATTCGAATGGGTGATTCTCATGGGTAATTCTAATGGGTAATTCTAAAGGGTGATTTGAAAGGGTAATTTTAATGGGTAATTTGAATGGGTTATTTGAAAGGGTTCGAATGGGTAATTATAATGGGTAATTCTAATGGTTGATTCTATAGGGCGATTCTGATGGGTGATTCTAAAGGGCGATTCTAAAGGGCGATTCTAAAGCGTGATTCTCATGGGTAATTCTAAAGGGCGATTCGAAAGGGCGATTCTAAAGGGTGATTCTCATGGGTAATTCTAAAGGGCGATTCGAAAGGGCGATTCGAAAGGGCGATTCTAAAGGGCGATTCTAAAGCGTGATTCTCATGGGTAATTCTAAAGGGCGATTCGTAAGGGCGATTCTAAAGGGTGATTCTCATGGGTAATTCTTAAGGGCGATTCGAAAGGGCGATTCTAAAGGGTGATTCTCATGGGTAATTCTAAAGGTCGATTCTAAAGGGTAATTCTAAAGGATAATTCTAAAGGGTAATTCCAAAAGATAATTCTAAATGGCGATTGTAAAGGGTAATTCTAAAGGGTGATTCTAAAGGGTGATTCTAAAGGGTGATTCTAAAGGGTGATTATAAAGGGTGATTCTAAAGGGTGATTCTAAAGGGTAATTCTCAAGGGTAATTTGAATGGGTAATTCTCATGGGTAATTCTCAAGGGTAATTCTAATGGGTAATTCTAATGAGTGATTGTAACAGGTAATTCAAATGGGTGATTGTAATAGGTAATTCAAATGGGTGATTCTAAGGGTAATTCTCAAGGGTAATTCTAATAGGTAATTCAAAAGGGTAATTCCAATAGGTAATTCGAATGGGTAATTCTAATGAGAAGTTCTAAAGGGTAATTCTAATGAGAAGTTCTAAAGGGAAATTCTAATGAGTGGTTCTAAAGCGTAATTCTAATGAGTGGTTCTAAAGGGTAATTCTAATGGGTGATTCTAAAGGGTAATTCTCAAGGGTAATTCTAATGGGCGATTCAAATGGGTGATTCTAAAGGGCGATTCCAAAGGGTAATTCTAATGGGTGATTCTAAAGGGCGACTCTAATAGGTAATTCTCAAGGGTAATTCTAATGGGTAATTCTAAAGGGTGATTCTAATTGGGTAATTCTAAAAGGTAATTCTCAAGGGTAATTCTCATGGGTAATTCTAATAGGTAATTCGAATGGGTAATTCTCATGGGTAAGTCTAATGAGTAGTTCTTAAGGGTAATTCAAATGGGTGATTCTAATAGGTAATTCGAAGGGGTAATTCTCAAGGGTAATTCTCATGGGTAATTCTAATAGGTAATTCAAATGGGTGATTGTAATCGGTAATTCAAATGGGTGATTCTAAGGGTAATTCTAATGGGTAATTCAAAAGGGTAATTCCAATAGGTAATTCGAATGGATGATTCTAAAGGGTAATTCTCAAGGGTAATTCTAAAGGGTGACTCTAAAGGGCGATTCTAAAGGGAAATTCTAAAGGACGATTCTTAAGGGTGATTCTAAAGGGTGATTATAAAGGGTAATTCCAAAGGGTGATTATAATAGGTAATTCTCAAGGGTAATTCTAATTGGTAATTCTCATGGGTAATTCTCATGGGTGATTCTAATGGGTAATTCTAATGGGTAATTCTCAAGGGTAATTTTCATGGGTAATTATAATGAGTAATTCTAAAGGGTAATTCTCATGGGTAATTTGACAGGGTAATTCTCATGGGTAATTCTCAAGGGTAATTCTAATGGGTAATTCTCAAGGCTAATTCTAATGGGTAATTCTCAAGGGTAATTATAATGGGTAATTCTAATGAGTGATTGTAGTAGGTAATTCAAATGGGTGATTGTAATAGGTAATTCAAATGGGTGATTCTAAGGGTAATTCTCAAGGGTAATTCTAATGGGTAATTCAAAAGGGTAATTCCAATAGGTAATTCGAATGGGTAATTCTAATATGTGATTCTCATGGGTGATTCTAAAGGGTAATTCTCAAGGGTAATTCTCAAGGGTAATTCTAATGGGTGATTCCAAAGGGCGATTCTAAAATACCGTGCGCAGACAGTAACCATCTCCAATTTTGAAAATCCCTCCGAGAAAAAAAAGTTATGACGTCAAAATATCTCTGCTAATGGAAATCGCCGAAAAAATTATCTCCAAAACTAGGCAAGCTTTTTAAAAAAAATTTTCGGGAATCGAACAGGGCATTAGCAGAGATTAATTACCACACATATGATACATCACTATGACATCATATCAATTTTTATGACGCCATTTCTATTTTTTGACATTTTGTGTTTCACAACCCAGAGTTTTCATCGGATCTTCGTGAAACTTGCCATTTATATGAAGAAAGCCCACGCGCAGGCAGTAACCATCTCCGATTTTTGAAATTCTTCCTAGAAAAAAAGTTGACGTCATAATATTGCCGCTGATGGAAATCGCCTTTTCTATTATCTCCGAAACTAGGCAAGCTGTTTGAATTTTGTTTGTGGGAATCAAGCTCAAATCAGGTTTGTGTCAGGTCAGGTTCGATCTGTGACCTGCTACAGGTACCATGTAAACCTGTACTAACCTGTTCCAATGTCGGGTTGTCGGCGACTAAACCGTCTCCCCCACCAGGTTTTCTGGTGAGGAGGGTGTTTGGATATGGACACCCAGCAGGATTAAAAACAAAACCTGTCAAAGGGCGGAGGAGCTCTTTGTGAGCCAACGGCCATCCATATCTAGTGCCCAACTGTGTCTGCGGACGTCCTCCTGCAGTTGGGTCACTTCTTATTAGGAGGTTGGTGGCAGGATTTGCACTCCGGCCACCGTAAAACCCTTCATTCCGCAAAACGCAAAAACGCAAAAAAATCTGAAAACCCACTCTGTGGGAGTACCTCCTGTGCAGCTTCCCTTCGCAGGGCAGCTCACCGGATGACGGGATTGGGGCAAAGCCTTCGGGACCCCCAATCTTTGATAGGAGGGAAACCACGGGGTAACATCCCTGGGTCAGATTGCGGGAGAGCGTGTCGGAGTGGTGCTGAGGTGTCGTCCACCAGACGGCGGACTCCCTGGGTTAACCTGAGACGGTCCCTTCGGGTGGGTGCCTGGAATGTCCTATCCCTAAGAGAGGATGATCACCTGTCTCTGTTATCATCTGAGCTCAAGCGTTTGGACATCGGGATTGCAGCTCTCTCTGAGGTTCGGAGACCGGATTGCGGCGAGATAATGGTGGGTGGTTACACCTACTATTGGTCTGGTCGCTCTGATGGTTACCATACCCAAGGAGTTGCTGTAGCTGTGTCCAATAAGCTGACCCCAATGATAATTGAGGTAACACCGTTCAACGAGCGTATTATGAGATTAAGGATTCGTCACTCCTTAGGTGTCATTTCCCTGGTCTCTGTTTATGCTCCGACTGAGGCGAGTGATCTCACCGTGAAGGATGCATTCTACGCCACACTCGAGTCTGTGGTTGATCAGTGCCCCAGACGAGATACACTTCTAGTCTTGGGGGATTTCAATGCATCGACTGGAACTGATAGGGACGGTTATGAGGTGTGTGTTGGTCCCCATGGGTCAGGAACTATGAACCAGAATGGCACTAAGTTCCTTGACTTTGCAAGAAGTCATGGACTTAGGGTGGCTGGTTCATGGTTTCAGCGCCCACAAGCTCATCTCTGGACTTGGTATTCCAACGCTGGCGGTGTGGCAAAGGAGATTGACCATGTCCTCATTGACGGTCGTTGGAGGATGATCCAGAACTGCAGGGTCTACCGGAGTGCTCAGTTCCTCAATACTGACCACAGGCTTGTTGTAGCAACTCTAAAGCTGCACCTTAAATCCTGGAGAATGGTACCATCCCAGCCGAGGCTGGATGTTGCCAAGCTCAGGGATGAGAGAGTAGCTGAGGAGTTTGCGAACAGGCTGAGTGGACACTTGGGGGGTCTGGGTGCTTTGGGGGGTCCTGAATAATTGTGGAGCGCCTTCAAGACCACCGTCCTTGATGTTGCCGGTGGATGCCTTGGAGCTCACCGCAGGGCAAAGAAGAATTTTATCTCTCAAGGGACACTGGATACCATTGACCAGAGTCGCAGGGCCAGGCTGAATGGCAGAGCTGAGCTGTTCAGGGAGCTAAGGCATAAAAATGTACGTGCACTGAGGGTGGACAAGGAGGCCTATGTGCGAGGAATCTGTGAGGGGGTAGAGCATCACCTGTGGACAGGTGATTCTCGTCCCGCTTACAGGGGAATTCGCGCATTACGTTCATCCAAGCCCATCCCTCGGAGCACTACAGTTCGAGAAGAGAGTGGTCCATAGGGCTCTTGACAGAGGAGTCTGAATTGAAGGCCTGCTGGGCCGGTTACTTTGAGCGGTTGTACCAGGCAGATCTCCCAACTGTCAAGTTGGACGTCAAGGGTGTTACAATCCCTGTTGCTGACCCTCGAATCAACTGTGGTCCACCTACGCTTGTGGAAACACGGGCTGCGGTGAACCAGTTGAAACGGGGCAAAGCTCCAGGGATCTGTGGCATCCATGCCGAACTTCTCAAGGCTGGTGGAAATGCTGCACTCGTGTCGTTGCATACAGTTTTGTGCTCTGCCTGGAACACAGGCATCATCCCAACTGACTGGAAGAGGGGCCTTGTTGTCCCTCTCTGGAAAGGGAAGGGTGATCGCCAAGACTGCAACAACTACCGAGGGGTGACGCTGCTCTCAGTGCCGGGCAAGGTCTTTGCTCGGATAATTCTCGATAGGGTTCGCCACCATCTGCTTGAGCACCAGCGTCCAGAGCAGTCAGGCTTTACACCAAAGAGGTCAACGATTGACCGTATCCTTGCACTTCGTGTCCTCACCGAACGCAGACAAGAGTTTCGGCAGGGGCTGCTTGCAGCCTATGTTGATCTCTGTAAAGCGTTCGATTCAGTGAATCGGGATGTCCTCTGGAGGATTCTTGGTCTTCGTGGGGTGCCACCAAAACTGATCGATCTGATGTCTGAACTCTACTCTGGTACTGAGAGTGCTGTGAAGTGTGGTGGTACCATCTCTGACTTATTTCCAGTTGTTACTGGAGTTCGTCAGGGATGTGTACTTGCCCCCACACTTTTCAGCACTTGTATGGACTGGATTCTAGGGAGGATGTCGGAGAGATCAAGTTGCGGTGCGTCATTTGGGAATGTCAAGATCTCGGACCTTGACTTTGCAGATGATGCAGTCATCTTTGCGGAGACTTTAGACATCCTCTTGGGGGCCCTCGAGGTGCTGAATGAGGAGTGGGAGCCGTTGGGATTACGGGTTTCTTGGGTCAAAACTAAGATCCAGGCTTTCGGTGACATCTTGGATGCTGCTGTCCTGTCTGTGTCTGTTTGTGGTGAGGATGTTGAGGTCGTAGAGAGATTCAATTACCTTGGCAGTGATATTTATCTCTCTGCTGGCTGCGAGTCAGAGGTCAATAGACGTCTGGGTCGGGCCTGGGGAGTCATGGATTCACTGGATCATGGGGTGTGGTGCTGCCGGTACCTGTGCGGGAAGACGAAAGTCCGAGTCTTCAGGTCCTTGGTACTTCCAGTCTTGCTCTATGGGTGCGAGACTTGGACTCTGACCAAGGATCTGAGACGGAGACTTAATTCCTTTGGTACCAGGTCTCTTCGGAGAATCCTTGGCTATCGCTGGTCGGATTTTGTGTCCAACGAGCGGTTGCTGAGAGAGACTCGGATGAGATTTGTTACCTGCATAGTCCGTGAGCGTCAGTTGCGGCTGTATGGACATGTGGCTCGTTTTCCTGACTCTGATCCTGCTCACCAGATTCTCTCAGCGAGGGAGTCTCATGAGTGGAGGAGGCCAGTGGATCGACCACGTTCCTCATGGTTGCAACAGGTTGACCATCATCTCAAGGAGATGGGGATGGGCCTGGCATCTGTCTGGGGGATGGCCAGACGGAGGCCCCTGGAGTACCGGCGGAAAGTGGACGCAGCGACGTGCTGTTCTGGCACATGCTCCCATACCTGACCTGACCTGAATCAAGCTGGGCATTAGCACAGATAATTTATCGCAAACCTGATACATCACAATGACGTCATTTTCGTTTTTGTGACGTCATCATTAAGAGGACGAGGATCTTAACTCATTTGAGCTTATTTGCTGTACTGGCTTGAAAGATATCCTCCTCAGTCCTGAACAGAGGAGAGTCGTTAGTTTGCCTTGTAAATCACATTGTAAGTTTTGATGTTCGTGTGCACATGTGTGATCAATTGAAGAGTAATCCTTGCTGTCCATTCATTTTGAGTTGAGACAATGCAAGGAAACGAATGATGAGTGGAAAAGCCATCAAGGTAAACTTGGGAACTTGTGGAATCAAAGCAAAATGAGGCCTTGGTGTTTGTAATGATGGTGTAAATTCCATCTTGTAAAACCTTTTTTGATGCCAGAACAGAAAATGATACGATTGGTATTCAAAGTATATTTTTATAAAGTGTGTTCAGTTCAACCTACACGTTTAACAAATATTATTTGGTCTTTTTTACATTTGGCTACATCTTGTTCCGCCTCAAAATCAATTTATATGGTGTGAGGCCGAC
This sequence comes from Eptatretus burgeri, assembly GCF_056783735.1. Classification (NCBI taxonomy): domain Eukaryota; kingdom Metazoa; phylum Chordata; class Myxini; order Myxiniformes; family Myxinidae; genus Eptatretus; species Eptatretus burgeri. The sequence goes on along the minus strand of NC_140967.1, from coordinate 29,977,693 downwards.
TGGTACTTGAGCTGCGGCTCTGCTCTATCCATAGTGATCCTCCAACACCTTCTATTACTCGGAATATCTCACCACTCTCCATCTACCTCCACCTTCCTGATGTCCCTCTTCACACAATCCTCCAATCTCAACCACGGTCAAGTCCTTTTTCTCCTGCTTCGCTCTTTCAATACATCTGCTCTCTTCTGAGGTCCATCTTCCTCTGTATGCATTAGGTGCCCCACCTACTTCAACTGGCTCTGCCAATCCTTCCATCAAGCTGATACAAAACTGTGTCCTTGGGAAGAATAATGATGGAGTATTGTACTGATAGTGAGACCACTGGGAGAAGAAGTGGGAATGGGACATATAAGATACAAACAATATTTGAGAGAAAAATAAATTGGAGATAATTTTCTACTCCTAACTGGAATTACCGAATGCGATCTTCAATAATTTTTCACATGCAAAGCTACTCATTTATCAAACATCTACTACTACTACTACTACTACTACTACTACTACTACTACTACTACTACTACTACAACTACTACTACTACTACTACCACGATAACAATCCCAAAATTCCTACCTTTCTGTGGCTTTGGCTGGAAAAAATATTTTGCTTTTCCAAGTTTCTCAAGAACCGAATGGCAGGCCTGATGTTTGAATGAGGGCAATTTGGGCAGGAATTATGTGTAAGGTGCTAGGGATAACCCACCTAGTTTTTGTGAAAGACACTGTTGGATCTTTAACATCCACCAACTAATGCTAACAGACAGGATACCCAGGTTAACATCCATCCAAGTGATGGCGCATACATTGAGGCAACACTCTGCATGCAAAGCACCAATCCTGACAGTTTAGAGTCAGGTCTGGAAACAAATCCAAACTAGACAACTCAAAGTTAAGTATGCTACCTCTACATCATCCTATTGGACACATTAATCAAACATAATATGATAATATATGAGTCTAACCAGATTCGGTGCTGTTTTGGTTGGAGCGGCATCCACTCTGAGTCTGGGAAGCGAGTGGTTTGAACCCTGGCCAAGTGATACCAAAGACTTAAAAAATGGAACAGTACCTAAGTGCTTCCTTGCGTGATGCTCAGCATGTAGTATTATAAAGCAGGGACAAACAACCTCAAGTGGGCAATACTAGCACAGGCCTTGATGGCCTCTTGCGCTGAAGTTCCTTGCAAGGGAACTCATAAAGTTTTGTTTTTTTAACAGCCTAGTGATGAGCCTGTCCCATGGGTGATAAGCCTGTCCCATGGGTGATAAGCCTGTCCCACTTTCCTCATTCCAATTCCTCCCCCCATCCTCTCAATTAAATTAAGTCACGAGCTTGACAGGTTTATTGAATCTGGTATTGGTGTCACGTAAGCATGATGGGCCGAATGGCCTCCTCCTGCATCAGTTTCCTTGTTAAAACTGTGTGTCCATAATTGAAGGTTGGTTGCACTATTGTGTTGAACTTTTTAAACTTTGAACGGTGGGTCGATACAAGCCTTCACATGTTATAGATCAAGGCTGAGCATGCAAGGCAGAGAACATTGGCAGACCAAGTGATGTATACCTGTAATAGGCAAAAAAAAAAAGGGGTGAAGGCAAAAAGAGGAAAAATAAATGAAAGTTAGGACAGAAATAAAGACAAGTAAACGTGGATATGGAAAACTTTCTGGACATCTGTGATCATCAGAAAACCATAATAGCGATCAGATTTGACTCTTTGGTGCAGCAAACAGTATTGATGCATTGATGTTGAGCGACTGCATGCAACTATACAAAAAAAACACCAAGGGTCCTGAAGCCCACCTGGATCAGGAGCAACAGTCACCCAACCCCCCCCCCCCTCCACCGAAGAGACCACCTTAGACCCTGATTTTCTTAATGCCATGAACAAACTTTGGTACATTACGAGTGATGAAGGTTGTGGTCAAGTTTCATTGAAATAGTGTGTGTAGTTTCAGAGAAGAAAGCAAATATCCACTTTGGGGTGCCAAACCTGGATCCACTTTGACCCCTGGTGGACCCCGATTTTTTTTTTAAATGCTGTGAACAAACTTGAGCTGAAACATTCCAAATATAATTTTAGCCAAGTTTGGTTACAATACCATCAGCAGTTTCGGAGAAGAAGTTGCAAGTGTTTACGGTTGGACAGACTGACGGATGGGTGACATGCCATCCCATAAGCTCCCCGCAACTCCGTTCCAGATGAGCTAACAAAAAAAAAGTATAATGCAGTTTCATTTACAATAAAGTAGAGATTTGGGGCAGTTAAGTAGAAACATTCCAATTGGAATATGTCTCATCCACAACGACTACTCCTCAAATGGCCCCAAAACTATTTCCACTATTTTGTTCCGTTGGCTGGGGAATGCTTATGGCCCAAGTCTTTCACGAACTAGCTGGCTAGACCTGATCTTCAACTGAAATGAAACGGAAGATCAAGAAGGAACCCGAAGAAGTAACGAGCAAAGAGAGTCATCAGGAGGAACCTGGATAGGATTGGGGTTTCAGCCGCTACTCCATTACCCTCAAACCCATCCAGGTGCAGCCAAGTGAGCGTCACAGAAAAAATTCTGCAAGAATTGTTTCAAAGTGATAAGAATTTGTAATTCGTTCAGAGGGCCCGGATAACTAGAGTGCACTGCGAAATACACCTTGGCATCCTTAAAGTCCATCATCGACCAGTGCTGGCAGATAGAATTCCCGTTTAAAGTCCATACGAGGGATGGCACACATAGTGAGGAATTACCCTCCCTGCGCGACACCAACATGAGTTTATAGCTGGGCTGACATTCAAATCCAGCCTAGACAGCTTAGAGCAAGCGTGCACACCTCTGGGCTCCCTTGCCCGCACTCACTGAAAGACGTCATATCAATGATGTTATTGTTATCACAATTTGGAGTTGTTAGTTTCATCAAAGTGTTTAAATATTTTTTTCAGGCACTGCATTTGCAGCATTGTTTTTTTGGGGAGGTTTTTTTTCGGAAGGCAACAAAGGTCAAACACGAGGCTGATATCGCAATGGGCATTGCGTACCAGTGTGTCCCATTCAATAGGCACATAACTGCCGGTTAAGGAGGCATACGGCTTGGCAGGCAGTCACTGTAGTTTTATCCTGATTCCATCGGCGAAGCGCTTCCTATTCCTTGTTATTACAGTGGAGGAAGATTGCCATCGTGATTCAACCCGAGCAACGTGTGATCGTTAGACGAAAAAACAACATCGACGTAAAATTAAGGCAAAGATCAAAAGCCAAAGTTTCAATTCCCTGAAGTTTTTGCTCCACAATATTTTACAAAGCTCATGTTTTATTCATAAAATCTTCTTCTTTTCATTTATCTCACTGACAAAGTCCACTAATTGGATTCTTTGGGAAACTCTAGAAAATGCAGATGTTGCTCACCCTTGCATTCAGGCATCGAGAGAGGCTCTTAATACATCAATCTGTTCATCAGTAAGGATCAATGTGGCACCAGCACAATGCGTTCCTTTCACCGAATAACGAGAAATCTAACATCCCTGGGTGCAAAGCTATATTAACATTCTTATCCAACAACTTCGATTAAAGACTCAAACTTTACATACTTCATGCTAGAGAGCATAAAAATTTACACAAATTAAAGGCAAAAGTTAATTTCTTACCGGACGAGTGAAAAAATAAATAAATAAACAATTAAACAAACTAAATCCTGGTATAATACCCAACACCGAATAGCAACAAAATGGGGTTGCAGAAGATAGGTTTTCCAAAATATATACTCAGTACCAAATGTGTATCGAACATGTGAAGGTTCAACCGTCACAATTTATGCTCCACCTTCAGGCTGTATAATATATACATTATACATGATGTTTTTGAATTTCTGCCAGTCCAGTCTGTTGGGACCTGCTATACCCCTACCGGCCCAAAGGCAGAAGGAATATGGCTGCAGTGTGTAGGTCTCTTCGCACATACAGGCAGTTTATGGTTAAAAAAAAAACAGAAAAAATTCCACCAGCAGGCACCGATGTGAATCCATCAATTTCGTGCAGTTGGAAAGCATCAAATCGTGGTGCAAAAATCTAATTACTGGTACAAATGGAATTTTTGTTTTCTAAAATGTGTTTACATGTTGCCCACAATGGTTATTTCTCTACGCGAATTGACAAGAGAATGGAGGACAACAAACAAGTAACAATAAATCCAGATGCACAGCTCGGTTTCATGATTATTTTGACTAAACGCAGAGCTGGAATGATACCCTAGAGCTGTGCACATGCCTCTGTGCCGTCGGGCCTGGGTTCAACTCTTATCTCAGCTATAAGCTGTTATTCTGGCTTTTCGCAGGCAGGGCCAGGCATCAATGTGTGTTCTGTCCCTGGGATGGACATTCCACTGGATGTCCGGTCTGCAAGCATTAGTTGGTGGATGTTAAAGATCCCAAGGTGTCCTTTGAGAAGAGGAGCTGAGCTATCGCAGGAGCCTGGATGAATTCCAAATGCCTGCCCTAACCTACAGGGGGCACTGCATCAGTGGCACAGCCCTTCAATCCTACAGCAAACGATGATACCTGGAGCAATGTGCCGCATATGAAAAAATAATTCAATCGCAGATAGAAATGTGCCCAATCTGGTACTTCCAGCGAAACAGGTATACTTTCCATATGTATTTATTTTCATAATGATCGAAGACTTGTTGCGGAGCTTTTACTTAACCCTTTGAAACCATGAGCTCCTTGGACTTTCAGCTCCCCCACCCTTGGCTCCCTGGAGAAAAATCCAGCTGCTTGGGTATATGGAGGTTTGAATAGTGGCTGGTAAAACGGCCGCTAGGGTTCAAAGGATTAAGTTCCCATTTCCAAGCTCATGAACAAATGAATCAAATGTTGTATGCAAGGCCTGATATATTTGAAACCAAAAATTATTTTTATATATATGATTGGCACAAATATCCTGCCTTTCCTCTTTTTCTTCTTTAAGATCCCAATGATCCCCACCCTTTGAGGTCGGCTGTGGATGCGTTCTGGCCAAGATCCTTCTGGGAGCCGTCTACAATCAGCCAGCAGGAATTTGTGATTTTATTTGTTCATGGTACTGGAAAGAACTCCTTTGGTGTTTGTGATGGACACCATGGACTATTTAACATCCACCAATGACAAGGGCTGGCAGATGGGCCCTCAAGCTCCACGTCCATCCGAGGGACGGCACACACATTGATGAATCACCCTGCCTGTGAACACCGGGATGACAGTTTATCAGGATTAAAATTCAGGATTAAATTTTCAGGATTAAATATCAGGTCAGGATTAAAACCCAGGATTGACAGGTCAGAGCCGAGTGCACATACCTCAAGGTCCTAGGCTATCTTTCCAGTCCTGATTGCCCCCAACAAATGACCATGTGAAATAGAATGAGTGACAATGTTCACATTCTCTTTTACAATTATTATCATGAGGATCAGTGGGTGCTGCTATTCAATTTCTTACTTGTGCACTAATAAATGGACATCGTACATTGCCATATTCACCTGTTAATTTTCACCACTCTAATCCTTTGAATTAAAATTGTTTTCATAAAAAATGAAAAATTGTACCTCATTGCTATTTAATCTAAAATTACATGAAATGACGAATATCATAAAACTTTCTGAGCAAACACAAAACTGCATACATGCAATCACTATTAAGGGCATGGAAAATGAACCCACACCTTCAATTATTTTTTTCTGAAAACCTTTGAGAATCATGAATCAAGGTCTAATTTGAAGGGGGGGGAGGAATTGAAAATTTTTTGCCTATCAAAAAGTGTCGAAAAAAGCCCTAGAGTGTCGATTTTCGATTTTGCCATGACGTCATATCCTGAAGCCATATTGATTCGAACGGCGGCGGCTTATATATGGAGAAACGATGCATGTTGAGGTCGGATTCAGACACTGATTTCACCATCATTAGCAACACTGAAGGTTCTCAGAATGTTAAAACTGATCAGTGGGATTTTGAAGAAACTTGGAGACAAAATTAGTGATGGAAACGCTTTCGGGAAAAATGTGGAGCCGTATCGTTTCGAGCCTTGTGCTCGCGATTCAGAGGAAGAAGGCGGAATTGATGGTGAAGATGAAAACGCTGGTCACATGTTCACTTCAGCTCGGTAGGGTTTCATTTTCCATTCCATTAACGGTTTGCAAGGGAGGGATTTTTTATTGATTGATAAATCGATTTATGTACGAGTCGAGCATAGCGGACCCATCATCGCTCGCTAACATGGGCACCACCCAGGAACACTCGGGCATAGCGGACAAAATTGGTGACGAATATTTTGTCGCACCATCACAGGCTGACCGGGTGTTTTGTATATTATGGGATTGTCCCATTTCATACTTCTCCCAGATTCCATTTGTGTCTGTGCCGTGTCCCACTGTCATGTCCATGAGATGTTGATGTCCCACCCCATTGGAGGGGAGGGGGGCTATGGAAGAGGGGAGGGTGTGTGGTAGTGGTGGGTATTGTGGGGTGATGGTTGATGGTGGATATTGTGGAGGTGATGGTTGATAGGGGATTGTGGGGAGATGGTGGGAGTGGCGAGGACACTGACAGTTTTAGCTTCCGAGGTCAAATCCTCCCAGAGGAGTAGATGATATTGTTACGAATTCGCACCCACCGGCGTGCGAACTGCCGCTTTCCACTAATAGTCGCAGCTCACCCACCAGACGGACAATTCAGTCGTGACCTTCTGGAGCAACGCCGGAACCCTGTCACGGGTGGGTCTTCAACCCCACCACGGCCTAGCCAATTTTCTATCCACGCAGGATAGGGTAAATCGCCGAATCTCGATATACCTAAGTACCCGCGCGGATAGTGAACCAGGAGACCGTACCTCAGCACAGGTCGGCTTGGGACACGAACCGCTTCAGCGGTCCATTCCGTTCTGCAGTGATAACCGACCGGGTATTATCGCCCGACCTCGCCGGATCCGATTCTATTTACCGGGTGTATAAAACCCAACTAATTATTCCACGATGCAAGATGGCATTTCCAATATGGTGAAAGGACGCGACGAACGGAGTACATTTGAACAAATCACATTTATTTTACACATGCATGTATGTACAGCCAACACGTATACAGGCAAACAAAAGCAAGGGAGAGCACTATGACCGAATATGGTTATTATTAATGTAGTCACTTACCAGTTTTTACTTATCATGACACAGCACCACAAGATTCACTCAAAAGGAAGGAAAGGGCCACTCTCATCGACGAGAGTGGCAGACAGGGTCCGGGGACCTTTAGAGTGCGTGAGCCTTGGTTTACCGAATGGGCTCGCGAGACCGATGCGGCTTACCCGCACCCTCGTGGTGCGACGATGGGCAGGTCGCGACGTCTGCTCCCCACAGCCAACAGGACAGCCGCGCCTGATTGCGGCCTTGCGACGATGGGCAGGTCATGACGTCTGTTTCCCACGGCCACGAGGACAGCTGCGCCTGAATGCGGCCTTGCGACGATGGGCAAGTCGCGACGTCTGTTTCCCATGGCCGCTAGGACAGCCGCGCCTGATTGCGGCCTTGCCAAGGCGAGGTGATCCGGGCCCCGGCCGGCAACGCGGTTGAGAGGAACGAACGGGTCTTTTAGTGCTCTGTCAGAGATGATGCTCTATAAGAGTTGATGCTCTATAAGAGTCAAATGCTCTAAGACCCCGTCCGTTCCTCAGCGATGCGCGAACTGCGCCGAGGTCCGATCACTTCGGACCGCCTTGGCGCTGGCAAGCTCTCCCCATCTGTGGTCTCCACGCAGCTCCTTGGCTTTCCCCGACTGACTCTCTCCGGATTTCGGATTTCAGGCTCCACTCGGCTCTCCGACCCCTCCAGACTGCCTGAACCTGTGCTCTGCACGGCCTTTTATAGGGCTGGTGAGACGAGATCTGATCTCCGAACTCTCACCTCTGACCTCTGCCCAGAAAGCGGCCGTGGTAGAGATCACCGGCCCTCTGGATCCGATTCTCCGAGAGCGAAGCTTCCACACAGAGCGGACGTGGTAGAAATCAGCAGACTTGCGCTCACAACAAAACCTCCCGCGTCAGTTTGCAGCGACGCTGTTCGCTGGGGACTCGCCGTGGCTGGTGCAAAGATGGCGTCGTTTCGGAGACGAAGGTGAGGCGATGTTTGTGGCATGGAGATGTTGACGGTTGCTGGCGGAGTGGTGAGGATGGCGTGATTGTTGAGAGGCAGGTGTGGTTGTGGTTGGTGTTGTGGTTAAGGGGAGCGATGTTGGTTGTAATGGTGGTGGAGATGTGGTTGGTTCAAAATAACGATAGAAAAAGAAAAACCTGCCTCAAAGGATCACGGCCCTGTGATACGAATAAATCCCATTAAACAATGGTGGGGAAATCTAACTGAACACAGACTTAATGATCTAACTGAACTACAGACCTTTATGGTGTTCTGCAAATTTCCACAGCTCTAACAATATATTCAGTACCTATCGATGGTCTCCACCCCCTTTCAAAATTTTCACCTTTTGTTGCTTTATAGCCTGGAATTAAATTGCTTTAAATCAGACTTTTCCCACCTTTAGTTACACATCATAACCCACAACTTCCAAGTGAAAAACAAATTCGACAAATTTCAGAAAATTAATTTTAAAAATCCAAAACTAGGATATATTAGTAGGATAAGTGTCCACCCCCCTTATAATTGCAATTACAACCAATTCGCTCAGTTGTAACCAATCACCTTCAAAATCACACACCAAGTTAATTTGCCTCCACCTGTGTTAAATTGTAGTGATTCTGATTATTTCAGAATTCAGCTGTTCCTGTAGGTTTCCTCTGCAGGGTAGTGCATTTCACAGCAAAGACTCATCCATGAGCGCCAAGAAGCTTTCAAAAGACCTCTGGGATAAAGTTGTGGAAAGGCACAGATCAGGGGATGGGTATAAAAATATTTCAAAAGGCCTTGAATAGCCCTTGTAGCACAGTGAAGACAACCATTAAGAAGGCATATGGTACCACCAAGACCCTGCCTAGCTCAGGCAGTCCCTCCAAACTGTATGACCAAGGAATGAGGAGACTGATCAGAGAGGCCACCAAGAGGCCAATGGCAACTTTGAAAGGGCTACATGCCTTTATGACAAAGAGGAGTCACTGTGTGCATGTGACAATAATATCCCAAGCACTCCACAATCTGGCCTGTACGGTAGGGTGACAAAAAAATACTCAAAAAAGCCCACCTTCAGTTCTGTTTGAGGTGTGCAAAAAGCCACTCCAGAGATTCTGAAGCCATGTGGCAAAAAGGTTTGTGGTCTGACGAGACCAATATGGAAGTTTTTGGTCGAAATGCAAAACGTTATGTTTGGTGCAAACCCAATGCAGCACATCACCCAAAGAACACCATCCTTACTATGAAGCATGGTGGTGATAGCATCATGTTATGGGGATGTTTCTCATCCCCATACTTGTCAGGAGAGAATGTAAAATGAATGAAGCAAAATACAGAAAAATCCTAGGGGAAAACCTTCTGCCCTCCGTAAGAAAGCTGAAATTGGGACAGAAGTTCACCTTTCAGCATGACAATGACCCCAAGCACACAGCCAAAGCTACACTGGAGTGGCTCAGGAACAAAAAGATAAATGTCCTTGAATGGCCCAGTCAGAGCCCCGACCTAAATCCAATCGAAAATCTGTGGCATGACTTGAAGATTGCTGCCTATCAACGTTCCCCATGCAACTTCACTGAGCTTGAACAGTTTTGTACAGAAGAATGGGCAAATATTACCCAATCAAAGTGTGCAACATTGGGAGAGAACTATCCCAACCGACTCACAGCAGTAATTGCTGTCAAAGGTGCTTCCAAGTATTAACTCGGGGGGGGGGTGGGGGAGGGGGTGGACACTTATCCAACAAAGATATTCTAGTTTTCTATTTTTCGTTAATTTTCTGAAATTTGTTTTTCACTTGGAAGTTGTGGGTTCCGATGTGTAAATAAGGTGGAAAAAGTCTGATTTAATGGAATTTAATTCCAGGCTACAAGGCAGAAAAAGGTGAAATTTTTGAAAGAGGGTATAGACTTTCTTTCAGCACTGTCCATACTTTCTCTCCACTATAAATAGATGGTGGTTCATTTGATTGTAGAAATTTCTGCTGATAACAGATAATTATTTTTCAGGTGCTCTTGTGGTAACTCCTGGGCAATGGCAACAGGTGTTTGATTCACCACTGAAATGGTCCGCGTACAACATATGCTCGTAGCTCGGTAGAGATGGTGTTACAATTTCGAGCGACGGCTGCTTCTTCCACTTAATCCTGGGTATGGCATCCTCTCTCAATTGTGGCGGATAACCACAAGATCTAGCCATCTCTGTTGTTTCATAACAGTGCAATTATGGCCTCAAAATTGTTGGCCCATGTCGAGCTGTGTCGTGCATCGACAAGCCCCAGCTATGACCTTCCCATCGATGTTTAGAAGCATGAAGGTATGGGTAGAACGCACCCATCTACAAATCTTCAGCCTTTCACGATCCCACAGCATCAGGAGTTTCTACAGTATGGACTGCAAGATATCAACTTGTTGGAAGAGTTTATTGGGAAGTTCTCCAAATATTTTGTTGTGCAGAAGCACAACTGTTTCTCACAGGTATGTTTGCAAGTATTTTCGACATCTTTTAAAGTTTTTTTTTTTTCACTCATTTAATGCAATAATCCTTATCTAGCAGGCACGTAAATACGTCCAGGGCCAACTCAATGAACTTAGTGAAAAGGAGTTTTTGCGTATGTGTGCTGAGCAATCTGGAGCAGATTCCCTCATTTCAAAAGTGTCGTATTATTTGATCAAATGTAAATATGCTGAACATGGAATCATTCCAAATTTAATTGTCTGCTTAATGATTGTGTTGTAAAATTTGCAAGGAGTGACAAAAGGAATGTTTTGTTTCATTGTATTGTTCACAGGTAAGATGTCATGATACAGACAATGACTTATTTTGTGCCATCTACTTTTTCCTCCGCAACCACCACCATGGAGGACGATGGATACAAAAGGAAAAGTTTCAGAGTTACAATAAAATAAGGTGAGTTCAATACCTTGTCACAATGTCTGGCAGAAGTGACATCCTTCTCCAAAGCACATCACATTGCATGGATGAGATAGAACCTCTCCATTATCGCGATAAAGTCAGGTTTTGCAAAGATTATAACCTGCGGTCTTCCGCTGTCAGTGTATCGACGTACTTTGCTGAGTTGGACATTTTATTGATATTTCTGCTAGAATTATCCACCGTTGGTGTCATTCTCCACGCATGCCTATGTGGAATTACAGTACCAATTTGTTTTGCCAGTTTCTCAATGCACATGCAGGTTTGACTGGAAGTGGTTGTTGTGCAGGCGACTCTAATGTCACTAGATAAAGGGAAAATTTCGATCTCAGTGCGAGTCGACACAGACACTTTCCCACTGGGGCTAGCAGGATGACCTAAATGAATGCACACTCGCTTCTGAGCCATCTCTTCTGGGTTCAAATGTTATCCTGGTACAAATTATCATCCTGGTGTCTCGCAGTCAGTGAGGCATCATTGCGTGTGCCGTCCCTCGGATGAACATTAAACTGGTAGTCCCATCTGCTAGCATTAGATAGTGGATGTGAAAGATCTCACGGTCGTGAAGAGTAAGCGAACTATCATCAGCACCATAGCCGAATTACAAACAGCTGCCCTAAGCTACAGAGAGTGTTGCATCAGCAACACAGTCACGCCCTCAGTCAATGATGCAACTCATAGCCTTGTGATCGCCTCCTTTCTGGTCTTGCACCCTATGTTCTTTCCATGCTTTGTCCCCCAAACCAGGTTTCTGCAGGGCTCACATGGACCACCATCAACCCCCTTCTGCTGAAACTACCAAAATTAAGAATCACTGCTCACCTGCAACCATTTGTTCCTCTTTTTTTTTCCTGCCTGTGGAATCAACTTTCTCATTCTCTTCAATCTCATTTTTTCTTCCCTCCAGGTCTTCAAGACAGCTGTTGACCATCATCTCAGATCATCCCCCATCCAAAAACCAGGCTCTTCTCTGCACCTGTTAATCCTCCCTCGCCCCCAAGCCCACCTCCTTCCAAATTTCCAGTTTCTCCTTCCCGAGTTCTCTTATGTATCCATCTTATCCACCCCGTGCATCTCCCCTACCCCTCATTTCTCCCCACACCCATTGTTTGTCCAAATCTCCCTCTATTTTGTCCTTCAACTCTGCTACACAAATGGCCAGCACGTAAACATATCATCAATTTTGACACTCCAAAAGTGCGAGAGATTATTTTGCACCTGCTGTTTCTCACCACAATGGTTTGCTTACACCTTACACCAGGCGAAAGTGCGGCCTTTCTTCGTTTAGTTTGTTGTAACAATATAATCAATGGAATGAAATAAAGGCATGTTCTTTCTTTCCAGAATTTGACTTCGTTGTAACAAAAACAGTTTTCTGACTGTCTCTGCGATTTCCATGTTTAAAAAATATATTTTCCAACTGAATCCATTCTCATTTCCCTTCATGAATGGTTTGAAAAGAGTCGCAATTATGGTGCTCAATTGGCAGAACGTGCAATTTATGTTCTGTGTAGGTGTGAATTAATTTTCTGTACTTCGTAAAGAGACAAATCGTCGTGCATTGCTTTTTTCGAATAAAAGGATGAGTTCCAACACAGTAAAAAGGGTGCGTCATGAATTATGATAATGGAACTCAGTGTAGGCCGAAGTTTAAACACCACAGGAAAATAAATACACCCAAAGCACATTAACCAGTTGATGCGATATCCCACAGATCAAACATACAAAATGGTGGAACATTTAAAATTATTCTTCTCATTCACTCTCCCCTCTCCACCTCCCAGTTTTCCGAACCTACTTCTGCCCCTATCTTCTCACTACCTCATTTGCCCACACCCCAACTCTCCTCTAGTCCTTCTCTATAATATCCTCCATTCCTTCCATTTCTCAAATATATTGTTAATGGCACACAACATGCAGAGATTCCAAGGTAGTTATTTCAATAGTGTGTGTATTAGTTCGCCCTTTCCATATGTCTCATGGGTAAATGGGAAAGATGTGTTGCGTAGGGCTCTTTTAGTTTAGGACTATCTTCAATTTAGGACTATCTTCTCACATGTTCTTTGCCTTATTTCCAACCACCCTTGATCTTCGTCTTTACACCTACCTCTCCGCACTTCACCTGCATATCACCACGCCCCTCACCGTGCCTCCCCCAATCACAGACCATAGACACCCTCAGTTTTCCTCCACCCCCCCCTTCTGTCCTCAATGTTGATTGGTTGAGAGAAAGAAAGGATGGGATTACCTGATTGATGAAACCATAGAGCATCATGAATAAGGATTAGGTGGAGATGAATCACCAAAGTACTGGTGGAAATGCAAACATTTTTGAATCCATAAAACATACTGTTGCGGTTCTGCAAAACCGGCACTCCTCCGAGGCAATGGCACACAACATATAGCAGTTCCAGAGGCAGTTATTTCATCAGTCTTGTATACATAGGTACACAGGACCTGGATACCTCTGTCTACTTTAAATGTCCTGTATACCTTCGTCTTCCTTGGAAAGGCAGTCTCAACGGTTTTAAAACCAGATCAAACAGACAGTGTCCCGTTCTTACTATGCTGTTCAACCATGAGTGATTTTCACCACCCGCTGGTTGCTTCCGTCAGTCCAAAAAGATATTCTGCCCGCCTCTCATATAAGTAAGATTATTTACGAATTTCAGTGCCAGTGTGATGCTAGGTATGTGGGCCGCACATCTTTGAGATTGAAGGATTGTATTGAACAACGCATCCCTTTGGGGATCACATGGGGTCAGTCAACCGAACAGAGACAACCAACTCGGGCTTGTAAGGTTGTATGTAGTACGACAACTATTCCCTGTGCCTCTGCAATTGGTTACCATTTACTGAATAATCCTCAGTGTGCAGAGCAATATCGTATTGGCTGGTTTAAAACCCTGAGTAGAGGATGTAGTTTAGCTCACATTCGTACAATGGAGACCACATTCATCAGGTCAACCAATCCCATTCTTTGCAGACAGAAATAATTTATCTGAACTTTATATCTATTCTGACCATGATGACTTGACTGTGTGACAACTGTACACAGTCAACGTTGAGTCAGCTTGAAAACCACACCCCACCTCCCTCTCCACCCCCCCCCTACGATCCCTCAGCTAATTAGCATTAAATTTCTGCCGGTACTTTGATGATTCATCTCCACCTAATCATTATTCATGATGGTTCATTTCTGCCTACTCATTATTCATGATGCTCTATGGTTCCACCAATCAGGTTATCCTGTCCTTTCTTTCTCTCAACGAAACAATGTTGAGGACATTACATTTTAACCTTAGAAATTAAACTTTTGTACTTCTTCTTCACCTGCTTGTAGTTTTATCCTGAGGAGTGCAAGTCAAAAAGCTTTGATGTTGCCTATTTTATTGAAATGGATCTTCATGTATTAAATCCCTTGCTTATTGTGCCACATACCTTTCCTCACCCTTGCTATAAATAAATTGCTATTATTGTGAATGTACTCAGTTCGTTGTGTCTTTTCCTCCATTGATCAAGCAAAGTCCCCACATAGTGTTTGCTGGGAAGTTTTACTCCTTGTGATTTGCTCTGTTAGCTAGTGTGTACTTGGAAACTGTTCGGATGCACCTGATCAGGTAAAATGAAGGCAAGTGTGCATCGAGGGCATGAGCCCCCCTTGATATTATCGTCCAAAGATAAGGTAACCACGCAAAGTTGTGACATCCTGCCAGGTTTGGCAGTACCGATCGGCGTTCGTGGTTGATTAGCAATCCGCCAAGCTGGGGAGTTATCCACAGATGGTGGCCTCAAAGCCGCGTGTTCAGAAGGAACTCGAGTGCTTTCCCTCGTGGTGAACCTGAAACCCCAGGCCATAACAATACGTTGCCCGTCTATTCATGCCATGTTGAATTGTCTGCCAGTTTGTCCTCTGTTCTCTTTTTTGATGTGTTGGCATTTGACCTGAATGTTTGTCGGCCCTGATGGCTGTAAAAATTAAAACTCCTTCTCGCTCTAGGAAAGTTTTCACTCCAGTTGTTTATATTGTAAGCAAGTTGTACTTGAAGACAATAAAAAAATGTGCTGAAACAGTCAATTGACGCATAAACCTTTATTACGTCTTCAGTGAGGAGTAAAACGGGTGCAAATGTACAAAAGACTTCTTTCTGAAAACTGCATTAGGAAATTGCTACAATGCAAACTAATAACAATAGGAAGAGTCACTGTTTTCGTTTTAAACAACACGTTTGTAAACATCTTCATTTAATACAAAATAATCAAACATCGCAATATATCAAACATGTTAATCAGAGACGTTCTCATGCTTTTTACAAAACAAAATTAAAGTGTTTTCTCTTGTCTTTTTTAATACTCATTTTCATTCTCGTTTTTAATGGAAGAATCAAGATTCGTGAATGTGCATAAACAGTCAACAAAGTATTGCATGCCTGTGGAACATCTTTGGACAAAGGGGATAAAGGGACGAAGGACGGAAACCATGTGGAGTGGAGATTGGTGCAAATCGAGTTTAAAATGCATGATGAAGAAAAATCAGAGGGTGGGTCATGGAACGGGGATGGGAATGATGTGGTGACAGAATGGCGAATTATGTTTCTACCAGAACTCGAAAACTCCATATTGAGAGAAACTCTTTCTACCTTTTGCCTGAAGGCAAAATCGTCTGCTGTAGTCATATAATATATTTTCACATTTTGGTAAAAATACACTTTTAATATGCTTGTTTAAAAAAAAAAGTCCTTATACAAAGGGCACAAAAAGTTTTTCTCAATACAAAGTGGTCACAAGAGGCAATGTTTCTGACCAATATACGCAACATGTTTTGCATGCTCAGATAATTTCATGCTCCGTCACAGTTAAATACAATTTATTTTTGTTTTAAAATAAATAAATAAATAAAACATGATTAAATCACACTGTTTTCTTGAGCAGCGGCAGTCGAAAGTGATGGTTGTGAGCACAAGGATATCTGACTGGGAAAACACAAGTAATGGGGGTACCTCGAGGTACTTGGTGTAGGCCCAAAGTGATCTGATACTTGTTCTCAAACTGAGTCTTGGACCCTTATTCATAATTCAGGACAGTCTGGATACTTTAGTGGATTACGAAAGAGATTGGCAGATGCGGTTCAAACCAAGGAAACAACGTAGTACCTTTTGAAAATGTTCACGGCCAGCCTGGAAACCCATGCTGTGAAGCTGTCATGCCGAGGAGAATGCAGACAGTGTTGAGGTGTGCACAGGTGTGTGATCTCCTTCTTTCATGCACAGTTTGGTTTTCATCAGTTGAAGTATTTCCAGAAGTGTGGCATACCCAAGGTGTGTGAAACATGATATATTTCAAGACAATGTATCAAAAAACACAAATGTGCTGCTGGTTGCTGGTTCAATGCCTTACCTGTGTACCAGATGTTACTTTTGTCCATAAATCGGCTACATAAACGATCGTAACGCCGAATATAACTTCAAATCGATGCCATGTTTGCTTTGTCATGAAATAACCATCAATTTTCTAAAGACTCATTGAAGCAATTGCAAATGGGAATTTTTTTATCTTACCCAAGTGTGGTGTCAGTTTAACACATCTCACTAACCTTAATTACTCGTATAATACCATGGGGTAAAATATGGAATGATAGCTTAAAGGTATGTGCCCTCACATCTGAGCTGCCTCGCTTGGGTTTGTATCTCGACACAACTACAAACTATCACCCTGGTATTTTGCAGGACGAGGCATCGATGCGTGTGCCGTTGTTCGGATGGAGGTTAAAACTGGACGTCCTGTTTTGCCAGCATTAAGTTGTGGATATTAAAGATCTGTGGTCTTTTGGGAACAGTAGGCAAGTCACCACTGACACCCTGAACAAATTACAAACTCGTGTGTTTCAGCAGGATGCCAGTATGACCCTTGCCAAGAGACAACCTCAGAAGAACCGACACACAGCGGTAAACAGCGTGCATATGTTGAAAATTAACAGCAAGGAGGGTGTTTACTCACAAAATTCAGGTGTGTAAATTGAAACAAAAACAATTATCGTTTCATGCACTTCCTCCATGCTTTTTCGTTGGTGGTGCACTTGAAACGAGGGGCTCTCTGCAGCGATTTTGGCCCGGTGAAAACTTCAAATCCCTGGCAGGTTAAGCAAAATAATCGATTAGAGCTGGATGTAGCAACTTTTCTCAATCCATGCAGCTTTCTTTGTTTACATGAGTTGTCGAGCATCCCACGACATCATACATCGAACCGGAACGTTACTAAACCGATTATATTGAACAACAGTCATTGTTTCCTTTTTGAAACACATAACCACAATGAGTGTTGAAAGGATGCACTCTGTTAGAATCAAATAGAATTGCATGAATCACTCTGGTCTGACATAACCAAGCATTTCTCTCAACATTATTCCTCTCTTGCTTGCTTCCCTTTGAAGGAAAGGCTCGACTTCAGTGCCTCCTCTCCTCTTCCGATTCATCGAGGAG